>NC_143575.1:253317283-253628010 GCF_048544385.1 Mastigoproctus giganteus | reverse complement strand
AAGGCATACTCAATTTTTTTTTTTTTTTTTTTAAAGTTATACCAATCTTATGTACTACTAGTCTAGAGTCTAACTAAATATATTTCTGTTCCATATTTAACAGTATAAACACTAGATAAATTTGAAACAGCATATCTCTATGCAATCCAGACTACCGGTGGAGCACGCCGATGTCAGTAAAACTAAAAATGGTCATGAATTTCCATTACCTTTGCCGATTTTCAAACCTTAACATCAGTAGACTCCATTCTGTTAGGGGAATACAAAAGACACAAATTTAATCCAATTTGAGAACTTTGGACCACTAAAATTTTACAAAATTGCAGCATCAAGGAAATGTGCATTTAACCAGAAGCTAGTCAGTGTCCTCACTCATGAGACAGGTAGTGGACATGCAGTTGTTAGTTGGAAAATGAAGAAACATGTTGAAGTAGGTAAAAGTACAGGTTTTACACAAACAAAAACATCATGCCATGCATCTATCAAAGTGTCCTCATCCTTCAGAAGAGGGCACTTGAATTATTTAAGTTTGACACTATGTGTCATCTGTTCATTAGGTGAATTGCAGAGTGAGGGCGAATACACTTGAATTATGGAATACCTTTAATGCAAAAATCACAGAAGCCATGAATGCATATACATTGAGAAAATATTGCAGGAAGAGGCGGATGCTGAAATGGATGAATGCAGACCTGGCCAGTCAAATAGAGCAGAAAAAGATAGCATGGGATAATTACGGAGTGATGAAAAGTACTGAAGCCTACAACAGCTACAAGTTGATTTGTAATAGTACCACAGATGAGGTTAGCGAGGTCAAGGCTGCATGTGAGAAAGCACTGGCTAGGAGAGCAAAGAATGGAGACAAAGAATTTTTCATGTATGTGAATACAAGGAAGAAAAAAGCAAATCACATCAGATCAGACCCCTGTGCACTGGTGTGGATGTCTTAGACAACCCAGCAGATGTTTCAGATGAATTAGACAAGTACTTTGCATCTCTCTTTATTGAAGAAAATGTAGTGACTTGGTTTGAAGACATAGGCATGTAATAGCTTTATTGGCTTGCCTAATGCCTCAACTGAAATGGGATGAACTGAAACATCAACTTTGGATCAGGCCAATATATATCTGCACTCTATAGCTGATTGATTTTTGTGTTGAAAGAGGAATGATCAAAATTACTGCCTTCCTGTTACCAGAGATGGTTTGGAGTCTGCTGATGGAGATAGTGTGTGGCAAAAAGTGGACTGACAGATTACTAGTGCATCGATAAAATGTTCTTTGATACCTGTAGGTACTACTTACCTTTGGAAATATAGTGTATATCAGTATTTCTCATATAATCTTTTATTTATTTTATTTTGATAAGAGTGCAATTAAAAAAAGTAAAGCCATTATATTCATAATGGCAATAGTTCTTTTTTAAACACTGCATATGGTACTTTTTCTCCATTGCTTACTTTTTTTTCTTTTTTTTTTCCAGCTGTAAGGCAACAAATGAAGTTGCCCCAGGATGTAGCCCGGTGACAGCAAGTGTTCCTCCTGATATTCGTGTGAATATTGACTCTGATCGTGAAGTGGAAAGGATACATACAATTTTTCTCACTAACATAGATACTTTAGATAGACTTCTGGGTAGGGTTCCATGAATTTTAACTACTTTTAGGTACTTAAGTTGAAAATAATTTGATGTTTGTTTGTTTACTTTTTTTAATGTTCCAATAAATATATTTGCTTTACTTGCAAAACTTTCCAATTGATTCTGTTAGACACCCAAATAATGTCAATGGATTCAAATTTTAATTTTACTTATAAGATTTCAGAGCAGCATGCTGACTATTAGTTTTAAAATGCACAAAGGAAACCACATCTGAGATTTCAGAAAGTCAAGTTGAGTGTGTTTTGGAATAATTTCTATTCAAGAGTTTTTTTCTATTGTCACTTCTATAGTTGTTATTAATATTATGCAATAATCATTCTTAACAGCATGAAGAATGTGACTGATACAAATAAGTTCGATGCATTACCACATTAACATTTTTGCTGCTGGATTTTTTGACGACCTTTGTGAATCAAATTCAAAAATTGCAGGATTAAGTCAATCTGAATTGGAGAGGACAGAGGCAGTTTTGGGCTTTCTTCTCACTATGGCTAAATTAGTCAGCCACCAGTAAAGTTTGCTTGACAAAAATATCTGGTTTTTTCTTCTGTCATATCAGAAGAAAAATGTATTTTAAACCTGGTATACTGACAGAGTGGTCATCAGAGTGGTCTGAGAGGTGCTGTAAAATCAACTGCAACAGAATTGAGAAGCTATGCTATGTCATCCTCTTACTAAAGAGTTCCTCCCTGCTGTGCTGTAACAAGAAGATGGACTACTTCCTCCCAGAGGAAGGGAGGAAGTAGCCCATCCTTTTTGTTGATTCAAATTGTGAAGTTTAAGTGCTGTTGGAAATATTTCCTAGAATGAAACAAAATAGCTGCAATTCCTGTCCAAGCAAACAATAAATACATTTCCTTCTCTTCTGGCTATCAAATGAATAAAAGTCTTTTAATATTGTGTTTGCTTATAATAATATTTTAACTTATATTTAGATGATGTAAGTACAAATTATGAATATTCATAATTATAGTTACAATATCATCAAAATCTAAGTTAATATGATTGATTAAACAAAAGATATGATTAAATTAAAATTAAACTATCACATGAGTGTATTGCAATTATTTTGGTTATAAGAACAACCCTATGCAAATAAAAATAAGAAAAAATTATGAATTATTAAATTATTAATTAATTAAAATTATTAAAAAATATTAAAATTAGATAGTCTCTTCAACCCAGCTTATTAGTGATCATTTACTGTACTTCTTCATGCATCAAGACCAAAAATTTCAATTGTTCATTCAATAAATAGCTGCTTGGTCATCCATTACCTTGTGATTGAACTTCCAGTAGACTCCCAGTTCATGTCTGATAACCTTTTGTTGCTTGAATATCCTGGGATTTTCAGAGTGATACACAATTATGGGTTTTAATTTAGTCACCAGAAGCATTGACATCAAGCAACAAAGTTAACCTCTCTTCCATAAGCTTATGCCATGGTGAAGCAGCCTCATCCTTAGTTATGTAGGTTCTCTTTGGCATTGTAGCCTTTTAGCTTTTTCTCCTCCATAAACTCACAAAACAACCTAAATTTGTCTGCTACCCTCTTTATCTACACTTGTAGCTTCATGATGCCTAGTTACACTTCTAACTTCAGATCTCTTTTTTGAAATTCTCAAACCATTCCTTTTTACTCTAAAGTCTTCAAAATAGAAATCATATGTTGAGGAGTGCCATGTTTTAAGTCATCATAAATGACTTTAGCCCTATCACAAATGTTAATGCCTTTCCTTTGAAAACCCTGGTAGAAGTATCTTTCAGTTTTAAGTGTGTCCTTTTGTTAAATGATTGTGAAAATTGTAGATCGCATGAGGTGATATTCGCTTACAAGTGCACTTACTTTAATGCACTTTGTGTTTTGAAATAATTTCTTTCTTTCTTTGTACAGAAATTGATTTCCTGCTTTACCTTTTTTTTTGCACTTACTTTTGAGTCATGACTGTTGATTTAATTTAGTTAAGTTAAAACAAATTTATGAAAATCAGAGAGAAATACTTGTACAGTCACAACAAAATTATTAAAATCAGAGATTTTTGCACTGCAAAGATAGAGTACAAAAAGATGATGGATTCAAAGTACTGTTAAACATGACAATGTGAACTTTAAAGGGCTGTGATTAGCAGAAAATTATTGTGCAACTTCGGGGTGCTTTGAATGACTGAAAATGATGACCATGTGGATTACAAGCATTTTGTTTGGCTGTAAAAGATGCCTGAAAATGTTATTATACCAACATTGCTAACTGAGACTTTCATTATTAATCAAATGCATGGGGTCCAATGGGAGGCAAATTGCAAACCAAAATATTGTTAGTTAAAGGATTTGTTAATTGAGGGATAGAATAATACTGAAATGGAGTAATACTGAAATAAGTAAACCCTTGTTCTAAAAGAAATATTAGAATACTTTTAAACACTATTTTTAGATAATTTTTATATACTTAGCTAGTTAATTGAGGTAGATGTTTTTTCACCTACAACAACAGCAGATTATTAGCTGGCTTTGACTCTAATTCTCCATCCCATATGTTATCTCCAAATCATCTTATCTGCATGATTTTGGAAAGTCTGTGACCAAATTTTAAATACAAAGCACTCGTTACACAAGACTAGTTTTATTACTTTTATTTTACAGTTTCATTCCTGGTTTACTTTATGTAAAAGTTTATAATGTTTTCATCAGTGTTTCATCTGTTTTCTTGGCTCTGAGAAAGAAAACTGAATATAATTGAAATCACAGTCTATATTTAGTTAATAGTTTTGTATTTATGTTAAAATTAGTACTTATGTACAGTGAATACTATGTTAATATATACAAATGAGTCTGTTTCAGCTAATATTTAATTTTTACAGGCAGTGCTGGTTATTGAAAGTGTACTAAAATGTTGTATCTCAGTTATGGTAACTCATTGGTAAGCAAATGTTGGCTACTTATGAGAAAAACTAAAGCCAGGTAAAAAGACTTATCTATTTTACAGCACAGTAAAGGAATGGAACAGTTTTTCTGTTTTTTGTAAATTGATATTTGTTCACTTGCTTGTGAAAAATATATCTAGCATGATGTTAGCTGTACTAGGTCATAAATATTTTGCAGGAACAGCAGATCTTGGAAAAGGCACTTCATGCATGATGTAATTTCACTTTACATTTGTCTGTCATATTAAATAGAACATGTATGAATACTTTACTGATGGTAATTTCCCAACAGGTCCATTTTGTTCCACACACTCCCTTACTTCTTTGTGGAATGCTATTTTAACACGTTGAATGCCGTCTACAAGTTAATTCGTATTTGACGATCTGGCCCAGGATGCTGACTATGAGTTAACTCGGACTGGTGTGACTTGTCTTTCAGGCATAGCTACGAGTATATTCGTAGCAAATATATGCAACTGATGAATAGTTGGCTTCTGGGATAAGAATGAAAAATCAACCATGGTGTCAGAAAACAGAAAATTTCTCTTAGCACACGGGACAATAATATTGTGTTCCACGGAGTTTTTTATTTCTCATACATACTCGACATGGCTTAATCGTGCGTGGTTTTTTTTTCAGTTGGTGGTGTAGCCAACTGAAATTCTAAATAATGAATTTTACATTCAGGCCTAATCTTCTTGGAACGTTTAGAATTTTTTCTCCAATCAAAGATTCAATGTAACTTTTCCGTCAAGTTATGGGTTCCACCATAAAATGTCTGAAATATTCAGAGAAACCTGTAACTTGATGGAAAAGGATGTATGCGTTATGCATATTTATTTCTATAATATGTAATGCAGTTTTTTTCGGACATCTGGTGGTTTTTCTTAGTGCTGAATAATACAAGAGCATTTGATCCGATCGATCTATAAACCAGAACCGTACAACTCGTCAAAAAGCTCTTCAAATTCCAAGTCACTCATATTAGCATAGAGCTCAAGCTCTTCTTCGGTCAGTGGTTTCTTCTTATTCATGTTCTTGTTTTTTTTTTTTTGTAAAAAAAAAAAAAAAAAAAAAATGTACTAAATACAACGTAGTACACGGCAAAGTCTGTGTCACTGCAGTAGATTTACGCACAGCACAGATTCATATTCAGAGAATTCTGCAAGTTACAACACATCTGATTTAATCAGATGTGTTGTAACTTGCAATTGTTGCAATTTAAACACATCGCAGCAGCCAACTACGAGTTAACTCGTAGTTGGCTGCTGCGAAGAATTTTCTATTACATATGCCAACTACGAGATAATTCGCGAGGCTTTTTTTATGAGTTTTGGTGATGAATATATAATAAATATATAATATATAAATATATAAGATAAATATATAATTTGGGTTTTTGAATAATTTAACATGCCTAACTCAAATTGGTGTCGGAGACCAGTTTACCCAAATAAGCCTTGGCAGTCAATGTGTTAAAACCATTTTCTCCCCCCCCCACTCCACCAGAATATAAAACTCTTAAATTCCGAATTTCTTAAGTTCTCTTTCACTTAGGCTCACATAACTTTACCACATCACATCCTCCTTGGCAGCATAGTGGTTTTTGCCATTTGTTACTCATTAGGAGAGGTCCACGTTTGAATCTTGTCAGTGACTGCAGGAATTCATGAAGCCCTCTTTAATTATGACTGTAGTTAGCTGTTCTCGGGTAGGAGGAGTAGGCTCATCTCCTGTGTGATTTATTCTACCCTTTTCAGCACACATAACATACAGATCAGTGAACACACTTATATGAACAAAATACACTGTGCAATATGGATGTTAATGCACACTATATAAAAACAATTCTGCCAATCCAGTTTAATGTGTCCATCTCCCTCCTTTTCCAGTTTTCTCTTTTTTATCCATAATTCTCACATTCCATGTTAATTGTTATTGTGCTAATTCTACTTCCTATCCTCGTCTTACAGCTTTTCTCTCTCTCCCTTGAATATTTTGATTATGTGATGACCAGAAAGCCTCAATTCCTCCCCTTCTGGGTATGATGACAGAGAACTTAACTATTACTGATGTTGACAGTGGTAGTCCTGGAGTTCTCTGTCATCATATACAAGGGAAATATAAACAAGTCATGATAGCTTCCTATTACTTTGTTTGCCTTGAAAGAGACAGCAGATTTCCAGTGCTCAAGAAATTAAATCTGTTCCTTTGGCTTTCTTTTTTCTTTTTTTCTTTTTTTTTTTTTTTTTTTTGAATGACAAAGGAATGAGAACATTTGGGAGGAAAAGTGGAAACTTTATTAAACTAGGTTTCATTTGTCTGACATTTGTATCGTGATTAATTACAAATGCAGTTGAACTTCTAATAAGAAATGGCATTCTTAACATTTTGAAAAACCTTTTTTGGAAGTTTATCAACTGGAACACTGTTCCAGCACATTCTAGCCCAGTTCAGGTATGGAAGTTATATTTAAGAGAGTCTATGTCTTGAGAGTAAGGTTACTATCTATTTCCATTCACATATGCACAAATGCTTCCTGACTACTCTTCCCGTGGCAACATGAAGAATGGTGCGGAATTTTGCTGCTAAATGGTGATAACGTTCCTTTGTGCCTTCAGCAACAACCGTGCTCACCAGCTTATTTCAGTGTTATTTTACCTGCTTCAGACTAAGGTCATGTTGAATATCCTTTATGATTTCTGTGTTTACTATGCCATATTTAAACACTGAATTTTCATCAAATTCTGTACTGTAAACAGTGAATCCAAAAAAGGATTATGACATTCCAAAAATTGGAAAGCATTAAATATTGAATAAATATAGAAGTTTTAAAGTTTTGGTGAAAATGGTTTCCAATGTGGATTTGAACATTGAAAGAAGCTGCATGTTCAAAAGAAAATTGTATGATTGATGATGGGTTACATATGTTATTTTAGAAGAGGGAAAAAAGCTAGGCAACTGGCCTTGCACTCATTCTTTAAAACTGGTCCAGTATGAGATGATTTTCGATGACTAATTGAAAAATTAGTCATCGAAAATGAAACAAATGTTTCCCATATATGTTTTATTTCAATAAAGTTTGTTTAATAACTTTTGGGTTTTAATATGTTATTTACCAATAATAATGGAATATATATTGATAAAAAAAAGTGTGAAAATGGGATAAGTATTGGCAGATTATAGCTTTGATAGAATCTGCCTCTGACTGTTATATGAAAATGTGGATGCTATATTGTGCATTTCTGTGATGCACACTGGGAAATGATTGCCATATAATGACAGTCACTTGCTCGTTCTGCTCTTTTTTTGCAAGTTTCCATCCAAAAGTAATGTGGTGCTGGTCTTCCACCCTAGCTCTTTTCTTTCGTTCTTTTAAAGTTTGTTTTTCTCTCTTTCACTTTATTTTTGTTCAAATTTAATTTTTCAAAAATTTAAACTCAAAAGGGATTTAATAGAATTTTGGAGCTCCAACAAAAATTGAAAAAAGGCACTGCAAGAGTGACAGAATTGCTAGAAAAGATTACCCTGTAAGAGGGACTACTGCAAAGGAGACACTGGAATAGCTAATATTCAATGTTTTGTTTTTTTAAATTACAATCAAGAAAATTGTAGAACCTTGTATAGTTAAAGGATTTTTAGGCATTTATTCAATTTCTGTGGCATGGAATGAAATACTCTATTCATTTGCATTTAAATGATATTTATGACATCCTCATTTATGACTTTATTCGTATTTGTGTCATATATATATATATATATTTTTTTTTTTAGATGCATGTGAAAGTCAAGCAGTGTATACAGGAGAACACATTTCTTTGTGTCATCCTGAATTTGTTATTGAAGATTCTCAGACTCTTTGGGAAACACTGAAAGCTGTTAAGAGCTGTGTCATTAGGTTAGAACAAGACCACAAACAACATTTCACTAATATTTACAGGCAGACAAAATATGGCTCTGAGTGAGTATTATCACATTTTAAAGTAAGGTAATTTTTTTTAAATTTTTTGATAGTTTTGTATTGGGGAAATGTTTCATTTTGTGCTTTCATGGGATTTTTTTCCCTTTTTATTTTTGCTAAAATTATTACTTGGTTCACTCAAAATGAACTTGCAGTGCTTTCTAAAATAATATTTTTTCCACAATATATTACAAAATTGAGAATCTGTTGAATATGGTCAAAAGGATCTTCAAAGTAACAATATATCATGTATATAATTTAATACGACTGCCAGTGGGTTGAAACTGAATCTAACTTGGATGATACATCCTTTTTTGACCTTTTCTTTCTTGATAATTTTTATTTTATGGGTTTTTTTTATATAGTAATAACAAAAGTTATTGTAATTTTACTCTTTTAATTCTCCAGAGTATTCTATGTGTATTTTGTAGCCCTTTGTATTTGCATCTGTTTTTCACATAACAGTCCTAGTCTTGTGTGTGGGGGGGGAGAGAGCTGAAAATTAGCTCTTTCCCCCCCTTTTTTTTTTAAACAGAATAAAATTTTTACCTGCTGCCACAATGAATTAAAATGAATACAGCCAAAATCCAAATGGCAATTTTTTTTTAAGGTTTTAGCTCTTTCCTTTGATGCAATTATTTCACAATTCCCTGTAATTAATACATTCTCAAGTTTTCAGACATTTAATCTGCAGTTTTTCTAAGATCATGCTTCCTATAGTAATCTTCTCATGAAGAGCCGTAAATTTTTGGAGTGAGAAACAAGAAAAGCAAGCCAAGCAGCTGTTTTGGCTCATCACCGATCTGGCCATTCTACCCCTCTACAAATGTTTGAGGAGATGTGGTAGTAGCGGTAATACCTCAGAAGGTTGAAGGAGAATTAATGCCTATTACATTTATTAATAAGCATTTGAATCCTCGTGAAACAAATTATTCAGCCATTCAACATGAAGCATCAGTATTGGTATCCTTTATTGAAACTAAAGCATTCGCTAGGTGGTCAGCCTGTCTTTATTGTTCATAAACTCATCAGATAAGGTCAAAGATTTATCAAGTATTTATGTGTCTGTATGAAATCCAGGAATTTCAAGTATTAAGGACAGTGTAGAAGTTCACAAAGGAGAAAATTAACTAAAAATGTTTGACCTATGTCAGCTATGCCATCTCAGATTTCTTCATGAAATATGTAACAGTATACAGAAAATTAACTGGCTAATTAAAGCTCAGAATGCCATTGTTCTTGTGGAAAACAACACACTATGCAAGACATATACATAACCTTAGTGAACACGTAAAATAAAAACATCTAAATATTTTTGTTGTGAGAGATCACATACTCAAAATTGACAAAGATTACTATTAAGCTTAATTAAATTGTATATGTGAATGTGCATATTTGTATTGTATATATACAAGTTGAGCTGATCTGATGTACCACCATCTTGCATATGGAATTTTTTTTTTTTTTTTTTTCTTTTTAAAGAATAACAAACTTATAACTATTGTGCTGTCCTAAGATTTACCAGCATATTACAAATATCTTTTAACAAACTGAAATTAAGATTATTTTATTACCAATTAAAGATTTGAGAATATAAAGATAAAAAATAAGGTTCTAGTAAATGTTCAGTGGTTATTTTATTTAGTCAGTAAATTCTCATCCCAGTAGCATTAACTTTCCTGAAGCCAGGAAAGGATTGCACCTTTCCACATAATTACAGACTGATTTTACTGACTAACTGTTTATGAAAATTTCTGGAAAAAATGGTTCACAACTAATTAACATGGTTCCTGGAAACTAAAAGCTTGCTAAATAGTAATCAATATGGGTTCAGAAGAATCGGTCCACATTAGATGTGATGATCAAAGCAGAAGCAAACATCCACAATGCTTTCATAAGGAGACAACACCTGTTTATGGTTAATCTTGATATTGAGAAAGCCTTTGACATCACCTGGCGATAGGTATTCTTCAAGATCTTCATTCTTTGGGTTTGAGAGGGCGGGTACTTCAATTTATACAAAACTTCCTATACTATAGAACGTTTCAGGTTAGTTATCAAAATAACTTATCCAGACCATTTCAACAAGTGTACTGCACAGATCCATCCTCAGTACAACTTTATTTTTTAGTAAGAATTACAAACGTGACACAAGACATTCCAACTGTACGACATGTACAACTGTACATGTTTGCTGATGACCTCAGCATTTGTCAGTCGCAAACTATGAATATCACTGAAAAGCAACTTCAACTTTCTGTAGTCAAAATAGGATCATGTGTGCAATGGAATGGCTATTCATTCAGTGGATAACCTTAGTTTTCTCTTCTTTTGCACACATGATGTGCAAAAGAAGAGAAATCCACTGCAATTCATTTCTGTAAAAAATGCAAACTACATTCAGATCCAGAAATATTTAAAAAATAACCTGATTCCCCTTACCAACAACTTTTGTTTTTTGGGCTTATATTTAGATAATAAACCTAATTTTGCTACTCATATAGCTTATCTTTGGATGGCTTGTCTAAAAAATTGAACTTCCTAAGGACTGTCTCTGCTATATCCTGGGGTGCTGATAGAGACTCCCTCCTACATCTCTATGGGACCATAATTTGGTCCCGCTTGGACTATGGATCACTAATCTGTGATCCATAGTCCTCGGCAAGAAAAAGTTTTCTATTACATCTAAATACCATCCAGCATAGTGCCCTTAGAATAGCTGTGAGAGCCGGTAGAATATCTCTATCCACAGCCTGTATATTGAGGCAAATGAATCCTCTTTGATAACAAAGTCTGGCGTGACCATGCCCAGCACATTCTTGATTCCATGTGTAACGTATTTATGTATTTTATATCTGAGGAAGAGACCCATAGTCTCAAAAGCTTCTGTGCTCATTCTATTTTATTATTTTTGTACCTGTATTATCCTATTTAGTTCTCATTAAACTTTTAGTTACTGTTTTCCGGGCAGACAATATATATTTCTCTATCAATATGGAACCCGGAACAAAAGGCCTCTTCACATTGAATCCTCTCTATACCCGAGACGAAAATCCTTATTGGTAAACTATGCAGCAAAAATTAAAAGTTTTCCAGCTCACCCCAGTCAGGAGTACCTGTGTGACCTCAAAATTCCATTCTATATCATAATAAACCTAATGAAAACAGCCCTGCAGGACTTTGATTGAATGAACTCATGCACAGCAGGGAAGTTAACTGCCAACTTATCTTTCAAGATGTTGCTACTCCTGAACTTCTGTCTCAACTTTCTGTGGAAATTTTCTTTCTACAATTTGGAAAATGCTGCTTAGCAACTTTCAGCAGCTGTGTGAAACATACTTTGGAAAACTCAGAAAAACTACCAGTCTATACTAATGACTCCAAAATGGATGCAGTAGGTACTGCAGCAGTTCTTCCATCTCCCTATTTCCTGTATCTCTTCCTACTGAATTCAGTATTAGTATTAGCAATAGCCACATGGTGCAAGGAAGCCTATGGCTTATGCTGCACCAGCCAAAAAAAAAATAAATAAATAAAATAAAATAACAAATAAAAATAAAATAATAATTAATAAGAGAAAAGGAAATAGACAACCTATGCGGTTCCCTCCTCCCATAGGTAATTATCCAGCTGGCTAAAATAAAACTTCCTACAACCCAGTCTAAACATCTCTCCCCCCCCAATAACTTGAAATTATGGCCCCTTGTTCTAGAATCATTTATAACTGTGAAAATTTCATCCTTATTCTTTTGCTTATGCTTCTCAGAGCCTTAAACACCTCAATGAACTCTCCTCTAAGGTGCCTAGTTTCCAAGCTCTGCAACCCACATATTCAAAGTCTTTCCTCATATGAACACCCTTTTGCCGATCTCACCAGGCAAGTTACCCGTCTTTGGACCCTTCCAACAAGAACAATGTCTTTCTTTAGGTGTGGTCTCCATACTTGAACACAGTATTCCAAGTGTGGTCTAGCAATAGCCTTATAATAGCCTGCAATATCTATACTGCAGAATTGTATGCAGCCCTAGATAACATAAACAATAACCATTTCAAGAAAGCTCTAATATACAGATTCCTTAAGTGCAGTCACTGCCATTCAGTCCATTTTTTATCCCTCTCATCTCATTCTGAAACAGATCCAATCTAGATTATATCACTGTCAAACGTCCAATCTGGGTAAAGTGCCTGCCTGGCAACCCAAAGGTCGCAGGTTCAAATCTTGCCTTGGCTTGGATCAGAGTAAAATACAAAAACTTTGGGAGGTGCATTATGGGCACAGAAGCCAATGTGCCAACAACTAACAAAAAAAAAAAAAAAAAAAAGCCCAATTAGACTGTCACCTTCTGCTGGATTCTTGGTCATGTTGGCATCCCAGGTAATGAATGTGTGGATTGCATCCTGACATTGGATTTTCCTGTCAGCCGAAAGTCCCCTACACTTTACAAATCCATTATCGCTGACCTGGCTAGCCGGGTGGGTAAAGTGCCTGCCTGGCAACCCAAAGGTTGCGGGTTCGATTCCCGCCTCGGGCTTGGATCAAAGTACTGCAAAAACCTTGGGAGGTGCATTATGGCCACAGAAGCCTATGCGCCAACAACTACCAAAAAAAAAAAAAAAATCCATTATTAAAAGAGTATGTAGGAATGACTGGTCTTAACTGTGGTGAACCCAAATGAATAATAAACTTCTGCAGATAAAAAAAAAATAACTGCAACTGTGGACGTCTAGTTTCAGGTGAAACAGGTGAGAGGAAGTGATTTTGGCACGACTGTATTGGTCATTCTCATCCAACTCTAACTCCAGTTCTGCCAATTGTTAGCTTCTGTTGTGGTGTATCAGCTGCCATAAAAAAAATAATTACGGTGAAGCTGAGAATTTTTCTTTTCACTTGATGGCTGCATGAATATAAACAAGTTTATTTACATATGGTTACTTCTAGTAGTTCTACACATTTAATAGAATTTTATCTTGGAGGGTATTTGGACAGGCACTGGTTTGTCTGTTGTCATTGACACAAATAATGTCACTGACTAGTGTAAACCAGTCAGTGACATTTTAGGAAATGTATTTACACCCTGGTTGTATAAATAGTATTAAGAACACTGAACTGGATGCATACACATCATTCAGCACTGAATTTATTAAAATTTTGTATGATGGAAGGTTTTAGCTTTTAAATACTAGAGTTGTCAATTGTTTGCACTGTGAATAGACATAAAATAGTTCTGATGAATATGTAGTTGAAACAGTAGAATGTTATAATATTCTAACAGTAAGTTGTAACATATGATACTATTTGGTTAGACCTTTCTGATTTTATAACAAAAAAAAAAAAAAAAAAAAACCTAATTAATCCCAAGGTTTCCAATTTTTGGTTGAATTGCATGATCTGAAAAGATAATTATTTTGATAAATTGTACTAAAAATAGTTATTAAATAAGAGAAAAGATTAAACTAAACTTTGATAAGATCAACAAATACTTTTAAAATATACACTATGGTATTACAATATCAGAATGAACTAGAAAAATTGTGAATTTTGGGAGTCTGAATTAGGGGTTCCCAACTGTACTGCATTATTGCCTTAAAACTTATTTACATTTTTTTTTTTTTTTTGTTATTTCAGACAAGCTCCCATAGGAGATGATAATTATCTTATGATGATTGCCCGACATGCAAAATGACTATCTGAACAATGGAATAAAATAATGATCTCATTTGTTTACTTTTTTTAAATGTTAATACTAATGAAGTTTTAAAAGATGAACTATTTCTGTTTGGTTGTTTATTGTCCATCCAAGCAGGTATTATGTGATTCTCTATATTAATATATGCTTTTTTCTGTATAATAATGTTCCTCTTGAACACTTTTTGAGATTAACTGATGTCTCTAGGAGATTATGTAAAGATTTGTACTCATTCAGTGGACCACGTAGAATCATCAGATGAGAGCACATTCCACGAATTAGCTTTAATTTGACATCTGACCATAATGTACCTAATCACTTAACAGTAAAGGAATCATTCTCTGCTTGTGACATAACAGGGTTGCTATTGTTTATGAGACTGTATTTGTGGTTGCTGCTTTTTTGATATATTGTAATCCCATTAGAATTATGAATAGATTTTTTGTTTGTAATTCCTTTGAATTGAGTCCATGTTGAGTTTTGAATTCTAACATCTGATTAGTTGCTGTTGTTAATATTTATGTCTTCTGTGATAAAAAAGAAAGAAATGGGATGTACCTACAAAACTTGGTACCATTTTTAAGGCCATTTGATATTTTTGCTCTGGAAATAGTATTAAGATACATTACCTCATTGAAATGAACTTTTATGTCAGTATTGCTTCTGCACAAAGGATAGCAATATCCTCTTATTCCGAGAGCTGAAAAATCAGGTTCAAAATTGCTCAGTGTCACAATTTTTTTTTTTTTTTTTTTTTTTTGTGTGTGTGTTTTGAAGTACAAAAATCATTTTCAAAAAGAAAAAAACTACTACTTTTTCCTTACATTTTCCATTCTTTAGCTTTTCATCATATTAAGTTTTTCTGTAATTCCTTCATATCAGCCATTTAATTCCCATTTCGTTCACATCACCATATTTGTAAATCAGTATTAAGTGAAGAAAAGTTAGTTTTACATTTGTCAATGACAATTTCAATTTATATAAGATAATTTAATTATAAATTATTACACTTTAAGTTTGGAAGAGATTGTAAGAAAGTAGTATAATTTATGATAGCATCTCTTATATAAATAAAGTTGTATAATGAAATTATTGCTTTGAGGAATGCTTGTTTCGATTTTTCTCCTCTGCATTTATCTTGTTTTATCACCTTCTTTGATTCATGCTTTATTTCTCTTTTAAATCATATGCAAGACTTTCTGTAATCTCAATGGAAGGGAGGCAGAAAAGTTATTTCCATAATTTAAACAGGTATTGATTTCCACAGATACCACTGTCTGTAAAATTTCCATTAAACTGGTTTTTAAGACTGGTTTGTACACGAATATAATTTTTATTGGCAGTAAATCTGAGTTATAAGTCACATATTTCTTTGTAGTCTCTGCCATAATTTCAGATTTATTATTGACTTTGTTTTAGAGCCAAAATCTTTCATAAGTTGAATTGATTTTTCTGTTGAAGCTGTTATTTGTTGAAATGTGCAGTACTGCTACAAGTTATTTGGCTAAGATAATGAGATCTCTTTCACATACATGTTTGAAACTTCAGTCATATGTTTTATGTTGCTGTGAAGTTTTATTATTAGTTATTAAAGCACAGAACTTTGGCACTGTTTGTCCTTTATTTTATTTTAAACTGATTGAAATTCCATTTAATATTTGACTTAACAGTATAGTTATTATGGTTTTCTGTTATAGAAACGGGTCTTGCTCCTTTTTTTTTCTGTGGATATTTGATGAGCTGTAAACTATACTGAACTTTATTTTGACTAATGTAAACCCATTTTTATATGCATAAATGAATACATTCTGGTCTTGATGTTTAAAATAAATTACTCCTAAAATTGGATTTGCTTTGGTTTTAATTTTTACAAATTTCATCCAGTATCTTTGGTGTTTGAAGTATTTTTTATTTTGTATTTTTTCTGTAGCTTTTGTCTATTGAAATGTGCTCTTCTGCTACAGATTATTTGACTATAATGAGGTCTCTTTGTGTGCATGTGCGTGTGTGTGTTGCTATATCGAGGAAGAAATTAATAATAGTTGCTTCATTTGTAAAAAAAAAAAAAAAAAAAAAAGTGTTGAAAACATTAAATGACTGGCTCATTTCATTTCAGGATATTTTATTTATTGACCATTACCTTTTAATTCTTTGAAGAAAAGTCACTTGTTAGCTGTCACAAATTATACAGATTTTTGCATTTTTTTTTCTGATGTTTACAAATGCAGTATAAAAGGAATATTTGCCCTGTTATCTGTGTGTTCTTAGATGTATAATAAAGAGGCTTTCTGTGTACATGTAAAATATGTTGCAACTTCATTCAGCACAGTTATTAATCTTATTAAGTTGTTTGCAAATTATAAACATTGTTTTACCTCTTGTAAATATTGCTTTATGTAAAACACTGTTGTAAGAGTATTTTTAAAAAGATTTCATTTAATAGCGAGATGAAGTTGAGTCTTTTGTAGACAGTGTAGCAGTTTAAAAATTGCATAGTTTACTTGGTTGTTTCTATAGTGCCACTGTCTTTAATTTTAGTTTCTTTTGTCAGATATTTAAGTCAGAGTAATGTTATGTTACCACCGGTGAGTCATTTGAATGATTGTTTATATATAAGATGTTAACAAAGATCATTGCTGTTACTAAATTGTACATCTTCTGTATTGTAAATATTTATTTGTAATATCATGAGTTAATATTAAGTCCCATCGAATTATACTCACATTGTACAGCATTACAATAGAATTATTAAATTTAAATTCTTTTTCTGAAATAAGATATTTTGGTAATTGCCATTTACTGCACTTATAAATACTGTTTACTACTTATAAATAAATACACATAAATAATACTTGTCAACAGAAACAAATTTTTTTCATACCTCCAGGGCAAAAATTGAGTAAAGGAAATTAATATGCTGATTCCAAAAATATCAAAATTATGTCTCTGTCACATCTCCATTGAAAGATATACTGAAATTTTAGTAACTTAATGAAAGACAAATTTCAAATATCATGCAATAATATATATGCTATCATAAAAATCAGTCTTATTCATTTTAAAATACATTAATTAAACATATAATCTATTATGTACATTCTATTTCCTTAGAAATGTTTGCCATTCAGAGAGTTTTTTTTTATTATAGTCCATTTTGCTTTCCCTCAGCAGTAATCCCCCATCATGTTAGTATCACAGCTTGGTACCACTTTTCCTCATGGATATATTGATGAAAGTATTCCCCCCTTGCTCATCACTTAAACTCAAATTTTGAGAGGAGGAACTGAGATGGGAAGAATTTTCAAAGATATTCATACAGTAAACCCTGGCTAATCTTGCTAATCGAAATATGAAAAATTTTGTTCACAGTTGAGTACTTTGAAAGGCACATGGTATTTAGGAAGGCAGATGAGTCACTCTGACTGCACTGAGAGACATGGACCATACATTACACTGTTTTGCATGTTGTTCAGTATCGTTGTTGACTCTCCATAATGAGTCGGACAGATGTTATTGCTTATATGGCTTCATTTGAATACTTCTTTTTATGTATATGTGTACATAAATTAACATATTTTATATAATTAGGAGTTCTAAAGAATTGAAAAGCGGAATAAAAAGAAACCACATTACTTTAACTATCATTAACAAGCTCAAAGTGATAGAACAACTTGAGAATGGTGTTCCTGTAAAAAAAAAAATTGCTGAAGAAATATTGGCCAACAGACTGTGTCAGATATTAAAAAACGAAGAATCTATAAAGGCATTTGCTTTAAAATTCGATGTGGGGAGTGTTAAAAGCAGTGTATCAAACAGACATTGAAAAAAGCCAAAAGAAGTGCTGCTGGAAGAAGCTGTATTAAGCGGTTGTTGTTTGTTTGTTTGTTGTTTGGTTTTTAGGAGCATTAGCAACTAAGGCCATATTGCTCCGGGATATGCGGTGGTCATTCCCTGACCTTTCCGCATCCTCCATATTTGGTGGTGACGGGCTCGAACCCCGGTCTAATCAAGAAGCGTGTGCTACGCACTGCTGCTCCTTCCCACCTGGCTACGGAGGCGCCGTATTAAGCGGTATTCACAGCAATGATCAAGTGGCTTTGGCGTGTGACGCCAACCACTTGATAAATGTATAAAAAGACAGTATTTTACATTTATCCATCTATCGATGGATAAATATAGTCTTTTTATAGTTTTTAAATAAAGGCTCTACAGTGATATATATTTTTTTTTTCATCACCACTACCTATATCATTAAATTTTCCATTTATTCGTGTTCTAAAAAGTTTTTTTTTTTTTTAAATGATGTTTGCCAAACTTGCTAGTTCAGTATTCTGTGGCTTTGTTTTAAATACATCACCTTTTGGGAGTTTTAATATGAGGTCTGATAAAAATTTCAGTTTTGCATCTTTTAAATTGGGAAACACTTCCCTTGGGTAGCAGGGTTCACTTCTTTATTAAGAGCCTTAACAAAATACTTCATTAATTCTTCTCCCTGGTAAAAATTTCCCCTCTTTTACCACTGCTGCACAATGTTTTTCTGTGCACAACTGTCCCACAAACAGAAAAGAACAGTATTTTGTGAAACCTCTGTGCAGACCAGTGAGTAATCAGATTACCTTAAGATCACCACAGAATTCCATGCAAGGTTATGGTACTTTATTGCATTCAATGCCTTGGACATAATTTTATATTACTTTTATGCCAACAGTATGAAGTAGAAGAATAATGGGAATGCATTTCCGTTGTGCAGCAAAACTCCTTTTAAACTTTTGTTTTATCAGTATCAATAATAGGATTGCCCAGTTTGTTCAGAAGACCACTAATATCTTTATAAAAAAACAGTCTTCCACTATATTGAAATATTTTGGAAAAACTGATATTTTTGATATACTGTAATTTTAGTTCCTGTTTCAAGTAGCTTCCACTGTTGTAACCTAGAAACAAGGAGTTCTGCTTGCTTTTTATACAAGTTTAAATCAGCAACTAAGCTTCCACTGTTGTAACCTAGAAACAAGGAGTTCTGCTTGCTTTTTATACAAGTTTAAATCAGCAACTAAGTCATTCAACTCGTTTGGCTTAATTAAATGTGGTGCATTATAATTTTCTTGTTGATAATCAAAATCTGTTGAAGTGAACAGTCCTGCGCTCCTTTTCCAATAAAAATTTCCAGTGTGTTTTTTTTTTTTTTTTGGTCAGAAAAGTTGTACAGATACCATCACAGGAGTTTTACTGTATTGTGGGAGAATAATTACAAGGGGCTATGGGATAAATTAGGTTCACTTGCATAACATTGGAGTGAGGCTAATGTGATAAAGATTAAGAAAAGTTGTGTATGACTAATGCAATGAATGTTTCTCATAGTGAGAATGAGCCATAATAAATAGTCAAAATTCACACAAGTCATTTATAGTGTAACTTCACTGATAGAAATGACTTTGTGTGACTTCGCATGCATACAGCCAAAAAAATAACTACCCGCATCATACATCATTTGTCCCCCACCCTTCTAATATCACTGGTCAATAAAATGGATTTTTTATTATTTTTCAGCATAGATGTAAACATACTTTTCTAAACCAGTTTTGTGTGCTGGTTTCAAATATGCTCTGTTTTTTTTTGAGCACATGTTTTCAGATCACTGCTGATAATCAGTACAAGTTAAGGCGATTTCATTACAAAACATGAGACTGGTTACGATTAGATTTTTTTAATCACTTTTACAGTTTATACCCAATACTATACAAAAGAATTTCATCACTCATCGCGAGGCATTGGTCCTGTAATTGAATCCAAGTTCGGGTAGACAAACTTGTGCTTATTCTTCACTGTGAATCTGGTTATGTTCAGATTACAAAAGATAATACCATTTACCCTGTTTTTCTTGATAGAATCTGGGAGAGTGACTAAATAAACCACGGTGTCATCGACAGCATTTGAACCCATACCTTTCCACACAGTGTGCAGGATGCTGATTACGAGCCTGTGGGTTGCAAACCCCAAGGGGGGTTGCAAAGTGTTTTCTGGAGGATCGCCGTGGTTATTTTTAGTTGCAATTATTTTTATAGGAAATTTCAACACTTATTTATTTCAATGTCACATATGGCTACACTGCAATATTCTACTAGTGGTTGTAACACTGATTTTTGGTAAATGAAAGGAAGTGACTTAAGGTCCACTGCAATGGATACTTAAAAAATATTAAAAGTCCACTGTGTTCATACATATTAAATGTTTTATATTATTTTAATTATTTGCTATGGTGGGCCTTTAATATTTTTTCAAATTTCTGCTGTGGCAGACCTTGATTCACTCCCTAAAACATAAAATATACAAATGCAGTATTATTAGAATATAATTCTAGATTACAAATAGTAAACCGAAAAAATTATTCACTATGATGCAAAATTCAATATCAAAATTAATTTTTAGTTGTCTCGATGCGTGAATAACAGACTGTCGAATACGGACCATTGAATAAAGGTGAATTGCTCAATGCAGTTGAAGATCAGCCCATATGTTTTGCTGACATTGCAGTGATTTAATTCAATAATCTCCACGATGGGCAGTCTAATGCAAACTGGCTCAAACTTAGTTTGCCAATAGTCAACCACATTTAGTTGGTGCCATGATAGAAACCAGCCACTCACTGTCGAGCATGGGTTAGCTACTGCTTGCACTTTCTAAAATCTAAAGAACGTCAGTAGGTCGTCATCAGTCCGTGCTAAATCCGTACCCATAGAGAAAAAGTAAATATTCAGAAGACTTTCTAAAATTTGATCAGCAATGGCTTAGAGAAGCCACAATGCATTTTGTGCAGTGTCATTCTCAGTGCTGAATCTATGAAACCTTCAAAACTGAAACGTCACTTAGAGATAAAGCATTCAGAACATCCTAAAAAATGATTTGGAGTTCTTTCGACTCCACGAAACGTCTCAGGCGTCAGAGACGGTCCTACAGGAAGTTTTCAACAACAGAGCACAACAGCAGTGCAAGCATCATATGAAGTCGCATTGGAAATTTCCAAACAAAAAACTTACACGATTGGAGAAGCAGTCATCAAACCCTGCATGGTGAAGTTAATTCTTGTGAAGCCAGTGAGAAAGATGCGACAAATATCTCTGTCCAATAACACTATTCAGAGGCACGTTTCAGATATATCAGTAGACTTGAAAGAGCAGGTTTTCGATGAAATCAAAGTTTCTCCTTTGTTTTCTTTTCAAGTTGATGCTCTCAGTTGCTTGTCTTCGTGAAATATATTCATTCAGACGACATCAAAGAAGAATTCCTGTTTTGTAGTGCACTTGAAACTACTACAAAAGGTGTAGATATTATGGAGAAGGTAAATACCTTTTTTGAAACTGGAGGACTACAGGGGAAAAACGTCTGTGGGGGTTTGTACAGATGGAACACCAGCTATGCTAGGGTCAAAGTCGGGCTTTCAGACAAAAGTGAAATAACTCGCTCCCCAAGCAAAGGGCATTCACTGCATGGTTCACCGATATGCTCTTGACAGTAAGGCTCTTCCAGTCCTCTGCAAGAGGTACTTGATTCTCTGATCAAAATTGAATTACGTCAAATTTAGAGACCTCAACACCTGTCTCTGTAAAGATATGAATTCTGATTACGAGGTTCTTCTTTTCTACACGGCTGTACGCTGGTTGTCGAAAGGAACTGTCAATCGTGTCTAAGTTGAAAGATGAAATCAAGTTCCTGGAAGTGCAAGGGAAACATGACCTTGTGGCTTACTTTAATGATGAAGCTTGGAAGGAAAGAGTTGCTTACTTAGCAGACATTTTAGACCATCTAAATAAACTGAACCTGAAACTTCAGGGAAAGGAAACACATTATCCAATTTCAAGACAATCTTCAGGCATCTGTATCCAAGCTGCAAAACTTGCGTCGAAAAGTAATTGGAAACATTGCCATGTTTGAAAAACTTTATAGTGTGGTAGAGGAATCTGAAGGTGAACTGGGTGAAAAAATGGAGGAGATTACTGAGCACCTTGAATCCCTTGAAAAGCGATTTAAGCGGTACTTCCTTGAGCTTACAGAAGAAGAAGCTGCACTGGTACGAAACCCATTCTCTGCTTCCCTGAATGTAGCCAGCATTCCCGAAGAAGTACAGGATGAATTCTTGGATCTGCAGAACAATTCCTCGGCACGTAATTTGTTTTATGAAAAATTGCTGACTCAGTTCTGGTGTGCTATGTCATATCCAAATGTCACCATGCTTGTCTTTCGAGTTTTACTTCCATTTGCCTCTACATATCTCTGCGAGAGTGGATTTTCAACGCTTCTTCATATCAAAAAGGCAAGAAACAGATTGAATGTTGAGGATGACATGAGGTTGGCTTTAACACTCAGCCGCGAATTTTGAAGCTGGTTGCCCAGATGCAAGTACAACCATCGCATTAAATATTAGGTTAGAATTATATTCTGAAAAATCTATTTTTAATGTGTTTTCTTTACCCTGTTAAAAATGCCTTTTTGTGCAAATGTGACGGTGGTCGCAGGCTACTTGGCTATTATAAAAGGGAGTCGCGACTCGAATAAGGTTGGGAAACACTGGAATAAGGGGTACAAATAACATGGTGCCCTTATATTATTGTGGTCACCTAGAGGACAGCCAAAGTGTAAGTTTTCTGATTATCCATCGTGATTGTACGCTGTTGTGATTTTGTTAGGAAAAAGCAGAACTTCACACAGCAGAATTGGTTGGGATGATTTTTACACTTGAGTTGCATAATGAATGTTTCAGTAATTCAATGGATATTACTTGAAACAATTTTATAAACAAATTATGAAATAACAAGGATGTAGATATATTCAAGTAATCACATAAATGTGAATGTGCAGGTCGGCTGAATAGATATGTGAGCTTTATAATTAGTTTCATCACGTTCATGCGATTCATCTCACCACAAAAACTAAATGTGCTAGAGCGAAACTGAAAACAGATTTGGGAATCGGCGTTCGTAGGTCTATCTAGCCCACATTTTTGTTGCTCCCTAGTAAAAAATACTTGTCCTGTGTAACTCACCTAATCTTTCCTTAAATTGAGGGTTGAGGAACGTCCTACGTGCAATTCCTATGACACCATTTTAGATATGTTTATTTGAATTTAACAGTCAGGCGTGTTTTATTGAATGTCTGGATTTTATTTGTGCATGATGTTTCCATGTTTTAGCACTTTTAACCATCTGACTGAACCTTATGCACTCAGTCAGATTTTGAAATTTCAGAAATTTTTAAAAAACTATAAATCTGTATCATTGCATATATTTTTAATTTTTAAATTATATGTATATACACTGTGCTGCCACTTTATTAGGTACACCCCTGCTGTGCGCACAAATGGTTTGTCCCACAACGTTGCAAGTCAAATGACCACAATTGTGAATATAAATGCAGCAGAACAACTTTTCTAGTATCAGTTAAACGTACAAACTGTAGCAAGAATGGAGAAAAGGAGTGATCTAACGGACTTCGAACGTGGCATGGTAGTAGGTGCAAGACGTGTTGGACAAAGCATCTCTGAAACGGCAGTTCTCCTGAACTTTTCACGCACCACAGTTTCAAGGGTGTATCCAGAACAGAAACCATCCTCTCAATGGCAGTCCTGTGGAAGAAAATCGCTTGTTGATGAGAGAGGTCAGACGAGGATGGCTAGAATTGTGCAAGCAAACAGACGGGCCACAATGTCGCACATCACGTCAGAATACAACCTTGGTGCGCAGAAAAAAATATCGCAACGGACAACTAGTCGCACTTTGTCGCGAATGGGCTACAACATCCGATGGCCACATCGCGTACCTTTCTTATCAATGAAGAACAAGAGAGCACGCCTCCTATGGGCACAGCAACACCAGCACTGGACTATCGAGAATTGGAAATGCTTGATCTGACGAGTCGAAGTTCCTGGTGCATCATGTTGATGGAAGGCTCAGAATTTGGCGAAAACAACATGAATCCATGGACCTGTCATGTCTGTCGACTACTGTACAAGGTGGTGGGGACAGTGTTATGGTGTGGAGAATGTTTTCTTGTTGGGTCCATTGATACCATAGATTCACGTCTGAATGCCACATCGTACCTAAACATCGTTGCTTTAGGTTAGTTTAGGTACAATGCCATTATAACTGCATTCATGTTAAGATGATCGTGCATTACCCAATAATCTATTATTTTCCCTGGAACTAGTCAAGATTGCAGGTCTATAATTACTCAATTCACCCTCTGATCCCTCCCCAACTTCATGAATAGGAGAGACATTTGCACATCTCTAATACGTTCAGTAAAGTGCAGGAATACCGGGTATCCGATCCACGTGTTGGACAACATTTTACAGCTCCTGTGAACTCTACATTTTTTATTATATTTAGCCGTTTTATTGACTTAATTGTTATACTAAATTATTTTCTATGAGTAGCTTATAGTCCTAGTCAAGCTCCTTCGTTTATTTTGAATTTAGATAGCGATTTTGAAAGTTAATACTTCGCCTCCGTAGATTAGCCAGAGTGCTGCTGCTCGGGGTGAACCGAAGGGGGCGATTCTCCAACGCATCACAGTCTAAAAAAATGCACGAAACGTGATATGTTTTCTGACCTGTCTACAATAGGACATGATCTAGCCAAGGAGGACGTCTTTGTGTGTGCAAGACGCAGAGACTGTGAGGAAATTAAGCTCCAACTGAGCGTTCTGATGGGCGTCTATGAGAATTTGAAAGTAGGGTTGATGCTCTCGAGGAAATTGATAAGTGGGAACCCATCAAGCTCTCAGCTGTCTAACTCAACGCTAGAGCTCACTCCTGTGCATCAGGCAACACAGTGGCAATCCAATGCAGAATGCGCTGGTCCCACAGAAACTAGTTATTGTCTCTATTGTCAGGGAGACGGGAACCATATGCAAAAAGGATAGGTGGAATACACCGTACTATTGTCATGTGACCATATTTTCGAGTATCTTGTATCGACTTCTGTAATTCTTATACAACCACTATAAATGTCCCTTATATCTGTCCGAAGTTCCTCACTGTCTCCTCATTTCATCGTTATTCTATGGTACACCACCACCAAATTTTATCCCGCTTTGGTGACGTAAAAGGGAATTGCATAAAAACTGCTGATTTTTTCCCCATAAGTATTTTTGAAATGTCAAGGCAAAACTGCTCTACGGTGTAGAAACCTGGACTCTAACATCAGCCACTACAATAAAGCTCCAGACCTTCGAAATGTGGCTCTACCGAAGAATGCTGAAAATTCCGTGGACAGCCAAGATAACCAACGCACAGGTCCTGCAGGACATGCACACGGAACGGGACCTGCCCAAAACCATCATCAGCAGGAAATGCAAATACCTAGGTCACATCGCTAGGAACCAACAAAAATATCACCTACTACCACTCATCCTGGAGGGAAAGATCGAAGGCAAGAAACGCCCAGGCAGACCGAAAATGGCATGGCTAGATAACATCAACACCTGGCTTCACATGACAACAGCACAAATTCTACACGCAGCGCTAGACAGAGAACAATATCAAAACGAAGTCGCAAACGCCATTCGGCAGCATTAAAGAAGAAGAAGAAGGCAAAACTATTTAGATGATTCTTTGAAATAGAGTAACTGGAAGAGTAGAAACAGTCACACCCAAGTAACAAAGTGTGTAAATCACGATTGTATGGTAAGCAGGTTACCGAGTCAATTCCAAGAAATACAAAATGTGTCACAAAGATCAGTTCAAGGCCTTCCTATGGTCAATATGCACTTTATGGACTGTTCAGATCAGAGCAAATGGTAACAGAATAACAGAACGGTGCCCAAGAGGAACCCAAAAGAAAACAAGGAAGACAACAACGGAGATGAACAGTTGACATTCACGAATTCGTGGGTAAATGGATGGCCATTGCACAAAACAGAAGAAACTGGAAAGGCTTTCATCCTGCAGTGGATTGAAAACGGCTGATGATGATGTTCCAACTTATTGTGTCTTAAATCAGAGTAGAAAAGTAGAACGTATCTCTAAATTTCAAGTGTTGAAGAATATGCACAAGTGGTGGGCAAAAAAAGATTTTTCATTTACCTTGTTGCTGCCTCAATGTGCAATTACGGACTAACTTAGAACTCCTCTTCAAACACTCCCTTTGTTGCAAAGTAGTCCTGATAGCACGTGAGAAAGTAATGATTTCTTTTCTTTTTTCGTTAGTTTCATGTAGTCTTCGCGGGTAGAATTGTGGTTTAAAATCACCTTCCTCCTCCACACCGAGTATAAAAGAAACTTGGAAACTCTGCTATTTCATCCAGAAAAAGGCAAACCGATCAGAGGTAAAGTTGTAATGAGTAAAATGCACCAAGGTCATGCCCAAAATTGAATTTTCAAACCACGAATTTTATTTAAGAATCATGAAGCTAAAATAAAGGATAAGAGGTGTAAAAAGTTAAGAAAACCTGTCTCTACTTAGGCCATTTGTGTTATTTTTGTAAATTGTGTTTTCTGTGGTCGATTTGCTGTTTGCTGGACGAAAAAATCCGAGTTTCCGGGAGAAAAAACTATGCTACTCATTTCCAATGCTGACTAACTCAGCCATTGTGAAATAGACCCATAAAAATCCTCGTGTCATTGACGGGATTCGAACTCAGGTCTTTTCCACCTTGTGCAGGGTAGGACGGTAATTAAACCAAGAGGGCTCAGTCATTGCTTCAGTTTATAATACCTGGAACAGATTAAAACATATATAAATAACATATTATATTTTAACCAATTAATTTTTATAGGGGGGGATAACAGGATTTTCCCTACCACTCCGTAAAATTTCGACCAGTTATCTGGGTTTATTAAAAAATTATATGAGTCATGGGTAATTCAAGATTTCCTGTAGTGGCGCCAGACAAACCGCATATTCTTCTCTTTCTTCCTCATTACAGGTGGTCCATTTTTAATAATTCACAGTAGTGCATTCTGGTTTTTTTCCCCTCCCTTTCTCCTATCGCCCCTCCCCACTCTGTCTTCACGATCTGCCATATCTAAACTGGGGCAACGAAAGCTGACTTTTAAGCAGTAGTTCCAGTTAATGATGTGTTCTGTTACTTCCACCGATGATTTGGCTTCTTTCATCTGCGTGTATTTATCTTTAGCGATTAACTACACGATCTCTAAACTTAGATAAGTAAAATGGCCGAAAATGATTACCTCTTCAACTTGCACACATGGTTATGGTCAGTCCAGTTTGTTTTTGGGCCAACAGAATCCGGAAAGGGCTTTATTAACGTTTTGACAATGAGCTAAGTCAATTTGATGTTGTAATAAATCCTGCCTTTACAAGACTGGATTTTTGGTGACGAATAGCAATCTTGTTTCACGAACTTACTTCACTTCAGCTGAGCCCTCGTGGGAAGCACAGTTGATAGGATCACTGTCCTCCCCACATCGGGTGGAAAAGACACGAATTCGAGTCCCATGGATGACGTAGGAATTTTTATGGGCATTTTTCACAGAGTGGCCGAGTTATTCGGTCTCAGGCGAAATTCTTCTCCCAAAAACTTGCTTTTATCATCTAATAAAACAGAAAATCTACCTCAGAACACACACACAATACACAAGGAGTAATATGGCCTTAGCGCTAATGCTAAAATCCTACAACAACAACAACGACAACAACTTCGGTTGATATTTCACTTGAGGCCATTCAATATTCTCTTGGAACTCTCTTTCATATAGCATATCATTACTTCTATTTTTTTGTCGAATGAGGCTAGACCACTTAGGAGAATCTACATAAACACATAAAAGCCTCAGTCAATTAAAAGTCGAATCCTGAAAGAATGTTTTTCTTTGTTTGTTTATTTGTTTTTGTTTACCTCCGATAATCATCAGATTATGAGGTCACATAAGAAAATACAATACAAGCAGGTCTTTCCAAATACTGGTCTTTGGGGTTAATTTTTTTTGTTGATTCTAGGGCTGACAATGAGTAGAAAGGAATAGGTTTATTCGCATTATTATTTGGTTTTTTGCCTCTTTGGTCAGCACACTGGTTAGGCCAAAATTTGTAAATTATTTACAAATTATTCGATTACACTCATCACTATTGCCAACACCTTCTTACCTTTCTTGCAGCATGGCCCACATGAGCAACAACTTGCTCATCGAGGATTAGACTGCCCAATAATCTGTCCTCGTATATAGGGGAATTCATCCTCTAAACAAATACCAAAGGAATCATTTCTTATGGAAACAATATTCGTGCCCAATATTCGTGCAAAAATCAAACAGATCTATCCACTCTTTCTAGTGTCTCAATGACAACAGTGAGAAGTTGTTGTAGGGTTTTAGGAGCATCAACAACTAAGTGTATATTGTCAGTCAACTATGTGTATTCTATGGTCGATTTTTTGTTTTGCTGGTGCCCTCTCCTGAGACCAACTAACTCAGCCACGTTGTAAAAAAGACCCATAAAAATTCCTCATTTGATCGACGGGGATTCGAACTCAGGTCTTTTCCACGGCTATTTTACCAACTGTGCTTCTCAAGAGGGGCAGTGAGAAGTACTGTACTTTGGCATGCGTACACATGTAAAAATAAATAAATAAACAAAATGAACTCAACATAAACTATTGCAACTCCTATAGCCAGAAGTGGTTATTAAACCACTTCTGAATAATGGACATTTCTGGATTCTGGACCCCCAAATAGTGCCCGAAGGGTGAGAAATATATAGCTCACGTGATCTCTTTATTGTATGTACGTTAACTGATCATATCTTTAGACAAAGTAGGTTGCTCTTACATACACCACCCCGTGAGAAACGGGCACGTTAAATTCGACTTGAGTGTGCTTAGGCGCATGCGCATGTACAGAGGAAGTGTGACGTAACGTAGCGATCAAAAACGTAAAGGCACGAGCCGTTATCGCCCATCTTATGCAATCCAGACACATCGTTACTGACCGTCTGCTAGGACAACAGCCAGTTTTCCCCCTAGAGGGAAGGGAGGAGATTCTAAATTTGTACCGAAGGCTCCACCCATCCGGAAAGGAAGCCACCAGGCCACTGAGGTGAACGCCCTGGGCCGAGCCTTCTTAAGGGGTGCGGGGAAAGTAAGGTTTTTGGCTCGAGGAAGTAGAAGTTTCACAACAGGTGTACTCTCCTTGAGGAGAACAAAGCAAGGGCAACTAGCCGGTGGGTTGGGGTGGAAAGATTTCCTTCGTTTGCCCCAATTTCGCTGACATACGTAACGTCCACGAGGATTAAATTGTGTTGACGGAACTTTATTGGCAATTAAAGTCTTAAGAACGCCAGACATGCACAAACCAAGAACCTCAGGGTTTACAGTTGGAAAAGGAGGAACAACTTCCACCATTTTTTATTTCAACAGAAATGGTGTAATTTTTAATTATATTGATTGCTCTGAATCTTAAATTAATGGATGAACATCCAAATGTTGTTCAACTGGAGTTGGTAGGATCGATGTCCTCCTCATCGGGTGGAAGCGATCTGAGTTCGAGTCCTGCTGATGACGGGAGGAAATTTTATGGGCCTTTTCCACAACATGGCTGAGTTAGTCGGTCTCAGGGGGATGGTAGCGTGGTTTTCTCTCCGGAAACTTGGTCTTTCGTCTTTCCCATTTTCGCCCACATCATCCAACATCTGTAAGTACCTGCTCACCAGCCTTATAATGCATCGAAACACGATCTGCTCCTCAAATTATCCATTTTATCAAAAAGGTCAGTGTACCTAATAAATTGGCCAGTCAGTGTACAACATAGTATGTTGATTAATTAAGAAGGTATCCTGGAAGATAAAAAGTTGAGAAAGCTACATTATTATCAAGAAAACCCAAGTTTCTTAAGCAACAAGATAATTTATTTTGTGAATTTATACTTTAGAACTGCAGATAAAACAAATAGTTAATGTATGGTATTTATTACTGTTCTCCCTTATTTTTTTTTTTTAATATCTCTTTTCTCTCTCTCTCAGTGATCACTGAATTATGACAACCTCATCTGTAAGGGATTATGGTGCATGGTTCGGTAAAAAAAGGCAACCAGCTTTCCTAATATATACTGTATATATAAATATATAAATATATATACACTGCTCGACAAAAATTAACGAAACGCGTAGAAAATGTGGTGTAACTCGTGCAGCTTGCGATGAACACCACTTCATCGATTTTAATATTAGCAGAGGCATATGATGATGCAAGAAAGCAAACTTATACAGCATCAGCCAAAAAAAAAAAAAAAAAAAAAACCCTTCCCATTTCACCCACTCATTTCCTCTCCCTCCTTGAATTTATTTAAGCTATCAACTTCCACAACAGATTGAAGTTTGTTTCAGCAATCAACCACCCGCTGGCTAAAGGAAAATTTTCACACATGTACACTTTTCCACAACTGTCTTACCTCAATTTAAATGTATGCCCCCTCACGTGCGTAATCTCATCAGGAAGAATCCCATCAGCATTAAGCTTGCTCAATCCATTCAAGGCCTTATACACCTCAATCAGAACACCTTATACACCTCAAAAAACAAATGAGATCGTACCAAACGCTAGTTTGATTGATAGCATTCTCGGCCAATAGACCACCGACACTGAAAGAAGTCGAAACAAACGGATGGAGTATCCGTTTGTTTCGACTTCTTCTGCGATTACAAACCATTGATTACAAAACCGGAACTAAAATGCATTACTCAGTTCTTTTTGCGACTTATCGTTTATGCGTAGGTTCAAAGTGAACTGAAAAACGCCCAGGAAATAAATACGCCATATTTATTTGTGTTAAGTTCTTTGTTCAACATTCGCATTAGATGTTATTTAGGTCACAATTCATTCTGCTTGCTTGGGGCAATACGACACTCTACTGTTCAGTAATGATAACAAATTAACAGTAATCATTTTGTCTTAACTTTTTTTTTACCATTACTCGCACAATTGTTACATTTACCATTGAAAACTAAAATGTTATTGGGTTCACGTCCCTCGAACTTCCCTTACCTTAGGCTGAGTGAGTACCCGTACGCATTGTGCACTGGTAATTATGCTAATAGATATACCATACTGTTACCAAAAGTAGTGGGACACTAATCGGGTCATCATGAAACTCCTTGATGTGGATCCTTTTGAAATCATCTGCCCATGAAATAGATTCCAGGGAGTTCAAGAATTGTGAGCAGTTGCAATGTCTTGTTTAAACAGAGTTCGTTTCGTTGTTGTAGTAGTAGGGATTTAGGAGCATTAGCGACCAAGGCTACATTGCTCCATATATGCTGTCTGAGTGTGTTCTGTGGTCGATTTTCTGTTGCTGGACGAAAAATATAAGTTTGGGATAAAAAACCAAGCTGTCCTCCTCCCCCGAGACCGACTAACTCAGCCATTTTATCAAAAATGCCCATAAGAATTCCTCACGGGACTCGAACTCAGGTCTTTTTCAATCGGTGTGGGGAGAACAATGATCCTACCAACTCTGCTGTCCACGAGGGCTCATCCGCCTTAGTGTTAGTTGTATGGTGTAAGAAAGCCCTGTGTTTTTGTAACACCATCAAAAAAAAAAAAAAAAAAAGGAGAAGAGTCAAACCCAGCTAAATTTTAAGCCTTCTTGGGTAGCACAGTTGATATAATCACCGTTCTCCCCACACAAGATAGAAAAGATTTGAGTTCGAATCCTTCAATGACGCGAGAAATTTTTATGGGTCTTTTTCACAAAGTGGCTTAGTTAATCGGTCTCAGGAGAGGGTAGTATGTTTTTTTGTCGATTCTATTTGGTGGACGAAAATCCTGAAAACGCAGGTTTTTTCAGGTGGACGAAAAAACTTGAAAACGCAAGTTTTTCGTCCACCAAATAGAATCCACCAAAGTACATACATATTATATACGACCAAATATGGACTAAGTTACTCCTTCACCCAAAACTCTGCAACAAATCAGCCAACCAACCTGAAATTTAAATTCTCCAAATTAACTTCAACCACACACGAAGGCAACTTCTAATAATTATCAACTCGCTGGCTCAAACTTCCTACAATCTAGTCCAGAACTCTTTCCTGTAATTTGAACTTAAGGTTCCTGGTTCTGGAATTCTTTATAACAGTGAAATTTCCGCTCTAATTCTAGAATCAAGTGAACATTTCACTCTCATTCATTTTCCTCCTCTCAGAGTCTTTTAAACCTTAATCGGGTTCCCTCTGGGGCGCCTGGTTTCCAAGCTCTGCAGCCCACATATTCGAAGTCTTTTTTCATATGGGCGTCCGTTTTCCAATGCCGTCTCTGGACCCTTTCAAGAAGGTCTTTTTTTTAGATGAGATATCCATACTTGGACACAGAATTCCGAATGAGGAATCCTTTCTTGATCATTACAGCCACTTTCAATTTGCAAATTTTGGCATCATGCCCTTATCCCTTCATCGATATGTTTATGAAAATTAGGAACAACAGTGATCCAAGAATTGATCCCTGAAGGATTCCACTTCTGACATTACACCAAACTGAAGAATATCCATTAATCACAACTCTCTGCCTCTTGCCCTACAGCCATTCTGCAATCCAGCTAAGGATTTTCACTCTGATTCCAACATGTTCCAGCTTATGCAGTAACCTTTCACCTACGATATCACCATTAACAGACACGTGACATTGCCACAGGGGAAAGTGGGGGAACAGTTGTTTCTAACAAATTGTTAGACGTCGCTTATCGTCTGTTATTCATTGGCAGACGACGTCAAAAGCTGTTTTTAAAATGTCTTCTCGTCTGTTATTCATTTCCAGACTACCTCAAAAGCTGTTTTTGATATTTCTTTAATCAAGAATAATGTTACTGTATGTCAGACGACTTCGATATCTTCTGCTAATGGAAGTCTTTTGTGCTTAGTGATCCATATGTACTGTCGTGCATGCGCAAATAGATTTTATACAAAACATTACTAAGACTAAGTGAAAGTCTTTGTGTGCGTTGTCCTTCGCATCATGAAAGAAAAAGGCGGAAGAATATGAGAAGGGGAAAAGACAAAAATCGATCACCCACACGGTCGTGAGAACGCAGAACAGCGTTATGCACGACGGCCGGTAGGTTGTTATCTCCGTTACATCTCTAGCCCTTCGTTAACTCAAATAATAAAATATACTTCGACGAGGCCCCCATACCCTCCCCTTTGGCATGCGTATCTAGGACAGGTTGATCGTCATTAGAACGCGAGGGAAGACGTGATTAATGAAAGCAAAATCTCCTGAGGCTGTGGGGAGTATTGGAATGATTTCACTCGAAACGTTTGATCGTGTTGCCTTCTACTGCTGTTGTCAATGGCAGATTCTGGCGATTATTGGAAAGTATAAAAGTTGTTTTTGTTGTAGTAGGATTTTTAGGAACATTTATTTGGCAAAAAAACCCATTTCTGGAAGAAAAAGTCAAGCTACTCTTACCTAAGACCGAATAACTCGGCCACGTTGTGAAAAAGGCCCATAAAAATTGCTCACGTCATCAATGGGACTCGAACTCAGGTCTTTTCCATCCTAAAAAGTTATCGGCAATCCAAGATTAGCAAAATAAGAGTTCTTTCGTTTTCGGTACCACCATTTTGAATCACCCAGTAGTAATTACACTTATACAGAAAAAATTCATGATTGCCAAGCATGCTACCTTCTTAAACGCAGACGTGAAGCAGATAACTTCTCCCCCTTTCATTGTGTTTTATCTATCCACTCTCTTTGTGCCTGCAGAACTCTTTGGGGATGGTGGGCGGAATGACTTGGATTATGCAGGAAATAAATCTGAATTTTTCTCCCTAAATTACGTCATAACTTCTTTAAATGGTAGCAATGTTTATCTGGGTTGGAGAGGTCCAGTAGCTGGCGATATGGAACACAATGTCTTATCTTGATTGCTTAAGCAGTTGACAGGACACTTATACTTTATAAGAGATTGTGCTAATGCGTGCGTGTAGATACTCATTGATAGGTGCTTTCTCGTTATGATCTTTTGCCGTGATGTCGGTGCAGCAATTACATAGTTAACCCACTAAAACACCCCCAGATTATGTAGCGCCATATGACTTCTTGGAAAAGTCTTTCCACTTTATGATCTATTGTGTTTTCTTTTAAATATCTCATTCCTAAGGTTACCTAGTTAAAAAGGGCATTGTGGGTGGTGCACGTAGTGCGACATTAGAATAAGGTACGAATTACAGTACATAGGCCTCATTGCCTTAGTTGCTTTGGCACATAAAGACTCGTGTATAATGGATAACTTACAAATTTCTAAAATGATTTTGAACAAACACTCCAACGGATCCAAGTCAATTCCATATAAGTTTATTCCATCAAACACTTCATGGATTCAAGTTAATTCCATTCCATATAAGTTTGTTTATTCAAACACTTCAATAGATCTAAGTTAATTCTACAAAAGTTTATTCAAACACTCCAACAGAACCAAGTTAATTCCATACAAGTTTATTCAAACACTCAGTGTTTTCAAGTTAATTCTATATAAGTTTATTCGATCAAACACTCCAACGGATTCAAGTTAATTCCATATAAGTTTATTCAAACACTTCAATAGATCCAAGCTAATTCCACAAAAGTTTATTCAAACAGTTCAATAGATCAAGTTAATTCCACAAAAGTTTATTCAAACACTCCAACAGAACCAAGTTAATTCCATACAAGTTTATTCAAACACTCAGTGTTTTCAAGTTAATTCTATATAAGTTTATTCAAACACTCCAACAGATCCAAGATAATTCGATATAAGTTTATTCAAACACTCCAACAGATCCAAGATAATTCGATATAAGTTTATTCAAACACTCCAACAGATCAAGTTAATTCCATATAAGTTTATTCAAACACTCCAACGGATTCAAGTTAATTCCATATAAGTTTATTCAAACACTTCAATAGATCCAAGCTAATTCCACAAAAGTTTATTCAAACAGTTCAATAGATCAAAGTTAATTCCACAAAAGTTTATTCAAACACTCCAACAGGACCAAGTTAATTCCATACAAGTTTATTCAAACACTCAGAGTGATTCAAGTTAATTCTATATAAGTTTATTCAAACACTCCAACAGATCCAAGTTAATTCCATATAAGTTTATTCAAACACTCCAACAGATCCAAGTTAATTCCATATAATAAGTTTATTCAAACACTCCAACGATCCAAGTTAATTCCATATAAGTTTATTCCATCAAGCACTCCAACAGATCCAAGTTAATTCCGTATAAGTTTATTCAAACACTCCAACGGATCCAAATTAATTCCATATAAGTTTATTCCATAAAACACTCCAATGGATCCAAGTTAATTCCATATAAGTTTATTCCATAAAACACTCCAATGGATCCAAGTTAATTCCATATAAGTTTATTCCATAAAACACTCCAAAAGATCCAAGTTAATTCCATCAAACACTTCAAGAGATCCAAGTTAATTCCCTATAAGTTTATTCAAACACTCCAACGTCTTATATATAATACGTCTTACTTATAAAACCAAATCTTATGGATTATAAATGATTTATTTCCAACAATGTCAATGATTATTCCCTGGTGTTAGATCATTCTGGAATAATCGATACTATTGGTCACGTGTTTGACCTTCGCTGTCCCCTTCAACTTTGTATTATCGTCTATTGTCAAACCTAAACCACCCTTATGATTCCAGATCTGGAAACCATAACTCGGGCGTATCGATGCAACTGAGAAACGACGCCTTAACTGCGTATTTATTTTCAGTCTTTCTGAAAATAAAACTGCACTACTTTTGGGTCACTTCAATAGTCTCAACTGCTTTTATTACAATTGCCCCTTCTTTCTCTCGGCGTAGGTAAACATGGGCGTAAATTATATTCACGTTCGAGTCTGCTCAGAGTAGTCACCCGCCCCGGAGACGTTATATTGATGACATGTGCTCTTGACTGCTCTTTGGGAGAACAGGAAGAGAGAGAGAATTTTGTCCGTGAGCTGTGTTCTCAATTGTTTCTTCTACTTCCTGACCACCTTTTTCATTTGCAGACATCGTGGAAATGGTGTTCCACGGTCCGCTTTAGATTTGTCATTAAATCACCATTCCGTTATGGCTTTGAACAACAGATGGTATTTCCGCTTAACAGAAAAACATTCATTTGGGGGAACAGGTGGGAGAGTTAATTGCACGTGGACACACACACACACACACACACACACACACAAAAAAAGAAGATAAACAGCAGATGGAATACTAAATGAGATAGAAAGATGTACTTAAAGGTTCGGTCTTACTCAATTGAATGGATAATGGATAACTTACAAATTGATTTAAACGATTTTAAACTTAGGGCAGGCAAATCATTAAGAAAAGATTTGAAAAAGCTGAGAACATGAAACCAGTTTTCTTTTTTCAAGATGGCTGACATTAAAGGTAAACACATCCAGTGGTATTTGATGAACGAGCCTATTTGACATTCGTCAAAGGATACTCGCATTAAAAGAAACAAAACAAAAAGTTATGTATATAAACAGTTCTGTTTATAACTTAATGTTGATGAACTATATTTACATTTGTAAAATATAGTTCATCGATTCAAATAAATTAAAATTAATATTTAATTTTAATTAAATATTAATTTTAAGATTAAAATAAATATAAAAAGTTCAAGATTAAAATAAATATTAAAATATATATTTTACTATATTTATTTTTTATTTGTCAGAAGAAAAAAAAATAAAGAGTTCTGTTTATACTTTAAGGTGGAACTATATTTGACATTCCTACGAATATACTCTGATTTAAAAAAGCAACAAAAAAAAGCCTGAAAAAACAGAAGTTTTGTTTAATTTGATGCTGATGAACTATATTTTACATTTGTCGAAATATACCTGTATTAATAGAAACAAAAATAAATAAACAAAAAGTTCTGTTTATATATAAATGTTGAACTATATTTGACATTCGTAGGAATATACTCGGATTAAAAGAAATAAAATTTAAAAAAAACCTGAAAAACAGAATTAAGTTCTGTTTAAGCTGATGTTGATGAACTATATTTTACATTCGTTGAACCTCGATTAAAAGAAGCAAAAATAAATAAAAAGTTCTGTTAATGCATTAATGTTGAACTATATTTCACTTTTAATGAAATATATTCGGATTAAAAGAAACAAAAAAAAAAAAAAAACAATGTAGGCAGTTATGTTTATACTTTAAGGTGGAACTGAAACAGAAAGAAGTTCTGTTTAAGTTGATGTTGATGAACTACGTTTTATATTTATGGAAATATACCAGGATTAAAAGAAGCTTAAAAAATAAATAAAAAGTTCTGTTTACGTTAATGCTAATGAACTATATTTTACATTTATGGAAATATACTCGGATTGAAAGAAACAGAAAAAATATAGAAAGTTCTGTTTATTCTTTAAAATTGAACTATAACTGAAATTCATAGGAATATACTCGGATTAAAAAAAAGAGAAAATATATAAACAGTTCTGTTTATACTTTACAGGGGAACTATATGTGACATTCGTAGGAATATACTCGGATTAAAAGAAACAAAAACGAAAAAAACAGAAAGAAGTTCTGTTTATGTTGATGAACTATTATGAAAATATACCAAGATTAAAAGAAGCTTAAAAAAATAAATAAAACGTTTTGTTTACGTTGATATTAATGAACTATATTTTACATTTATGGAAATATACTCGGATTGAAGGAAACAGAAAAAATATAAAAAGTTCTGTTTATACTTTAAAGTTGAACTATAACTTAAATTCATAGAAATATACTCGGATTAAAAGAAAGAGAAAAAAATATAAACAGTTCTGTTTATACTTTACAGTGGAACTACATTTCACATTCGTAGAAATATACTCGGATTAAAAGAAACAAAAACGGGAAAAACAGAAAGAAGTTCTGTTTATATTGATGTTGATGAATTATATTTTACGTTTATGGAAATATACCAGGATTAAAAGAAGCTTAAAAAATAAATAAAAAGTTCCGTTTTCGTTAATGCTAATGAACTATATTTTACATTTATGGAAATAAACTCGAATTGAAAGAAACAGAAAAAATATAGAAAATTCTGTTTATTCTTTAAAATTGAACTATAACTGAAATTCATAGCAATATACTCGGATTAAAAAAAAGAGAAAATATATAAAGTTCTGTTTATACTTTACAGTGGAACTATATGTGACATTCGTAGGAATATACTTGGATTAAAAGAAACGAAAACGAAAAAAAAAAAAAAAACAGAAAAAAAAGAACGAAGTTCTGTTTATGTTGATGAACTATTATGGAAATATACCAAGGTTAAAAGAAGCTTAAAAAAATAAATAAAACGTTTTGTTTACGTTGATGTTAATGAACTATATTTTACATTTATAGAAATATACTTGGATTGAAGGAAACAGAAAAAAATATAAAAAGTTCTGTTTATACTTTAAAGTTGAACTATAACTTAAATTCATAGAAATATACTCGGATTAAAAGAAAGAGAAAAAAATATAAACAGTTCTGTTTATACTTTACAGTGGAACTACATTTCACATTCGTAGAAATATACTCGGATTAAAAGAAACAAAAACAGAAAGAAGTTCTGTTTATATTGATGTTGATGAACTATGTTTTACATTTATGGAAATATACCAGGATTAAAAGAAGCTTAAAAAATAAATAAAAAGTTCTGTTTATGTTGATTCTAATGAACTATTTTTTTTAGATTTATGGAAATATACTCGGATTGAAGGAAACAGAAAAAAATATAAAAAGTTCTGATTATACTTTAAGGTCGAAGTATAACTGAAATTCATAGGAATATACTCGGATTAAAAGAAATAAAAAAAAAAAAAGGAAAAAGTTCTGTTTACTTTTTTATAACTATATTTCACATTCGTCGACAAGGTTCCCTGATACCAGGAGATCCTTCTTGAAGTCTTTAATAGCTGCCTGCGTGAAGGGTCTTTCCATCACCATGGAAAGATGCTTTATTAAAGCTGATACTGAAGGGTCCACATGATTTATATATTTAGCAAACTGATAACAAAAAACAACAAGCGCCTCATAAAACAATAGCTACCTATGCATGAAAACCGAGAAATATCCTTTCTGTGCATCCGCCATATTGCTCATTCATTTCATGTCTTTTCTGACAATTTTAAAACTAACATTTTCTCCATTCAACATCATTTATAGACTTTAAAAATTTAGTCTACAAATAAAAAAAATACTTTTTTAAGATTATTAACTGTTTTTGATTTTTATGTTTCCTTTTTAATTATAGACAGCGTAGAAAAAAGTCTGGGATCAAGTTTTTTTTTTTTTTTGAGATAATTACAATATCATTTGAAAGTGTGTTCTGCAAAATATGAAATTTCATTAAAATCAGACAATAGTAATCGAGTTGTTACATGTGGACGGACGAACATTCTTAAAAATATATATTATTTTAATTGCACATTGTAAAAGTAACAACTTTTACAAAGTACTATTCGTGTGGTAACTTGAAACCATTGCGTATGTAGCTTCTACAGCTAAAGAATATTAAGCCATGTTTAGCTTCCCACTTTTAGCGTTCTCCTCTTATCAATGTTTCCCCTTGTGCCCTATTATCTGTACACTCTCCTATCATCATCATTGCCATCTTTTCTAGCTGTTCCAGCTCCTATTCAAGTGTCATCAACATGCGGGTACTTGTCTCTTATCTTTCTGATAGTGAAAAACTAATGGTACCGAGAAACTGATATTGGGAAGATGGTTTTTACTTCTTTAATGATTTTCCAGCAACTTCCTTATTAGCGCGTGCGTGTGTATAACACTGTTCCACAAAAGTCACGAAGTCGTGCACAGTCCTGCCTTTTCTATTGGGATGAAAAATTCAATTTCACTTTTCTTCTCACCTGGGAGACGAAAATTTGAACGGACTTCAAAAAATGAGTTTTCTTCCATTATTTCAAGCCATGTTAGGACATGAATTTGATCAGTCTTGCAGGGAAAACCCAATCACTGATACAGAAGATATTTCAGTTCCTGGATTATGTTTTGAAGGAAGGATATTGTATGAAATGTCTGTTGTAGAGCACCAGGCATGAATCAAGAATACGAGGTCTCCTATTTAGAGCGTGGAAATACGACCACCTGTCCTTTGTTTCTTAACTGACTTTAGTATCGGTAATTATTTTAATCACAACTCACTAATTGCTTCATTTACATAATAATCTTTTTCTAGGAATAAGTTACACTAACATATTGACAGCCTTATATCTAATGTCTTAAAAACAGCGTTCAGTTGTTTAAAACGTTAAATTCTCTATCAGCATTAGATCCTCAACCAGACATTCTAGCGAAATTTCTTGTGATTTTTCACATCTTCTCTAAAATCCCTAGAGATAATTGTACAATAATGCCGTTGTACACTGAGTGGCCACTTTATTAGGTACACTTGCCCTTACCACGAAATGGAGTCCTCATGGGTTTGGTAGAATAGCCGTTCTCCACCACACCAGGTGGATAAGACTTCATTTTGAATCCCATCAATGACCAGTAATTTTTATGGGTATTTTTCACAAAGTGGCTGGATTAGTCGGTCTCAGGAGAGAACAGCATGGTTTTTTCTCCCGGAAAGTGTGGTTTTTCGTCCAGAGAACACAATCAATTTACAGACTTAAGGGTGCAATATGGTCCAGGTTTCTGATGCACCTAAAACCCTACAATCCAACCCTGCGATATATATATATAATACCACCAACCTGGTCGTGTATTAATTTATTTTTTGTTTTCCAAGTATAAAAGTTACTTGTATATTACGGGCAACTTGCAGCCAATATTTACTTGGATCATCAAATGGTAGGTTGCGTTCCTCCCTTGCCGTGCGACACCCTCCCCTTACCTCACACCTAGGGCAATTGTGTGGCCTCTTTTTAGCGCGAGCTTGTCCAAAGGGGCTTATTACCTCCACTGATTTCTCCATCATTAAGAGAAAAGTGTGGATATTTGTGCAGTTGCCTTTGGACAGTCTGAGGCTCCAACGAGAAGTTTAATAGGACCATTAATTTTCCTTACTAGAATTAGTTAATTCCAGAGGGAAGGGGCGAAAAGGGGATTCTATTAACTCACAAAATTGAACCAAGGTAACCCAGGCCATGAAGCATCTGTAAATTTCTTTATATTCTAAGGTTTGTCCGTTTTCGATACATAAAATACATTGGGTGGCCACTTTATTAGTACCTAATAGGAGGTGTCTCTTTATCTCTTCGAAAAGCCTGGATTTGATATGGCATGGGCTCAAGGAGATATCGAAAATGTGCCATAGGGATGCTGGTCTATATTGACTAAGAGAGTTCTTGAATTGTTGTAAAATAATACCAGACAATCCTAACCACACTCGTGATCTTTTCCTCACCCACAGCCATTCCACGTACATGTTCGAAGTGAGTGGCACTCTGAGATCATAAATTGATGATGGTCTCTTCTCTAGTGGAGCCTTTCTCAGCTTCGTGTTATTTGGCATTAAAAGAATGCACAATGGGATGATCTGCGAGATTTTTATTCTTCTTTTCCTTGGTTGAATTATTGTTTTGCGTCTTCTGATGGCAATTTGGTCAGATGGTGTCAGTGAAATTATTCTTGAAGGGATAAAATTCTTTATTTCATATTCCATCTTAAAATCTCGTTCTTTATCTAAACATGGTTTTCCAGTAAATGTGCTAAGGCTGTTCAACATAAGATCGTTGCATATCGCAATTGGCTTGCATCCAGATTCATTTTATACCTAAAACAAAGCTCGCAACAATTGTAAAGCAGCTATTAATCAGTTCAACCTAGATTTTCGACAGGATAAGAGTACAAAACTTGCTTCTTGTCCAACTGGCAGTCGAGCATTCTGGTCTCTTGTCAAAGCTATAGGCCGAAACTTTTGTCCATCTCTATTCTCGTCTCTATCAAAACCAGATGGTTCTATTGTCACTTCAGCCAAGGACAAAGCTGACTTGCTGGCATCCTACTTTTTTTCCAACTCGTGTATTAATGATCTTGGTAAACCACCTCCTACCATTCCCAGCGCACTCCATTCAATGCTTCCTGTGGTCGCCTGTCAAAAGGATGTCAGAAGGATTTTGTGCAATTTTCTTGCTAAGAAAGCTTCAGGTCCTGATGGTATTTCTTCACTTGTTCTCAAAATTTGTGCTTCTGGACTTACTCCTGTTCTGTGTCGCCTTTTTTTTACTTTCTTATTCAAAAGGTGTTTTCCATTCTACTTGGAAATTTGCTCATATCCAGCCAGTTCCTAAAAAGGGTGACAAATCCTTCCCATCCAATTATCATCCCATTACACTTACTTCTACTCTTTCTAAAGTAATGGAGAAATCAACTGATCCCCAACTCTTAAACTGTCTAGAAACGTTCCATCCGATACGATCGCCAGTATGTATTCCGTCAGTGGCAATCCACTGGTGATATTCTGGCTTATGTTATCCATTTATGGACAAATTCAATAGAAAAGTTCGATGAAACACGTGAAGTTGCTCTTGACATCTCAAAGGCTTTCGATCGTGTTGACATAAAGGTCTTCTAAACAAGCTTCCATCTTATGGTTTTCCAACTGTTTTTTTTTTGTAATTGGTTATCCAGTTTTCTCTCTGACCGCTCACTGTGGGTGATGGTAGATGATTATCTGTCTTCTGTCTTCTCGCTAATGCTGGTGCTCTCAAGGTTCAGCTCTTTCTTCCACTATTTTCCTTTTGTATATTAATGCCTTTCTTTCATTTACTGGAAGACCTATCCACAGTTTTGCTGATGACAGCATATTACATTCCTTCTTCCGTTGAGAAACCTTCTCCTGCCCAAACAACTTCAACTTCTCGAATGTCCACTACCAATTCCTCAAATGCTCTTTTCCAAATCTTCAATGAGGCCAAGTTAATTTAGTTAATTTGAATCCTTCTAAAACTCAGTCTTATCTTATATCTTGTGAAAAAAGGATCCTTCTGCTCCTGTGCTTATCATCGATGATACTCAGATTCATAGACAATATCACATATCTCTATTGGGGATTATCCTGACTTCTAATCACTCTTGGCATAAAAACATCAGAAACATTGCTTCCTCTGCAAAGTTTATTATCCACGAATCTGTAAAAATCGACTGGAAATTCGGGTTTTTCATCCCGTAAAACAAGAAACCGATCATAGAATACATACACAATTTACAGAGACACTATATTGGCGTTTCACGGCCTTAGTTGCCTCGTTGAAAATTCTAAACAAACCATTCGAACCTAAGAAATAGAGTTTTAATTTTTCGACATTTTCACTGACAAAAGATTTGATTACTCTACTAAGAAATTCTTTTTAATTTTATTCATTAAAGGAACAAAAGAAAGAATAATAAAAGAATACCGAAACATGGAGAATATGATTCATTTTCCTAAATATCAAGAGTGTCCACATACTTTTGGTAATATACTATACATATTTTTTAGTAGAAACAGACTGCAATGAACAGAAGTTCATATGAATGTGGGAAATCGACATAACATATCGATATATAAAAATATCGATATATTAAAAAAATAACAGTGATTTCGCGATAAAGGAACTGAACTGCCATAAATACCATAATTTCTAAAAAAAAATTGAAAAAAAAATTTTTTTTCGAAATTATTTTTCCAAAAATAATATTTATTATTAATATAATAACAAAGTAATTTTGTAGATGGTAATTTGCGAATTTTCGTTTTCTGGAACAAACTAGGAAACGTGTTTAACTTAAGTTGTTTATCCGCTTCATTTTATCTATCTATCTTTCTTTCTCTTTTCTTCTATCTCTTCTTCATGCTCCTTTTAAAATCCCACGCATTCATTCGAGCACAAATACGCCATTCTCTTCTCTATTTACTAATTACTCCAGCATTAATTAACCTGAAATAGCAATTAAACCAAGACGGGCAAACATTCGTTTGTATTGTATGGTATAGGAAGAAATGGCTTTGTATACACACACACTTTGTGCCTCTTCCATATTTGTCCGGCCCTCCTTTCGGTGTCCTACGTGTGGAGGGCGAGTCGATCTGAATTATATCATTGGTTACACGGAAACCTCTTACACAAAAGATAATAAATAAAGAAGTTTCACCTACAGCGACGTACGCCGTTGGGCAAGGTGAAATCACGCCGTCTTTAACACACAAGGGAGGGATGGAGGGGGGAGGGGGGCTTGCAACCGGAGGTTGAAGGGGTTGCCCCAGATTTTGACAAATGTCTGTGGCAATGTGGAGCGGTATAAAAGCACTGGCACGGCCGTTATGGTGCACCAATTTACAGGTACAACACCTCACTTGATCATTCCAGTCCTTTGGAGTCCTAAGAAGAAATGAAGGTAAGTTTTTACTTTCTCTTTCGCTTTTTTTCTATTTCACATCGATAAAGTACTCACAGTGACTCTTTGGTTTTTTAACTAGCAGTTGCGCCATCTAGGATTAAATACGCAAACTTTGTTAATGATTATTATCGAATTCTAACCTTTGGTTTTTTTTTTCCACGATGTATATAGTTCCATTGAGTTTAGAATTGAAGATTATTTTATTTTATTTTAAAGCAGACAGCAGGATGATGTCTCAATTACGATGCTTGAGGAACTTCAAAAAAGAAAAGAAACGCTATCGACTTTTAGGGGCGGTTCCCAATTTCAAAGTTCACTTTATGAGATGCAGGACCTAAACCCAATTATGGAAGCTGCATTTTTTTAGTTCACTTTGAGACACACCCTGCACTAATCTCGTACAGGCTTACCGAAACTACATCCCAGTACAGTAATAACCCGGAAATGTTTCTTTTAGGATTACAGAGCAGGAAGGTTCGGTCCTAGTGTTCAGGAGTCCGGGTGTATGAATTAATGTCGGAAAAAAGGAAATAAAGAGGAGTGTGTCTGGACTGAGTTCCCACTGCTTTATTGGAAGTTTTGGCTCTTTTCAGTCCGGGGAATGGGTGAATTGTCTGTACGTCCCTTTAAGTACCGGCTCTGATAGCAGCACTGAGAGAAGTAGAAAACACACTTGGAAAGCAGCTATTTCGAATGTTTCAATAAATACAGTTGATATGGTAGACAAAAGATATTCTAGAACACCATCAAAGAGAACGGCATTTCTAATTTTATCCTTATTTTTAAGGACAGTGGAGAGGGACAACATAACGTTGTAATTTTTAAGTTTCATTTACTTTTAAACGTTCATTAATCTATACCTTTCAGTTTCTTTTACAACCCAATAAGCTTTATCTTAAAACAATTGTTTTCCAATTGCACATTCTCTCCATAACTTGTCTACAATCAGCTATTGAGTCTCAAAAAGATAAGACAATGTACGAAGTCATGCTTTCCCAAGCTCCAATCGCATAAACTCGTGCCCTCATGGGTAGAACAGTTAGTAGAATCGCCGACCTCCCCACACCGAATGGAAAGGACTCGCCTGCAGTCTACACTCGATCATTTGTAAAAAACAAAAACAGTTTAAGGGTATTGTACATCTTAAATTTCTTATTTGCTCCAAAAATATTTTGAATTTCTTTCCCTGTTTCGCATTTCAATTGATCCTTGGTAAATATTCCTTGTTTAGTGAAATATATAAAAAGCTAATCCTATGATTCATTGACACTTAGCGCCAAACTCTAGAGGAAGATTAAAATTATTATGCATAACTTGATCAAAATGTGCTCACTTGCCACCATGACTGATAATCTATGTCAATGACTCATGGATTCGTTTCTCATACGAATGTCGCTTTGAAACAAATCCTGCTTCGTGAGAAGACGTTTGTCACTTTGCTCAGTCTGGACACGCCATGGGGAAACTTATGTACGAGTCTATTTTTGTTTTAAGTGGCGTGTTTACGGAAGTTGGTATCCTGGACAAGTATACCAACAGGTTCAGCCAACAGGTTAAACTGGGATTGTTTAAAATCGCTGCTTTAATCCCAAAAGATATTTTGAAATTGAAACTATGGTGGGTGTAGTCCAGCATATAGTAATATATAAGTTCATCAGACGAAGAGGATGGATAGTTTAACGATTTTACAAATCCATTTTGGTAACAGGCCCAACATGGACCCAACACAAGTTATTGTTTAATAAATTCTAGATATCGGACACCTCTTTGATAAAGATTTTATCAAAGAAGTTTGCAAGAGATTTCATGTTTTACTAATTGTTTTCGCGTATTTAGATTGATCTATCTGTTCATATTAATTAAACTGCTGTTTGAGAAGTTCTGGAGTCAGGTGGTTGTTGTAGGGTTTTAGGAGCATCAGCGACTAAGGCCATATTGCTCCATGTGTATTGTTTGTAAATTGCGTGTGTTCTGAGGTTGATTTTCTTTACTGGATGAAAAACCCAAATGTCCGGGAGAAAAAATCATCTTGTTCTCTCCTGAGACTAACTAACTCGGCCATATTGTGAAAAAGGTCCATAAAAATCCCCCCCCCGGTCAATAGGACTCGAATTCAGGTCTTTTCTACTCCGTGTGGGGAGGACGGTGATCTTTTCAACTGTGCTACCTACAAGGGCCTGGAGTTAGAAGATTTCTTCATCTTGTTGCAGTGGGCAGTTTCTTGCAGTTCATAAACTATTTCAAAAGTACGCCTATGACATTTTTAAACTGAGGACGGGGTACAATTTTCCCATTGAGAGAAAAAGTAGTTTATTAGGAAAAATTTTAATTTAGAGATCGTAAAATCTAATGATTATATTGAGTACAATTTTAGCATCCAATTAAAAAATTCCAACCAAAAAGTATAACAAACAAAAAAAAAAAAAAAAAGAAGGGAAAAAAAAAAGAGGACAAGATGCCAAATTGGCTAAACCTAAAAATGAATGAGTTAGACTCCCGGTGCCTTTCAATTGAAACACCTTTATGGCAAATCTCCCAGACAGGTCAATAAGTTGGAGTTAACATTGTTGCGCATTACTAAACTGGTGCTCTTTTTAGTTCTTTGACAGCCCGTTCTGTGATCAGGACAAGAAGTAGATTCCTCACTGTATACCCAACTCACTGTGTTTCGGGTCTCAGATGCTAGTTAAAAAAGAAACGTAGAGTATCCTTTGGAACTGAAAGCTCGGAATGCGTCAAGAAATACTGGAAACAAATTTTGGACAACAGAAGAGCAGACAACCATAAAATGCTGACTAAGATAACCTTGGACATGTTAGTGATGAACACGATGAATGTTTTCATCAAGATATTCCACCACGAAGGAACGTTGCCAAGGAAGGTGGAAACCCAATATGCTAGTAGACTCCTACTGGACATTGATCATTGCAAAATAAAAAAAATTGGAAATATTTTTAAGCCGTTTATTGCAATATTTGTTTTAAATTTTATTAAAATTTTCAGTAAACGTAACCTGCATTCCTCTCTAAATCTGTTGATGGTAGCCAATATCTGACTCCAAATTTGGATTCATCTCGGTAATGAATGCATCATATTTCGAGGGATTTCTAAATACTTTTTTGTATAAAGCACGCTCTTGTCGAGAGCCATATCCGTTTGTCCGTCCACATGTAATAACTATTCTCAATGGAGGGATTCTCATGAAATTATATTTGAATCCTTTGAAATAATTGTGGAGTCATTACAAAGTTCACTAAAACCTGACTAATAAAAATTTAGCATGCATACATATTTTGAGTTAAAATAAAATGCCATGATTTTTTTATAGTTTGATCTTATTGTGTGAACTGTATCGAAGTCCAGCCTTTTTGTTCCCATATAGGTAGTAATATTTGCTCTCATGGCCGCTTGTGTGATGGCTCAATATGGACACGGACCCTATGAAGGGGGCAGAGGTGATTCCTACGACGATCCTTATTATGTAAGTATGCGTTAGTTACTCTGTTACTCGTTATATACACTGTTACATACTACTTAACTGTTACATACTACTTAAGTATGCGTTAGTTATACATACTGTTACTCTATCGCAATAATATTTGCAATACTTTAACCAAAACTTTTGGTAACGTAGTGTAGATTACGTTTACCAACTGTCATAGAGCAAAATTATTTTGATAGACTTATCTGAAAGAAATGATTTGTCACAACAAAAATTTCTTGACAAGGAAAAATACTACTTAAGATCCCATTTTTGGACTGCGTGATTTGAGTGTAAATAATTGAGCGAAAGTGAAAACAACTAAGTAGATGTGATGTCGTGTGGGTTTGTTGAACAAGCCATCGTGACCTAAGGGCCTTTTCCTGCCTTACGTTGTTGGTGATTGTAATCACAGGGAGAAACGAAACGCTGCATAAGTACCACCAATTAAGCCTCTACGGAAGGGGTCCTCCAAGTCATGGCCTTAACCAGTTGTCCTCCATCCCCAGTCAGACCTAATGACTACAACAGTTGCTGCCGTGCCACTTACCCTACATGGGTGAGGTCATTTTACGTGGATGTTTTACAAGAGGACGTCGACCCCAACTGGTGAATGCAGCAAAATCATCTTTTCGTGCGACAAAAGTTATATTAATGATAGGGGTTGCTTAGGACCGAGTAAATCCCTCCCACCTGCAACGTGTACCACCGGTTTTTAAGAGAACTGTGACGAAAAGTGACACCCATGTCACAGGGTCACCAAATTCTGCTACACTGCCTCTGTAATACTAATGATACATAATAATCATTATGAAAACTCCAACAGCAGCGAATCTTCTCTACCTCAAATGTGCAGAAGTTAGAGTGCAGCCGATAGATTTATTTGGGCTGCATGTCCTCCATCTTCCGAAAACTAGATTTTCATCCCGCAAAAACCGGTACGTAATTCATAAGCACGATATACCAATGCCTCATTGTCTTTATTACCTTGTTAGACAGTTTCTTCGTCCGACCACATATATTAACCGTTTGGTTATATATAAACCATTGAGTCCATCTGTAGATCTTACCAAAATTCAAACTGTGTTGCATTTTATTGAGAAAAATAATTTGAGCCTGAACTTACTTAATCTAAATTATTATCTCTCATATTGTGAAGATACATTACATTGCCAAAAGTTACCGGACACCTACATCCGGTCACTTTTGGCAAAGTAGCTTATCTTCCACTTGATGGTCCATCTATCCATCAGTAAAAGCAATTGACCTACTTGTGCAAGGTAGGACAAAGATATCAATTATTATTTTTTTAAAATTCGTACATTGTTGATTACTTTTTCTGCAGGCTAAGCCAGACCCCTACTCCTTCGGATACGAGTCCAAAGATGAGTATGGAAACACGCTCTACCAGAGGGAAGATGGAAATGAACATGGCCACAAGCGAGGATCCTACGGCTATACGGATAATTACGGTGTCTACCGCCAAGTGGAATACGTAGCAGACGATCATGGCTTCCGGGCTTCTGTGAAGACCAACGAACCTGGAACGGCCAATCAGAATCCTGCCGACGTTCAAATCATTGCCGAAGAATCCCCGGTGAAGTACGAATCCGGACCAGCACGTGATTATTCTCGACATCGGGAGGAATATATCCCCGCACCTATTGCGTACGGTAGACTTCCCGTAGTTCCTGTCTACCCCAACGGAAAACCAGCCATAGCTTACTAATTGCAATGTCCAGTTAATGAGGAAGGAGGAAGCACCAGGTTGGCTAAAGATGGTTGGGTCAATTAATAGATCCATAGAATTTCAATATCTGAATCCAAGTTTGGATTATCTCCACATGAAGAATTAAAGTGACCTCATGAGGTCACTCGAAACTGGTCTCTTTTCTCATAGATCCTGCATTAAGTGGAGCCAACAGATCCGCCCAATAAGGATCTATATACTAATGGATCCACTGCATGCAATAAAAGATCTACCCCATGCTGGATCTATGTACTAATGGATCCACTTAGTGCCGGATCTTTGTGCAATGGATCCACTTCATGTCAGATCCATGATGGTAATGCGTAGAATATTCTGTTAAATGATTGGCTTTAACCAAGTTGGTGCATTCTCTGTTAATCTGAAATTCGGACTAATAACACTCTTTGTCCATTGGAAATGAAAGCAGACTGAATCTGAGACAAGATTTTGAAACAAGCGTTGGGAAGTGGACTGATGTGAAGCAACTCGAACCATGCCAGTATTTATTCCCATCTGTGTACATTATCGAATTAAACATATTCCCTTTTTTTTTATTGATGTCTGTGTGTTTCTTTCATATAAGCTCTTAGACTTTACAGACTGTTAGTATCTACACTACCCGGTCAATTTATTAGGAACCGAAATATAACGGTCCTCCTGACACGTGAAAAATCGTGATAAAACCATTTCTACAAGTAGATTCTATAAAAGGACAAACATTTATTCGTTAATCTATATTAAATTTATTTTATAAACTTAAAATTATTTAAAATTTTTAATTACAGACGCATAAACATATTTCTCATTAGTATGTGAAGAAATTTTTGTTTGGTGAGTGGTTTGGGGCTTTCTTCATTTCTTATTAGTCAGTCTCAGGAAGAATGCGTTGGTTCTTGTTTCAGATATAAAGGATTTTCATCCCGGAAATCTGAAAAAAACTGTAAAATCTGAAAACTTGATTATGATAGTACTTAAATTTCTTTCCTCCATTAAGGAAGATAGATTTTCAAAACATTCTAATAGATGGCGCTAGAGTATTTCGTTTTCAAAATGGCGTTAGTTCCAAGTTGTAAACAATGGTGATTTTAAGCAAAAATTGGGTTCTAGTTTCCTTAAAAATTTAAAAATATTCTCCCTAAATACAAGATACTCCAAACAATAAATGAGACGGATCTGAGCCAGATATAACTACAGATTAATAGTTTGGTATATATATACAAGTTTTTGTCACTTGGTGAAAAGACATAGACACATAAAATCTACACTACCGTACCATTAATATAAGGACACCCCTCCATGCACACTGGGCTTCGAACAGACAATTTCAAAAGTGGGCATGCAAGATGACAAGTTCAACAGAATTGATCACCTCAACAAATGCTAGACGCCGATTAACATGGTGTAAGGAGCGCGAATCCTGGACTGTAGAGCAGTGGAAGACAGTCCTATGGACAGACGAGTCGAGGTTCGCACTCTGCCAGTCTGATGGCCGTTCCTGGGTGTGGCAAATGCCAGGGTAACAGTTCCTTCTTGATTGTATCCTCCCAACAATGAAGTTTATTGGAGGCAGTGTCATGGTATGGGGCTGGTTTTCATGGTTTGGCTAGGGCCCATTAGTCATTATCGGCAAAGCCATGAATGTTGTGCAATACCAGGACAATTATGCACTTTCAACATTATGACAATACTTCGAGGAAGGCCCATACCTGTATCAGCAAGACAATGCACCATGCCATACTTCTCGAGTCGTAACAAAGTGGTTTGAGGACATGGGTGTGGAAAAGTTGGATTGGCCAGCCCACAGTCCTGATCTTCACTTGACATTTATAAAATGCTGATTGGTAGCATGCCGCGAAGATTGAAGGCAAAAGATTTCAGCACAATATATTAAATGACACGATAAAAGTTCCTTTTTTGTCTAAAGGTGTCCGGATATTAATGGTAAGGCAGTATATATTATATATGGCGCAATATGGCCTAAAACCCTATAACAACCAACCAACCAACCAACCGTTTTAAATATGCAGAATCCTGTTATGGGGGAACGTTATAAACGATTTGGAAGAGCACAGATCGTACAGAAACATGATAAGACCAAAAAAATCCTTAGGAGAACATCTTAAGCGAGTTTTAATGTGGTCTCAAATAATAATACAGTTTTTGTTTCTTAAATTATACAACTACCATCATTTAAAAACAAAGATCATTCAGACTTAGCTGTAACTCCCTTTGGCCTGCCCTCCAGATGCTACCAAACGTGTTAAAGGTAATCCACCTTGTAGCAATGTCAAAAAGAGCATTAACGTCTTCTACCATAATGGTGATCTTTACTATTTTTCAAACTTTTATGGCTTCCATTGTTTTCTGTCCCCATTATGTCACGTCCAGCCCTCACTCATTGGGTGGTGCTCGCATCTGTTAAAATGCAAATGAAGATTTCCTAAATGTTGAATACAGGGTTGCGTATCTCTTTTTGTTACTATTTAAATGTTAGCGAGAAAGCTGTTTCTGACAGAAAGAGTCCATTTTTACATTGGGCAAAATTTCATGGTAATAATTTTCTTCTTGATTCAGCCCACCATTTTCTTTCTATTCCTTTCGAGTGGCCTAGGTTCGCTCCTTTACCCAAGTTAGAGTAATCTATTCTGTTGGTGACAACAGGAATTTAGTTACAATTCTAGCACCGCTTGTAAACTCTGATTAGCTGGGGGCCAATGAACTACACTACCTGTCCATTTTATTAGGACCATAAGCTAATAGTGAGTTGGATCCCTTTGGCCTGAATCACTGCAACGATAAAACGTGACATGGAGTCAACAAGCTGTTTAAATGTGACAAAAGGAATAATGGATCATTCATGTAACGAAATTCTCCTCAATTCTTGGAGCGACGTGAGTAAAGGATTGTCTAGCTCATTCTACTAGAAAGATGTATGTCTGCAGACCATTTTTCGGATGCCTTACAGCTTTCAAATTGTATTCAGAAGTTATTTGTGTTCACTGCAAGCTTAGATAACACAACGTATGCGTTTTTCGGAGTCTTTGTCAGGTGGCGTCACCAGTTTTAATTCCTCCAGTTTCATAGTTTCATGATTTTTCGAATAACTTCTTCGTTCTCTACATTATTAACGTGCAAAAATCGTCTTACAGTGCTCCCTATAGGAATCACACTGAATGGACAGAAATCACGCAATACAATAGTAGCGGGGAGGCCCACCTTTCGCCCGGATAAGGGCAATCACAGGGCTAGGCATTGAGTCCACTAGTTCACGAAAGCGTTCCACAGGTATTTCCATCCATGCTTGCTGCACCACTGTCCGTAATTCCGTCGCATTCCTAGGTGGAGAATCCAAACCTCGAACGGACCTTTCGACAGCATCCGAAAGATGCTTCACAGGGTGAACGGGGAGGCCATTCCATGGTGGTAAAATCTGCGGAATGCTCTTCGATCCATGTTCTTGTCACCACGGCTCTGTGGGAAGGCGCATTGTCCTGTTGGAAGAATCCATTGCCCTGTGGGTGCACGATGACCATGAAGGGACGCAGATGGTCTGCAAGGATGGACACGTAACCTGGACCGTTCAGAGATGCGTCTAGACGTACCAGAAATCCCAACGTGTGCCAGTTGAACACACCCCAGACTATTACCGACAGTCCACCTACCTGAACAGCTCCTTGTTGAGGGTGCATAGCTACGCACCCTCCCGTCCGCTCGAAATAACTGGAAACGGGACTTATCGGACCAGGAGACCCGTCTCCAGTCACCCAAGGTCCAGTGCCGATGTTTTGCCCAGTTGAGGCGTAGGGTCCAGTATCATAGTGTTAGCAATGCGACTGGTGAGTTAGTGGCTCCCATAACCTATTGCGGAAAATGATCGCCTGATGGTCTTGGTGGAGACGTTTCCGGCACCTCCCTCGTTGAAATCGGCGGTGATTTATGCCACTGTCGCTCTCCAGTTGGTTGAAACAATGTGAGACCAACGTCGACGGCCACGTTTATCCATCACCTTTCATCTTCTACAGCGCTGTCCACGATAAGATTGTTCCGGAAATAGCATATTCCCGATACACTCTTGATACTGTCGAACGGGGATAGTGCAATTTCTGTATCACCTCCGCGATAGAGTGACCCATGTATCGGGCACCCACTATCATCCCTCTTTTACAGTTGGTCAACTCACGATGTTTATCCATATTGACATTGAATTATCGTCTATGTGAATGCAGTGTACCTATATACCTGCCAAGCAGTGGGTTCGTCCACTACCGAGGAACCAAGATATTCCATAAATTCTGTCCTTTCAGTGTACTCACTAATGGCAATAAATTCTACTTTTTCTCTTAATATTTAACACACGTTTGATCAACAATTGTCTGTTTTCTGAATAAAAACTGAATAACAAATCGTTAAAATTCTTATTTAACTACCAAACTTGATAATTGAGCAAATCCTTGCAAGTTCGCAATAGAACTGCTAAAAATATAAATATATAAAATAAAAATAATAAACGTTTATGCTTCCTGAACGTAAATTTGTTCAAAAACTTTCTGTCTTTTCAAACTTTTGTTTCTAGCAAACGTAATAAGATTTTTCAATTCCAGAACGTCTTGGCACATACTGATATGATCAAGCCCAAATATTGGTATAATATTCCTGAAGATAGAACCCACTAGTTTGACATTCTGTTTGCAAAGTTCCATATTTCTATATTTCTCCATCTAAGAGCTAACGTTAGATATAAATCACTGAAACAGGATAGTCTAGCAAAGCAACATGCCATTTAACCGCTGAATTATTAAAGCATTATCATATTTAAAGGCGAGTCAAGACTTGTTAGACATTAGAAGCACGTCTAGTCCTTGGATCTAGTCCTCGACTAGATCCAAGCTAGAGTCAAAAGGTGAGAATATTTATTGAACGTCTAGCTGTTTAAACAAAGATACAAAAGTGGGAGATTCATTATCGGTAGGATATAATTTTAGATCCACAGTATAAAGCGATGAAGCACCCAATTTCCATCTATAACGGAAATGAAGAATTTCCATTGTAGATGGTTAAGTCTGGTCATTTTGAAAAAGGTTAAACATACCATCACATGACCATCAGATTGTGAACCAGTGACTACTGCCTCATATGCAATAATTTTTATAAATAATCGAAGGTCAAATGAACATATGAGTAATAAAGATTGTTTACTCCATTCTGTAAAGTTCTTAGCTATGATTATGCCCAATTTCCTACCAGAGGAACTTGTAAGCTCTTTCAGTTAATGAATTACTGGGATGCTACTCAAAAACTTTAAATGTCACAATCAGTTATTTTTATTCCAACAAGATTTTTCATCTCGCCTACATCTGCAGGTATACATTCCAAACTATGGACACGTTTTTACAACTTACTTTGCAATTCGCTGTCCTTGTTTGCTTTTTTTGCCATGGACAATTTTTGAGTAACATTGTGTACTTTGTTATCTGAAAGAGTCTGGAGGATCCTATTGATTTGAAATTTAAGTTCACCCTATACTCAAAAACCTATTACACATTCAGATAGTTAAATCATAAGGTTACAGTGCCACCTTTAATTTTTTTTCCCCATTTACATGTGGACTGGACTAAAATCATGCATTTTATAGATAATATAAATTGCGTGTCTCCTGGAGAAATAAGAAGTTCAAAACATCTAACATAAATAACCCCACAGTTGTTGACAATACATTATGCCATAAAAAGTTGGGAGACAGTTTATAACGTAGGATGAAGCTCCACCCCATACTGATAGGGGTGCGAAACAGGTTCTTTGAGAGTAGTTCCAGGACATGGTAATTTCCCAATTACTTTGCATGTTTCATCACCTCAATCTCCAGCCTTAACACCTGATTTTAGGTTACGGAATTATCTGAAATCTGTTCAGCCTACAACTCCAAGAACGCTAGTTGAATTAAAAGTAAACACTGCCAAAGAGGCAGCAAACTTTCCAATATTATATTTTGGAATTTTCTAGAAATACCATAGAGCCCCTGATGGATGAAAATCTTTATGCATGTACAAGAAAACAACCTGATGGATATCTTTATTTCTTCGGGTATTTGAATGTTCTGTAATCATCTGTTTTAGTATGATCTTAAGCTTTGCCAGATTATCCTGTTCTATCCTCTTTTTTATAGAGTAATTCACAAACAAATTTTTAATTATTTAGAACGAAATAATAAAAATTACGAATATTAATTTTTTATTAGGAAATGTTTGTAAAAGAATAAAATCAGTATTACTTTAAACTACGTATATATCAGTGGTTGATTATTAATTTTTATTAAAACATTAAAAAATACTGGCCATGTCAGTTTATTAGTTTAATATTAAAAATAATATTCACAATCTGTAGATAAGATACGCATTTTTATATTCCTTCGTATTCATACTTTGTAGCTTCTTGTAGTACTAGAGTCTGTGGGGTCAAAGGTTTGTATACACGGGAAAGAAATTATTCTTTTGGATCACTCCCATATTCTTTTAGATCACTCCCTTATTCTTTTGGATATTCACTCACATATATAATTGATGTACATATATGTGAGTGAATCAGAATAGGCTAAGATGGATAGAGAAAGAAGAGACGAATTTTCTTTAAATTATTGTAAAAGCTTTTTTATTACATAAAATATATTAACAATGGCAACTGATTCGTCTTCTTTCTACAAATGAGCAGATGACTGGCACGTGAGTGGCACTCGGCGAGAATGCACGAGATTTGAAGACATTGCTGATGGGAAATGTCCGGAAGAACAGCAGGATCACCAAGAATACTTCCATCGACGGTGACTTAGTATTTGGGTGCTTGTGGGACTGCTGGTGCTGCTACTGTATCTGGTATGGCGTAAGATGGTGCAGCATATTGTGGCTGAGCTGCTGCCCTCTGGGGTGCAGGGGCACTATACTGTTCAACTGCTTTTGCTGGTGGGAGGAGATATACGCGTTCGGGGGGTGTTTCGGCTGTAAAGAAAGCATTGGCAGGGTTGGCGTTGTATGTGCCGGGTTCGTTGGTCTTAATATTTACACGGAATCCATTTTCGTCTGCTTCGTATTCGACTAGTCGGTAAACTCCAAAAGCGTCGGTGTAACCATAAGATCCTGTCTTTTTACCGCTTGCGTCACCTTGTTCCTGTCTGTTGTATGATGCTCCATCATCGGTCTTGCCGTCATAGCTGAACGCATAGGGAATGGGTGGTAGAAGAGGGTCCTAGGGAGAAAATACAAAGTCATCACTGGTTAAGTCATTTTTAGTTTAATTAGTTTTATTGGTGGTTGTAGTATCTAAGTAGTATTTCTTGTAAATTATGAATAATTATTAAATTAACAATATTATCTTATATAAATAAATTAATAAAATACTAATGCAGTATTTTATCATAAAATAAAACGTTAAGACATACATGTTTTACAAATATAAATGAAAAATTAAAATATTCCTACAGGCGGCTCTCTTTGGACACTGATGGAGGCATTTTAGCACTGAATGTTTACATTTTTATCTTTGCATTGCCTCTGCTTGTATCTCCAATACAAAGAAGAGGAAGAAGAAGCTTTTAAAGGAAGTTGTACCTCCTCACATAGGTGTGAAGAATCGCAGCTTTCTTTAAGATGTCGATATAGACCTCTGAATTTAAATCGCAGGCCTGCATCAATTGACCCAAGGGCTCATATCTGATGAGTATGGGCTTGGCACACCCAGGGTTTTGAGCTGGATATCATCATTTTTCTCGTTCTTGGTGATTCCCTTCTACTTCTGACTCTCTCTCTCTCTCTTCAGGGTAATTCAGAAATTTGTTTTGGCTGGTGCAGCAAAAGCCTCAGGCTTCCTTCAGTACGTGGCAATTTACTTTAGTATTAAATTTTAATATAATAATTTAATATAACTAATATTCAATATATTAATTGTTTAATAATTTAATATATATAAAATTTTATATATTTAATATAATATATTTTAATATATTTAATACATACACTGTATCTCTACTATGTCAGTACATGGCAATTTAATTTATTATTAAAATTTAATATAATACGCTTTAATACAGAGATTTAAGTGAATAGGGATTTAAGGAAAAACAACTGCCTCGTGCCATTTAAATAGCACGATAGGATTTTTTAAAAAATAAATATATTGTAGGGGAAAAAAAGGTTTATAATATCATAATACAGTATATAGCTGACTAATAATAATAATCAATAATAATAATAATTAATTAATAATAATAATAATAATTAATTATTAATAATAATAATAATTAATTAATAATAATAATTAAATTGCCATGTACTGACGTAGTCAGTACATGGCAATTTAATTTATTATTAAAATTTAATATAATACGCTTTAATACAGAGATTTAAGTGAATAAGGATTTAAGGAAAAACAACTGCCTCGTGCCATTTAAATAGCACGATAGGATTTTTTAAAAAATAAATATATTGTAGGGGAAAAAAAAAGGTTTATAATATCATAATACAGTATATAGCTGGATGAAAATCACGGGACAAAATACATTATAAAAGATATAAAATCGATTGGCCTAAGAATACACAATGTACAAAAGGACATAAACACACAAAAAGAAACAGAAGGAAGGAATAATTTTTCTAATTTTTTTAAGGTTTAGAACATAACTTACATATTAGTATAATAATAATAATTATTATTATTATTTTACCTCTATCGTTTGCCTGACTGGAGCTTGAGGAGGTGAATATGCTTCGGCAGGTGGCGCTGCTTCCCCTTGTGCCCTTGCATTAAAGTCATATCGACTCTGCTGGGCAGAGACTATTGTGACCAATAGAACCACGGTGATAATCTGTAAGAGAATTGATATTTATTATTGATTATTAATCTTTCAATATATTACAGTAATTATCTGTATTTTATTTTGATTTCTTAATTTAATTTTAATTTATCCACTTAATTATATGTTTCAGATAAAAAGTCTTTAATTATTAGATTATTCGTAAATACAAATTTACGATACCAAATAAACAGCTCGCATATAGATTTAAATTCTGCAAATTCTGCCATTTTAATTTTAATAAAATTTACACTTAAATTTCAATTCTAAAGTGTTGATTCTTAAAATTAGTTACTTGCTCTAGAATTTTTTAATTAAACAAAAAACGCTGGGCAAATAAAAAAAAAAAACGCAGATACTAAACTATTAATTTAACCTTAATTTATATTTTTAGCACTAGATGGCAGTATTGCATTTTTTCGCTAATTAGAAATCTGCGCATATAAAAACAGCAAACCAAACGAAAGAAATCTACTTAAAAAAGCAATATTAAGAATCTGCTACTAGATGGCGCTTTGAAGAAAGCAAATAGTCGATTTCGATATTTAATAATAATATTTAATAGTACCATAAAGGATTTTCTTTTATCTCTAGGGGAATTATTAGGAAAAAAATGAAAGTCAATAAGAATAGAAGGATAGAATTAATATCTACCAGTTTCACATACACCGAGGCTTACCTTGTACATGGTAACGATCCGTAATGTTTCTACACTCGCTGTGCCGATGAACTGAAGACCTGACACTTTTATACCGCCGAGTGACCCAATTTTCCTCCACCCCTGAGGACGACACCGGATCATCGATTCGCACATCACGTGGCAACAGAAGCCCCAAGGAAGCACCGCAGTCAGGTGAACGTCTCGAGAAACTGGAACAATGAGATCAGGATTCCTTGACAGTAGTTTACCGTAGGAAGAAGGTAGAAGATCGTATAGAGGATAGATGGCATTTGATCTGACCTGGAGGTCAAGCTCTTGGTGGCTGCAGCGGTAGTTTTACGTTCACTGGGGTTTTCCTTGTCAAACCTACACTTGGACAGTGATGGTTTAGATGGGAGACGTGACCGCACGTAAGAACTGGGAAATTCACTTTTAGCTTCCTGAAGAGATGCTTTGAAATAGATATTTGGCTTTCTTCTGGTGGCCGTGACGTCATTTCTTACACACAGCCACAATTAGCTGTCAGATTAAAAGTGATATTGTACAGGACAAGGTGATTTACATCCCAAAGAATTTCATTGTTAAAGATTTTTTTTTTTCTTTTTATAGCGAAATCAATGGATGTTTTTATTTATTTTTTCTTTTACGTGTCTGTAGGTGAGCTCGCTTATGGCTGGTGAAATGTTGCAAGGGCTTTCCACTCGGAACTGAAATGGTCACAGTTGGTTGGGATGAAAAACCTCCGTTGAGGGAATAGAGAAACAATTCAAGGACTCGAGCCAAGACACAGTATCCTAAAAGCATTTTTATCATTATTATGATTAATCAGCTGCAAGGATTCCTTCTAACCTCAGACAGAATGAGTATTTAAAACTCACTCCACTATCAGATGCATTCAGGATACATTGTTGGTACTCAAACTGTGGGTTCCAAAATATATATGAAGGGGCTAAGAATAAAAAAAATTGTGCTCACACAACTGTAAACAACATATCAATGAGAATAATAGCTTTTATATTACCTGCATATCACTAAATGCCATATAATGTGAGTTTTCTTTTTAGAATTTCCTGCTTCGGTGGACGAAAAACCAGAGTTTCCGGTGGAAAACCGCACTGTTCTCGCCAGGAACGACTAACTTAGCTACACAGTGAAAACAATCCATAAAAGTTTCTTGCGTCATCGATTGGATCCGAACGTGGGTCTTTTTCAACTGGTGTGGTGAGGACTGTTGTTATAACACTGTGCTATCTGTCACGGTCCTACATATCAATAGTGGCATAGTATTTTGGGTTGGTGCGCCACCGGTAGTTTCCCCACAACTACGCCATCATTTCTTGTGTGAAGTAAACAGAACTCTGTAAATACCAGAAGTGGGTGTGGTGTTAGACTAGTGTTGGGTTCCGTTGTTCTGCCTTTTGGACGCAGAGCTCCTAATGGGATCTACTTTGCCCGCCACGACATTGGGATAATAATTGTCCGAATGTCGATAATTCGAAACGTCGATTATCCGAACTAGTCAAGGAACTGGCAGACAGCGTCACCTACATGCTCTCTGTATAAAAACAGGTTTATTTTATATATTTTAATAATCAAATTTAACTGATATCTAATGATAAAATAGGATTTGTTTTTATCCGGTGACCATTTTGTTCTTATCCCGTTTATAACCAAAGACGTAACTTTTTTTAGTTCCCTAAATGCTGTATTGTAAGACGTGTTTGTAGTTTCTACTTCTTACACTGTAATGTATTTGTTTATGGCGTGAGAAAGCTTTTGTTGCTGTTTGGAATTCTTGTAATTCACGATCAAACATATATGCTCTGGTCGTTCAGGTCGAGTTGTTATATCTGTAAAAGCAGATGTTCATGGAATGTTTTTGGGATGTAAAATATCGTATTTTGCATCTCTGCCCAGAGCCGTATCATCGTAAGCTTGACCCCCTGATACAACATCACTGCATTGAACCTCAAGGTCATGTTTCGTTTTTCTGTTTGAGGCCATATGAGTTCAAGGCCCTGGTGTAGCTACACCACTTGCACTATAAGATGATATGCTACTGCCTTCTGCAAGCCGCTGTAGCCTAGTGGTCAGGCGCGCGGGTGCATAAGTACACGTTCCTTGAGTGACCGGGTTTCAAGCCCGTGACTGCTGAATATGGTGCTGTTTCTTGTATTCTCTCTATCTTGTGAACTCCTCTGATCTGAATTTATTAAATAACAAAAATTAATATAAATGAATTTACATTTAATTTTCGTTACATAAGTAAAGTGCTATCTTTTTGCAAATAAACATTGACAGACTCTCATACTCAAATTTAATTAGAAATCCGAAATACTGGCCATAACCAATATGCTAGTGGTTGGTTGTTGTTGAGTTTGAGGAGCATGGCCGACTAAAGCCATCTTGCTCTGTGTATACTGTCTGTAAATTTCTGTGTTCTGAGGTTGATTTTCTGTTTGCTGGGCGAAAAACTCGAGTTTTCGGGAGAAAAAACCAGGCTGTCCTCGCCTGAGATCGACTAACTCAGCCACGTTGTGAAAAGACCCATAAAAATGCCTTACATCATCGATGGGACTCGAACTCAACCCTTTTCCACCCGGTGTGGGGAGTTTGGCTATCAACTGTGCTACACACGAGGGCAATATGACTATTAATTTTGAGATCGCTAATGATTGGAAATTTTCAGATGTTTTCGTTCAGAAATGTATTAGTCTCGGGCTATTGTTGGGCGGAAATCGAGAGGTGGTTTAAAGAAGAAGAAGAACCCCCTCAACCAGGACCCATCAGAACGGAGGCTGAAGCATCATTTTATGAAAGTAGGACTCTCTTAAATATTTGTGGAGGCAGATTGCATTTGCCTTACCTCTATTGGCATTTTCCTTTTTATTTATGGGGTCGTATGCCAGCGGGACGGATTACCCCAAAGGGAATTTTTTTTTTTTTTTTTTGCTAATTCTCGTTTAAATGCTGTATATTGAATACTTCTCGGCATATTTCCTGTATTTAGGTTTAACCGAAGTAAATAAATCCCTGGAATAAATCAACTGTATTTCTGTTTTGTCTGTATCTTGTGATCCGATCTTATATATACTTTATCAAGATAGCGTAATCAACATTTTACGGCCAATTTCTTCTCTGCCTGTGTCACCAAACCCTTCTAGATTACCAAGACCTTGTTAATCCGCTCACGTAACTATCTCTCTCTATGCTAATTATTAACTCTGATGAATCCTCATTGGAGAAACGAAATCCAGGCCAAAATACTACATCAAAATGTATCAGTAATCTTGTAATAGATAGTATGGTAGAATGGCCAGAAGGCAAAACAAAATGTGTCGACGAGACAGCGAAGGACATAGTCAAAAGCGGAAATGGGTGCCAATGGCGGTAAAACTCACAATGTGGTGTCGACCTTGAAGGAAATGTACTTTTGAATTCTCGAGATAAATCTTACGTCAATAGCTCCTGACACGTAGAAAGGGTTAAGTGATGATGCAAATATTAGCATCCCGGATGTGGCATCCAGGGGTGATGAACACAAATCCGGGTTGAATTATGAATACAGAAATCCCCTCAATGTATAACATTCAAGAAGTGCAATATTTTTTCTAATGACAGATAAGCAGGACATCATCTATTTGGTAATCAAGCTATTAAGTATACAAACAATCATCTAATTCTCTCCAATTGTCTTAGTTACACAAGAGAAGGAAACATATAAACGAGCAAAGGTTCTGTTGGCTGGTGAACCACAATTAGTCTTGGCCATTAAAATTTATCGGTCCTGGTTTGTATCTGTGAGTATAATGGTTACTGAAGGCCATGAGGCAGTATGACCTGTTCTATGGTGTAAGAGTCGCTGGTATGTTGTTCAATTTACTCTGTCAGGTCATCATTTCGTGCACGGATTACATATAAGGGGCTGGTATGAGATTCTAGGAATGCAGGTAGCTGCCCACATTCCTAGAACTTGGGATCTACATACAATGGTTAGAAGTAGCAGACTATGGTTTTCCCAGATGCAAAGCGAATCACAGACAAGTCCGATTAAAATCAAAACTAAAGAAAACTTTCCTCCCCAAAATTTCTAGAAAATTTTAATACCATCGTTAACCACTTCACTCATAAGTGATGGTGTCCCATGATCAAAGAAATGTAAATATTACCTCTAAAAGCGTTTTTCGTCTATTAACCAAAGTAAATTCATCTTGATGATGTCGTTTAAAGAGGTAAGGGGGAGTTACAGCATTTTGTTTATTTCTTTTCGCTGACAAACGAACATACCGCTGTTCCGAAACCAGTTAGGGATTCATTTATCACTGGCACGGCCGTAACTCACTCCCAGAATCCATCCATCTCTGTTGATAGCTTTTTCTCCGATTTCATTTTCTTCTGTAAGCCTAGTTTCTTGGAAGAGTGCAGGAAGTTGAAGCAAGTGAAAGGGAAAAAATGTTATTTTCTTGTCGGCAGTAAATAGCGCTGTGGATCAAAAACCGGTTGGCATGCTTGCTTCCGCAACAGGAGGTCGTTTGTCTTTAACCTCAAGAGTGGTACATTGGAAGATGCTGCAGATGAGGCAACAAAAAAACCCGTTATGCTTGGGGCGTGCATTGTTTATACCCAACGAATCAGGAAATTGAAAGTTTTATGTCCATTATCTGAATTCACACCAACTTATGTATTTTAGCATTTTATCCACTTTCGCTATGGCCGATGCCACTGCTGCCACTTACAGATGGACAATGCAAATATTCATTCTCTGTTTTCATTGATACTGAACTTGGTCTACGGACATCTATTCCAGCGCTGCTGATGAAATGGGTATTTGTCACGTGGTTTGTTCCTGTTATACAAATATATCCGTAGTTCATCAGTATTCTGTGAAAACTTCCCAACATTACTAACCGCTTAATGAGGTTAATGAAATCAGCCGTATGACAACCTTTAGCCACACAAATACATTCCTAACGATGTACTCTCTGCAAGAAATACTCAACTACCGTTTAGGTCAACAAAACAACAAACTCTGGAAGTTGCCATCCGTTATCTCGAGCCCATCATTAATAAACAGGTCACAGTGACTGAAAGCTCGCGTTGCAGGAGAGCGTGACCTTTCGCCATTGCCTCAAAGACATCCAGATAAAAATGAAAACGGACATTACTCGGTTAAAGACCTCTATTTAAGTCGAATGATCGGGCAAATAACATTATGAAGAAAGTCTTTCTCTTGATTCAGCTTCGCGGATGGCACAGCAATTGCAATCCTTTCAAAAAAGGGAAAATGTTTGAGCTTTTGCAGCCGTGGCCGAGTTAGTCGGCATCGTGAAGGATTCCATAGTTTTATCTCCTAAACAAACGAATAATCAGTCTGAACAAATTGCCAATGCATGGTTTCCGAATTTGTTCTGTCTTTTCCTGCCTCTAAAGGTGCTTCAATCCATGATGAGATCCATACAGACGTTTTAATCAGGAAACCTTTTTATTTACTTTGCAAACTCTGAAACTTACTTTGAAAAATATTAGAGATGGTTCAGGCTGCTAGTTTTCATTGCGACATCATAACCCTCTTCCTAACACTCTCCACACATTTCTAGACGTTTTTAAAGCAGAATAGCTCTTAGGTGATTCCATCTACTTACCACAGTTTGAACACAGTAGATCTAGTTTTAAAACACCGTTAAACGACAGCTACTCGTACTTCTCTTTAATACAAACAACCCTTATAAGTCTGCTTATTTGCATAAGCAGATTTATAAGGGTTGTTTGAAATTCAAATGATTCGTATAAACATAACTGGATAGAGCTGTATCATACTGGATAGAGGAATTTCTCTAGAGATTGAAGTGGAACAAATTGAATCAGGATACGACTTAATCCTCGTCTGTGATATCGCCAGTAAACATACTGACGTATCTGCTTTTATGATATGCAAAATTTGCTTGTTCGTTCTTTCCTGTAAATTATGTTCAAGCAAACGAAAAATATGAATTCAGCTTTCCAGTCTGACTGGTCGTGAAAGTCAAAGGGAGGAAGGAGATTATATGGGAGAGAGTACAGATATCACGGAGTTTCAAAAGGGAATGAGTGTGGGAGCTCGTGCGTCGGGTGCTTCCATATCGGAAACTGTACGCCTTGTCGGTTGCTTACCGGCCCATTGTGGTTAAGGTAAAAAGATTACCACAGCATTTAGTGTGAACTCAGGAGTTCACACTAAATGCTGTGGCATCAACAACACGCTGTTTGGACAGAGTGTAGAGTGTTTAGTGTAAAACGGCAACAGGGGTTTCCCCCATCTCCGCGTAGTATACATTGTGGGTGTGAAACAGAACACTGTCTATGCCAGAGGTTTCGACACTGGAGGGCCGGAAACGAGTGTGCTGGTCGGATGAGCCCAAATACCTGGTGTGATACGAGTCCACGTACTCATTTCGCATAGTGGCCACTATTCAGGCAAGTAGCGATGGTTGCTTATTATGGGCATGTTTTGCTGACAAGAACTAGGTCCCCTGGTCCGTATAAACCAACGTTTCACTGGTGAGGTCTACCGGTAGCTCTTAGGATACAATGTGCACCCTGCCATATCGCATTTTCTTTCCGAACAAAAACGAGGTCTTCCAAGACGATAATGTGCCGTATCATCGGGTACGCACTGTGTACAAATGGTTCGAGGAATACAATGAACATATCACCCATCTTCATTGGTCTCGATATTCGCCTGAACTCAATCGTATTGAACACCTGTGGTATGATGTTTTGAAACGAAAAGTGAGGCGTATGGACACGCAACCGTCATCTATTCCGGTATTTCGGGCAGCATGGCTGCAGATCCCTACAGACGTCTTTAGACATCTAGTGGAGGCAATGCCTAGGCGAATAGCAGCTGTTATTCGTACGAATAGTGACCTAACGCGGTATTAGTAGATGGATACAATTCAGTTATCAGTCGGTGTATAATGGAATAAAGTTGAATCTGGAAATCTCAGACGATATGCACTGAGTGTATATCGTCTGTCATTATGAAATATGACCACCTGCTTAATATTGTGTTGGTCCATCGTTAGCACGAATAACAGCTGCTGTTCACTTAGGACATCTAAAGACGTCCTAGGGATCTGCAGCCATGTTGCTTGCAAAGCTCTCCGCAGTGTCTGAATACATGATTTTTCCTTAAAAAAAATTCGTGTCCATACGCCTCACTTCCAGTTCTAAAATATCCCACATGAATTTTCGCTGTTCAATTGGATTGGGGTCAATGGTATTTCCAGTCAAAATGGGTAATATCTACACTGAGTTCCTCGAACCACTTTCACACAGTGCGGCCCCAATGATGTGTGTGTGTGTGTGTGTGTGTGTGTGTGTGTGTGTGTGTGTGTGTGTGTGTGTGTGTGTGTGTGTGTGTGTGTGTGTGTGTAAACTGTGTCGGGGTGGTTCCCAGGCAAATGCCCATCTCCACCTAATTCTTTATTTTACAGAAAGCTGTAAAGTGGGCCTGAAATATAGCTAAGAAATTGAAATTCCAAAACAAGAATTTTTAATGTGTAAATTAATTTACACTAATATATCCAATAATAATGACCAAAATTTGAATAGGAAAGATTACAATAGTATTGAAGGAATGTTTGTGAGCTTAATGTGTTGTTTATGTCAGGTCACTCTGCCATCAGGAAGCAGCTGACAACTTCAGCTGCAACCTGATGCCCGTCCCCGGCACGTGGAGCCGGACCTGCTTCTACTTCCTCGAACCACTTTCACACAGTGCGGCCCCAATGATGTGGCACATTATCGTCTTGGAAGATCCTGTTTATGTACGAAAAAAAAAATTAAGCATGGCAGTATGCGTATGGTGTCCTAAGACCTCGCCAGTGAAACACTGGCCCATACGTATCAGGTGACCTAATTCTTGCCAGAAAAATATGTCCCATATTAAACAACCACTGCCACCTGCCTGGATAGTGGACACTATGCAAAATGGTTCCACGAACTCGTGTTGCATCAGATATTTGCGCTCATGGGACCAGCACACGCGTTTCTAGTCCTCCAGTGTCCAACCAATTTGTTGTTGACACCACAGAATTCGCCGTTGACGATGATCGGCAGTAAGTAGAGGACATCTCTTGGGTCGTCTGCTGTGAAATCCCATACGTCTGAGTGTGTGTCGCATCCTCATTTCAGATATTATTCTTACATTCTCCTTATTGTATTTCAATGTCAATTGTACAACGAGCCCTACAACGCGCAGCACCCTTCTCTTACCACAAACATCCAGAACATCCACCTTGCTCTCTCCTTTAGAGTTTTGTCAGCGGAAGGTGGTTTGACCAGTTCGACTCCATCAATTTTTTGTACACATTAACCAGAATGGATTGTGGGCAACCTGCCTGTATAGAGCAGATTTCCCAACGCACGAATTCTCACAATCATGCCCTTTTGAAATTCCTAAATGAAACTCCTAAACCCAGATGCAAATTACCAGTGCTCTAGCCTGCGAAGCTGTTCGGCTTTTTATACTGCGAGCTACGTGCGGCATAGTCCTTTTCGGATGGATGGTCATAATTCAGTGATCACTGAGTGTATGTAATCTTAGAAAAAGCGTGTACCATGGATAATCTTTTGTTTTCTTGGGAGCTAGGTTTAGGACATCGCATCTGTATACCAGTTCTGTTTGTTTTGGGCCTGGGGAGAGGGGAAAAGAGTGTGTGTGTGTGTGTGTGTGTGTGTGTGTGTGTGTGTGTGTGTGTGTGTGTGTGTGTGTGTGTGTGTGTGTGTGTGTGTGTGTGTGTGTGTGTGTGTTATAATATCAAAGTTATTCCCTGCATCCAGTTCTTTTGTGACTGCATCATAGTATCCAATCAAATTGGTCAGGCAAGATTTCCCCTTAACAAAACCATGCTGTGTCTGAGCTGTAACTGAAGTCTTGTCTAGATGATCCTGCAGTGCTTCTTTAACCAGTGCCTCCACTAATTTTCCTGGAACAGAAGTTATTATTAGTGGTGGCAAATTAGTATTAGTGGTGGCAAATGATGCAAGATAGCAAGCTTATATAACGCTAGCCAAAACAAAAAAAAAAAAAAACCACCACTTCCCATTTCACCTATCCATCCCTTCCAACAGTTTCTCCAGTTCTTCCCTGAATTTGTTAAGGCTATTCACTTTCACAACATCAAATAGAAGTTTGTTCCACTAATGAATCACCCACTGATTAAAGGCAAACTTCCCCACATCTATTCTGCAATCATCCTTCCTCAATTTAAAATTTATGCCCCCTCATGTGCATATTCTGAGCAAGAGGAAGAATCCAATCAGGATTGAGATTGCTCAATCCATTCGAAGCCTTAAACACCATAATCAGACCAGACCATCTTGAAGGTGCATAATCTCCAGACGCTGCAATTTGCAAAACAGAACCCTTGAACCTTTCTTGGAAAGAGCACCCCTTTGTTCTTCTCGTCAATCTCGTTGCCTTTCTCTGTACTCGTTTCAGCAGCTCTACATCCTTCCTAAAGATGTGGTCGTTACTTCTTTTATCAATGACTCCATTATCTTCCCTGGAACCGAACTTAAGCTAATAGGTCTGGCATCCAATCCAGAAAAACAGAAGCAACCCCAGATCATGAAAAAACTACCACCGTGCTTGACTTCAATTGATCGTTTCATATAAACTCTACGCTTAGATCCAAAAATTTCAAATTTGGATTCATCTGTCCACAGTACGTTTTACCAGTCCTCAATTGTCCAATGTTGATAGCTTCTAGCTCAAGACAACTATTTCTTTTGATTTTTCAACCTCTACACAACCTGCTTGTTTGAGACGAAATTTTAGAGCGGGTGTAGACATAGGATACTCTCGTTCCTATTGAACTCAGCTCGAATTTCAGGTTCAATACGTCGTCGTGTTATCAGTGTTAATGTCTTATCTTGTGTGTTAATGTATTTATCAAGAACTAAAAGACCAATGCAACATTGTAAGCACATGGCAGCGTGCCTTGTTAAAGTTTAGTATTTGTAATGCCTAATCACCGTTACCGAATGGTCAAACGCAAGGGTGCAGTAGTACACGCGTTCGGGTTGACCTCTGCTATCGCTGGTTTCTGTATATTTATCGGATCCCTAGCTTTGTAGGGGATAAAAGGTTCACGTTGCTATGTGTAGTATATTAAACCTGTTATGAAGATTTGTTCCTTATGTTCTCTCTTTTTCAGAAGCAACTGGCATATTACAGAGCATGTCTGGGATGCTCTAGGCAGTAGGTACTTTCTCCTAGAAGTCTTAATGAACTTGCGCCCCCTTTTACCAACGCAAGCTAGGTGCTATACCTGTATTAACTAACCACAGAAATCGCGTGTCTTCTTAAGGTACGAGTTAAGATTCCATGCATTAAGTAACACTACCTGATCATTAAGAATTAAAAAACTGTTAATGGTTGGGTAGTATTATCGAGAAGGCTCAGGCTCGCTTTGTGCCTTATTAATTTATAAAGCAATCAAGGATTATTATTGAAAGTATGAGAAAATCCTCCTTATTTTTTTGATAAAGTTGAATACCTAACTATTCCTTTGTCAGAAACTTTCCTTTCTTGATTACCTTAAGTACCTTAAAAATAAGGTGAAGGTTATACACTGACTGTCCACTTTATTAGGTAACCTACCTAATAGTGAACAGGTTCCCTTTTAGCCCTGAGAAGAGCCTAGATTCATCGTGGAATGGACTCGCAGATGATGTCGAAAGTGTGCCTCAAGAACTGGCGTACGCTGGCTCAATTTCTTCCAAAAGTTGCTGCAAATTGGATGGTGGAGGATCACTACTCCAAAGAGCTGGTTCCACTTCAGTCCATAAGTACTCGTATCGAGGCCCATAGTGTATCACAAAAATGCTTTCCCCCCGCAACAATACAACCCCCACCACAGTCCCCTACACGTTCTAGTCCTTATGTCAGCGTGAAACAGAAGTGGGATTTGTCAGATAACTTGTTTCCAATCCTCCATGGTAAGAACACGTAATGAAGTTACTGAAGTGACGCATTTCACAAAAAGGTAGGGTGTATCTAATAAAATGGCAACTCATGCTATTATTTTTGATACTTTAGAGTTCTTTAACGAATTTATTCAATTTTCGAAGTTCAGTTGCTGTTAGGAAATGCGGCGTAATTGAGTTTTGAGATTGTTAGCAAGTTGGTACTGCTACAGACATATACTGCATTTTAGTTCCGAGTTGTGTTTTATTGTAGAGATTATTTTGGGAGGTAAAAGAAGCCCAACGCCCATCGATCCACAAATGTACAGGAAGTCCATTCCAGAAACAAATGGTTTTTGTCAGCTGTAATATCCAGCTGAGAGTCTAGAGCTATCGTCCTGCTACTGTCACATTTTTCACATCCGAAGAAAGCACTTATGGGTCGTTTTCATACGAGATGTGATCAAAACGTTTCAGGAATTGCATCATGACAATGCCCCTGCACACTCAGCACTCCATAACTGTGTTCTCCATCCGCCATTGAAACCGAATTTGGCTCCCTCTATTTTTTTTTTGTTCAAAGCCCCCAGAAATGACAATTTTCTTTTTTGTTAATCTCTGTAATTTATCTGAGTAGAGATAAAATTTAATAGCAAAAGTACCGGAAGTGATGTCATTTATAAATATAGCCTACGCAATGTCCTTTAGATAACACTCTCGAATACGCTCTTACTTTCTATAGCGATGACCCAGACTAACTTTTGCGACAGGTTTTTATTCGTGCGCTTCGCCCACTCTTTGACAGCGCACAAAATGTGAAGAACCCACATCAGATCACGATTTCGAGGGACGGGCGTGCCCGTGCAGTTTTCTGTCCTTATCGCGTGAATCACAACGCTGCCACCATTATCTACACTTTTCACTCCGACTGCTATAGGGTCAAGTGTCACATTTAAAATTGCTTTTCCGCCCGCAATTTTCCCTTTATTTTTCTAGGTTATGAACTTTATGAGAGACTTGCCCCTTGGAAGAATGTTTCCTTCCTACTAGCTATATATATTTCCTTATGAATGACTTCGGGTTAGTTGAGAGCAAACCAGTGAAGTAACCATCAATTGACACTAGACGGCGTTATTTACGTCAGCGCTGTTAACTATGACATTGCCAACGCTTTTGTTATGGCAAGAATTTCAAGTGATTATGTCATAGTTTCTTGAAGAAACTGCTGTTTCTTTGAATGGCACTTATTGTTATTGGAGGTCAGGTGATAATAAAATGGAGGCCAGAAGGAGCAACTTAGTAACAGCTAACTAGACTAGCGTCAGCTTGGGATCAGAGTAACTGACAGCGGGTGGTGGGTGCCCTTCTAATGTGGGGTGAATAGTCTACACGCGATTGTCTTCTTGTAGGTCTCTATGATGATGATAGACAGCCGACACGCCTTCGAAGGGTTGTTTTTTAGAGCCTCACTAGTTTAAATAGCTGATATACATGTCTGCTAGGAGGCAACATCCACTCCTTTCAGAACTTCTCCTTGTCATCGATAATCCTGAGATTGGATTTTAGTGTTTTTATTTGTCGTTATTTTAAAAGGTTTGATGCAAAAGTTCGGGGAATGTTGAATCTGCTCAGATTGTGTTCCTTTTGTGTCTTGTTTTAATTTTGGGAATAGCTAATAGATGCATGGTGTCAGATTGAGCCAATAAGGTGGGTGCAGTAGGAAGGGAATGCTTTTATCGCTCAAAAATTGTCAGACGGCGAGTGACGTGTGACGAGGCGCATTGTCGTGGCGAAGGATCCAACTTTTTAACTATCTTTTGGATTGTTTAATCGAAGCTGCTTTAAAAATTTGGTCCTTTCAGGATGTTGACAGATAACTGCTTCTTTCTTCACCTTTAAGCGAAAAATTTCCCTTATGAAACCTGCTAGACCAGTCGAAAACAGAAGATTGCAGATGATTCTGGAGTGTTTGGCAATAATATAAATCGAGGAGAAAGAGGTAACCTATAAAATCGAACACCTTTAATTCAGAAAGAGAGTTTAGTCTAACTTTTTTGTGTTTCAAGAGTACAAGCTAAAACCACAACACTGATTTCTAAACGCAATCGATGATTTGCTGCACCTGAAGTCCAAGTTGAGTTCAATAGGAACAAACTCCCGTGTTTACATTCACTGTAAAACTTCGTCTTAAACAAGCAGGGCTTTATGGTCGTGTAGAGGTTCAAAAGCTCTTATTAAAACTCAAAAATCGAAAGAACCGGTTGGATTGGACTAGGAGCCATCAACATTGGACAATCGAACAGTGGAAGTAAATCCAAAAAAAAAAAAAAAAAAACGTATTGTGGATGGGTGAATCCAAATTTGAAATTTTGGATCCAAGCACGATTCACTGAAGTAAAAAACGTTACCATATTGTTTAGTGCCTGCAGTCAAAAATGGTGGTGGTTCCATCATGATCTGTGGTTGGTTCTGTTTTTCTAGAGTGGGTGACCTCGTCAGAATTGACGGAATTTTAAGAAAAGAAGACTATAAACACATTCTTGAACATAACGCAATATCCTCTGGACTTCGAATTTGTGAAATAAATTTTATTTTACAACACGACAATGACACAAAGCACATCACTAAGCTGTGCAGGGACTTTATAGCAACTAAACGACAGGAGGGAGTATTGCATATTATTCTGATCCCCAATCGCCTGAGTTAAACTCAATAGAGCTTTTATCATCTAGACCATCAAATCCGTGAAGTCTACCCATCTTCACAAAATTTATGGGAAACCTTGCAGATTGCTTGGAATAATGTTGTAGTCAAGACACTATTATAAAATTAATCTCCAGAATACCACGTCTGTTTAAGACTGATAAAATCTCGCGGAGAATGTTTTGATGAAAAATCAGTATAGTTGCTAATATTAAACATTTCAATATTTTTTGCTGTAAGATCCAACAACAACATTGGAAATTTTGAAGGCAGCCGTGGAGAAGAATTCCCCGTCTTGATTGCTTATTATAAAACAAAGGTGGACACATGGAGATTTGATTCCCAATAAAAACTGGTATAACTTTACCTTTGTGTGATTTTTCTAAAATAATCAATTGGAGCACCCTGCTGACCAAATTATCTATCCTAATTATACTATTACAGTTTATCTATCTCTATTAAAACTTCTTAATTTTCCCCGGCTATCTCTTCCTATTATTTATACCTTCCCAATTACCTCTTGCTAGTGTGCCTTCCTAATTTATCCCAATTATCCGTATTATACTTTGCTAATTTACCCAATCATCAGTCCCTATTTTAACATCGTAATTTATCCCAATTATCTATTTTATTATACCTTCCAATTTATTCTCATTATCTATTTTGTTTCTGCTCGGGGTCAACCCCATAAAGTCAGAGAAGTTCACAAGATAGAGAGAATATTAGAGCATCAGCATATTTAGCAGCCACACAGCTTGAACCACGGTCAACTCGAACGCTTACAAATGTACCCTTGCGTTTGACCACTTGACTACGAATACCCTTTCAAATTAATGCTTATTCAGCGTTCCCTATTATACCTTCCCAATTATCTCTCCTTGTTATGTCTTTCTAATTTATCCTAATCATCTGTCCTATTATAATATCCTAAATTATCCCAGTTATCTATTCTATTATGCTTCAAATTTATCGCAGTTATCTATTCTATTATACCTTAAGATTTATCTTTATTCTATTATGCTTCAAATTTATCGCAGTTATCTATTCTATTATACCTTAAGATCTATCTTTATTCTATTATCCCTATTATTTCTCTCGAATTACCTCTCCCTACTGTTCTTTCCAAATTTTTCTCATCTAATCTATTATACCTTGATAATTTATCCCAATCCCTACCATACATTAAAATTTATATTAATCCCTATTACACATTGATAACTTATCACAATTATCATCTCTATTATAACCCTAATTTATCCGTATTCTTCTTTCCCCATTATACCTTCTTAATAATCTCTCCCTATTATTCTTTCCCAATTATTTCTCTGTGCCTTCCTAATTACCCCACCTATCCCTATTGTACCTTGATAATTTATACCAGTTGTCCATCCCTATACCCTAGTTTATCCGTATTCCACATTATTCTATTTTCCCAATTACCTCTCCTTATTATCCCTCACAGGTTATCTCTCCCTATTGTGCCTTCCTAATTTACCCTACCTATGTTATTATACCTTGATAATTTATCACAATCATCTGTCTCTCTATTGCACAACGATAATTTATCCCAACTATCAATCCATATTATACCCGTTGATAATTTATCCTAATCATCAATCCCCATTAACGCTGATAATTTATCCCAATCACCTATTTTTATTATAACTCTCTAATTTATTCGTATTCTACGTTCCCCATTATTCCTCCCCAATTACAGAGAGAGAGAGAGAGATAATCTTTTATTACCCTTCACGGCCATAAAGCCAGGGGCTTACAGTTTCCCAAACTTGGGAAAATTGAACAATTATTTACAAAAAGGTAATTTTACAAAGAAAACATATTATAATACAAAGGAGAGAACTCCTTACGAGAGTTAAATCTGCTTGAGCTGGCTTAACATCGAGATAAGAGCACCAGCTCAATCAGACAGGAACAGGTGCAAGGTATACATCAGTCATTGCTGATTAGTCGTACTCGTCATAATTTTTTTCCGGTAAGTCCGGTCAGCAGCGAATTTGTTCAGGTCGGCGTCCAGTGCCTGGGTTTGCTTGAGCATCTGCTGAGGAAGGAACCTGTCCGAGAGATGGAGTCGTGCTGAATGCGAGTAGAGCTCGGGATTGGCCCTAAGGGCAGCAGGGGGGATCCTCCAGCCACAGGTATCCCAGAATGAAGGTGTTGCCATTATGCCTGTTATCATCTTGACTGTTGCTAGGAGGCGTTGGTCATCTACCTCTCCCTATTATTCTTCCTCAGTTTCTATCCTCATTGTGCCTTTCTAATTTACCACAGCAGTCCCTATTATACCTTGATAATTTATTCCACTCATCTATTCCTATTATAACACCTTAATTTATTCCTATTACACGTTCCCTATTATAATAGGGATAAATGATTGGGATAATTTATCCCAAACCCTTTTCTCTCTCTTATGGGTATCCTCACTCATCCTACTTTATATATTTATCTCTAATTAATGCACATTACAAGCATTTGCCCTAAAATCTAGCTCTCCCTATCATAAATCTTCTTTCCCAAGTATGTCTTTCATATTCTCCAATCTACAAGTGTGTTCTTTTCCTGGAAACAAAGTAACTGAAAATGTTTTCCCTAATTCCAAGCCGTGCTACTTCTTTTGTCGGATCTCTCTCACAACATCTTTTTCCTATTTGTTCCCTACTTGAAATTTCCTCTCGTCCCCTCACGTCATTACTCACCCCTATTTTAAAATCGCCTTTCCCATATTTCCTTACCTGAGTGGGAAAACTCTCATAACTGTCCAAGAAAACGTCTTTGTTTACACCAACACGAACAGGTGCTGTCCGGTAATTACCATCACTCACCCTTATGAAAGAAATCGAAGTTTTTTTTTCTTAATTTCCGTCCAGTGGAAACTTCTTTGTTCAGGAACTTCCTCAGGTCATGTGATCGTAGGTTCATCGACCTGTCACGGATTACTTTTCGGCCTGTGGCTGTTCGTGTTTCTGGACGCTTTGTAGCTAGAAATTTCCCAGTAATTAACTCTGGCGCTTTGTGATGAATCTCGACGTGATGTGAACGATGGGAAATTAATCAAGATGGCTGCCACGTAACGCTCAAACATAATCTGCTGCGTCTCACGATTTTTCTGTGGAACCTTCAAGCATGAAAAGAAATCATTAGCGAAATGATTTTGCAATTCGCTGAACGTTACTGATAACGAGAGTACGCCATTTGACGCTTCGGTTGAATCTTCTCGATTTCGTGGTTCATTTTTCGTCTGCTTTTGCTGTCCTCGTCTGTTTTTCCTACAGGCATATCATATGACAGGGAGGCTATTTGTAACCCACTTAAAAACAACTCTGTTTCTAAAGGGCTGCACATAGCGAAACCAGGAAGGCAACAAAAGGTTTCTTCAAGCCCTGTTTGACCTGTTTCGTTTGGTCATAAAATAGATAAATAGAAAAGGCTTGACTGACCCCCACCTACAAGACTCGGTTATCGTTATGGGAAAGACATCGGTGGAACAGTTGTACCCATCTGGATATTATAAATTATATAAACATCCAGACCTGGGATTATAGGATCTACGCATGCGTGGGTTGTCGTTGTTGTTGTTATTGTTGGGTTTTGGGAGCATCAGCGTGTGTTTTGAGGTCGTTCTGTTTCCTGGACGAAAAACCCTGAGTTTCCGGAAGAAAAAAACCATGCTACCCTCGCCCGACTAACTCAGCCACGTTGTGAAAAAAGGCCCATAACAATTCCTAACTTCATCGACGGGACTCGAACTCAGGTCTTTTCCACCCTGTTTGGGGAGAACAGCGATCCTACCAACTGTAGTACCCACAAGGGTCGTGAGTTGTCAATGACAGGGCTGGTAGTTGTAAAGGTATGCATTTGCCTTCTCCAATTCATTCTGCCTGTTTTCCTTATTCGTTATACACAGTAAAGAAAAATAAATCTAGTTTTGTTTATACCATTCAGTCATGGTCTCGCAAAAAAAAAAAAAAATGTTATTTTACTTTTCAAATATTTCTCGTATTTTTAGTGTTAATATTAGTATTAGCCATATAATGCAAAGAAGTCACAGGCTTTTGCTACAGAATAAAAAGAGATCTACTCTAAACCTCAACCTGATTTGAATTTATGGCCCCTAGTTCTGGAATTCTTTATAACAGTGAAAAAGCCACCTTCATTCATTTTACTAACCCCTTCTCAGTACCTTATAAACCTCAATCAGGTCACCTCTGAGGTGCCTGTTGCCAGACTCTGTAGCAATCTCTGCAGTAATTGGAGTCTTTCCTCATATGATCTCCCTTTTGCCGATCTCGTCACGTGAGTTGCCAGTCACTAGACCCTTTCAAAAAGCTCAATGTCTTTTTTTAGATGAGGTTTCCATACTTGGACACAGTGCACAGTGTTCCAAGTGAAATTTTACCATTATACATTAGGATTATAACTTCCAGGACAACGTTCGATAAATCATCGATAGGACACCATGGGTTTTCCTGGCCGCCTGTTTACACTACTCAAAGCACTTCATATCTGTCCGTATCATAACCTCCAGATTCCTTTCTTCCTCTATTGTTTTTAATTAAACCTCACCGAGTTATTTTGGGGTTGCTACTCCTCAAAGTGTAAGTCCTTGCATTTTGCTTCATTAAAACATGGCTGATGCTATTCTGAACATTCTTGAACTCTGTTCAAGGCAACCAGAAGGAGTGCTGCTTGACACTGATCATTAACGACTTTACCAATCTTTACGTCATGTGTCAATTTTGTCATCACGCCTTCTACGCCTTCTACCCCTTCTTCGATGTCGTTTATGAAAATCAGAAATAACAGTGGTCCAAGAACCGATCCTTGAAAGGGGGGGGACCCACTTTTGATTTTACACCATTCACAACCCTTTGCGTTCTGTTCTGCGACACTCTGCAATCCATCTTTGAATCCTTCCAGTGGTCCCAACATGTCCTGTTTATATAGCAGCTCTCATGAGGGGCTGAAATCCAAATAAACTATGTGAAATCTTGAGGGGCTGAAATCCAAATAAACTATATGCTTTTCTGAAATCCAAATAAACTATGTGAAATTGTTCCTTACATCCAGCTCAGGAATAACTGTGGCAAAATAGCTTGCCAAGTAAGTTACCCATGATTTTCCCTTAACCATTTTGTGTGTGTCCTTCAAAATGTAATTTCTATTTTGACCTGCTTTATCCGAGACCATTTCAAGCAATTTATCCAAATTATTTTGAGATTTATCCCAACGTGAGATTATTATGAGATTTTGTGAAACTCTGGGACAATTTTGAGATTTTATGCTAACTGTGGGGATATTTGAGATTGTATGCTAACTGTAGGATTACTTTGAGCTTTTGTTCAAACTGTTGGATCATTTTGAGCGTTTGAGACTTTGAACTTTTGTGGGAACTGTGGAAGTGTTTCGAACTGTTATTCTAAAATACGGAACTGTTTTTATTCAAAATTTTGAGCTGTTTTTTTAAAAGTATGAAACTATTTTTTAGCTATTTAACCAAACCTATAAAACTCCCTTTTTTGAGCTATTTATCCAAACCTATAAAACCAAATATTTGTCCAGATATACTTGTATATGTTCAACCATATTTAAAAAACTCGTTTTAGCCATTTATATAAATATAAATTCTTTGAGCTATTTATCCCAAAGTATAAAGCGCTTTTGAACTATTTATCCAAAACCCTTTTGAGCTATTTATCCACAACAATAAAATGTTTTTTAGCTATTTATCCAAAAAAATAAAATAAATATAATGTTTTCTAGCTATTTATCCAAAAAAATACAACAAATATAATGTTTTTAGCTATTTATCCAAAGCAATAAAATGTTTTCTAGCTATTTATCCAAAACTATTTTTACAAATTTATATTTTTTGAACAATTTATCCAAAATTAATTAAAAAAAAAACTGTTCAAAAAATTACCCAAAATAACATTTTAACTTAAATGAATTTTGAAAATACATTTGTGTGATTTGTACATTTGTGTGATTTGTTTTTTAAATTTATAAATTGAAATTAAAATTTTACGAATTATTAAATATTTATAAAGTATTTTTCAATTACTTAGTTTGGATATTAATCACATCCCCTTTTTTAAAATTTATTTTATTTTATGGTTGATAAGAAGAAGAAAGTGATTTCGGCCGAAAATGTATTAAAATAATTTGGGAAATAAGTCAAAGTTGAAGGAATTGTACAGTGACGTCATGATAATAGTTTATTACACTGTTATCCATATATGTTTCTATGGTAACTGTATTAACTTTACAGTATTATTTTGCCGTATTTGGCACTGAGCCAACAAAGTATAAACTGAAACTTACAATTATTTTCCTGTAATGATAAATTTGGATGAGTGCCAATTATTAATCATGATTTTGAAATTACAGTTTAATGTTTTGGCCAAGTGCCAAATATTTATCATGATTTTGAAATTACAGTTTCTATTTTGGCTAAGTGCCAAATATTTCTGTTTATAATAATAATACAGAAATTACTTTTATCATTTAATGAATATTTTATTTTATTTTATAAATATTTTATTTTATTTAAAAATAAACACATTTCTTTTTTTCCAAGGTACATCAATGATTTTGTTTTGACAAATAAAATCAAATAGGTAATTTTTTTTACAACTTTTTTTGGCAAAAATTAAAAAAGTTCTTTGCTGGAGGTTTTACTAAAATGACAGTTTTCAGAAAAGGAAATGCTTTTCTTTTTTTGCTAAAATTTACAAGATGTACTGTGCATGTCACAAATTTGCGCTGCTGTGAAGATGACGCACACAACGGTCGTCGGAATGTCGTCCCCAATTGTGACCGAGTGACCTCTGGCAGGTGTCACCGATATAATAGCCACACACGCGCACCAGAAAGGTACGCAGCCGAAGAGAGTTGAAAACGCTTTGAGTGCAGACTGTGTCTTCGTAATAAAGCCACCTTGACCCACTTACGTATTGTGTGGTGCGACACCCGATTTAGTCACAATGCAGTTAAGCCTACTTAATTGCTTGCTGCCTCGGGATGGTTCTGTGAAATATAGGTCGTTATAACCCCCCCCCCCCACCATCCCTCTGTAATTGTTCTTTGTGGTACTGACTGCTTGCCGTGTTTTCGCCTTGCCATCGGGGTATCGGAGTAAATACACTTCTGGTTTTCTTGATTTTTTTTTTCTTGATATACTGTACTTATAATTTCGTTGTTTCCCAAACCAGTCTTAACAACGTGACTCAAGGAACCCACGTGTCTTCGATATTTCTAGTACAGTATTACAGGGTGTATTTCACCAGCTAGACTGGTGGTTCACCAAGTGAGGCAGTACCTTGGGGGTAGGACGCGAGAGGATGCTGAAGGATAATTTATATTTTTAGGAATTTCTTCAGGTCTCTGTTTTTGGTTTATTAATTTAACATTTCTATACTGAACTTAAAAACCGAAGTCTGTACTTGAAAATAAAATCTTACTTTTAAATTAATAAACGCATTAGGTTGGGTTCAGTTGGGTCGTTTAAAATATGCTCCAAGCAAATATAGGGCCACGAGGAGTCATTATATCGTGTATGTGAATTGTGTGTATTCTGTAGTTTGTTGTGGGATGAAAATGTAGACTCTGATACTGCACAACTACAAATAAACAGCACTTCTCTGTTTAGAAGTGGGAAATTATCTAAATTTTCAATTTATTGAGTTGGTTACGAAGAGTCAGAAAGCAGTTGGGAAGATTCAGAATATGGACGTTGTAGAAATAAAGTTTCATTGGTTTGCAAGAAATCGTTTGACCAAAAAGAAAGGATTCACCACGAAGGAGACAAAAATGGTCACTAAAATATCCAGAAAGGTATACGAAATCAAGGAAGAGGATCGCGCTGGCTTTCATTTTGAAAATGAAATCAACGTTAATGGATTAAATGGCATAGGCATGGATATACACTGAGGGTAATTCAGTGATCACCCCCTATGAAAGGGGTGATCACTGAATTATGATCGCCCCTATGGAAACTGAATGCGACCCGTTGACAACGCGAGGGACGAGCGTGCGAAGTTAGTTGACCTAGCATAGATAAGGTGTCAGTGGTTCAGTAGGTAGTAAAATTCCGAGCGTGATGGGTAAAAGGAAAGATTTATCGGACTTTGATAAAGGACAGATTATGGGTGCTCGACGAGCTGGTGCCTCGATTTCCCCAACGGCTGAACTGGTCGGGTGTTCAAGAGCCAGGACTGGCCGTCAAAATGGTCAAACAACGACCCGACGCAAAACTGCAAAGGTCAGCGAAAGGTTGATGTTAGAGGTGAGCGCCGAGTCCGACGACTCGTACAGGCGAACAGGTGCAGCACTATTGAAGAGTTGACTACTCAATACAACATGGGCCAACCCGGAACAATATCTTGCATGACCATGCATCGTATTCTTGCACGTATGGGCTATACCAGCAGACGACCCCTGCGGCATCCTCTCCTAACCAAGGTTTATCGGCATAAAAGACTCGCCTGGTGCAAAGAGCATGCAAGTTGAACGTTAGAAAACTGGAAGAAAGTGTGCTGGTCGGATGAGTCACGATATTTACTCCACACCATGGATGGTCATGTGGGGATTTGGCGTCAACAACATGAGGCTCTTCATCCATCATGCATGGTATCAAAAGTGCAGGCCGGTGGAGGCATTTGTATGATGTGGGGCATGTTTCACTGGCAGGAACTTGTACCCCTGGTGCATGTGGAACAACGTATCGCTGGTCTCCGCTATCGTCAACTGCTTGCTGACTGTACACAATGTTACACTTTTTCCCGAATGGCGATGGTGTCTTCCAAGATGACAATGCGCTGACTATCGGGCACTTGTTTTGCAGGAATGGTTTGAGGAACACAGTTCTGACTTCCAGCATATCGATTGATCTCCGAACTCCACTGATGTGAATCCCGTAGAGCACTATGGAAAGACATATCAGGCGTATCGATACACCAATCACCTCCATACCTGCATTTCTGGCCTCATTACACACAGCTTGGTTGGCCACACCTCCCGAACGCTTCCGGCATCTTGTTGAATCAATTCCACGCGTCGGATAGCTGCTGTACTGGGGGAAAAAGGAAGACTTACGAAGTATTAGGTAGGTGGTCATAATTCAGTGATCACTCAGTGTATATAATAAAATAAAGTAAGATAAAACAATCTTACATTATGCCATCGTCAAAAAGTGCCTGTCTAGCTCCTCCTTGAATTTAGAAATTTTCCAAACTCTTTGCCTCGGCCATTACTGTACGAAATTTATTCCCAACTTCCACAACACGCTGCCCGAAGATAAACTTCATAACATCAAGTAGCTCTCGTGGGTAGCACAGATGGTATAATCCAACTGATTGTCCAACTCAGCCGATCTCGACTCAATTTAGCACGTTTGGGACCTACTGGAAAAGGACATTTGATGCCACTACTCTGCCTGATAAGGTGCAGGTATTACTGGACATATTGTTCAACGCATGTGTAGCACTACAATAGGACAATAGCGTTGTCATTCGTTAATAGATACAGATGAGTGTGCTCAATCCTTGGTCTTCTTGAAATTATTTCTTCTCGCCTGCTTTTCCGAAAGCCGTAGAGTCACAGCTTTGGTTCTGGTTTTATTCGATGGAGTTTTTGTTTCCTGGATGACCTCTCCAGATTATTGACCAGATATTGAAACATGCTTTACGGATAATGCGTTTGTAATCAGTATATGGAACTTGAAAAGTCTGTGAAATAATATGTGGTTGTTTCTGCAAAGTCTGCTCTTTCATTTCCTGCTGTCCCAGAATGCCCAGGGATCCAGCATAATATCACAGTTTGGTTCGATTCCTTACAAGAAAGTAGCTTAGAATGAATCCATTTTATTACAGGGTGAGAGGAGTTGCTATTACTATTTATGGTGGACACAGCACTGAGTGAGTCAGTGTATATTAAAGCAGGAGTATTTAAAAGTTCAGTGATCTGGTCCAGAGATAAATTTATAGAATAAAGCTCAGCAGTGAAAATACTGCATTGTAATGGTAATGACACAGCGGTAGTGAATGATGGGAAGATTGCCGCAGCATCTACTTGGGTCTCAGTTGTTAATCCATCTGTTACAGGTTTTACAGGCCTGTGAGTTAGAAGCAGAGTGAGTTTCATGTAACTGTGCGATGTTGGAGGAGGACAAGGTGTTTTTTCCCTACTGTTGAAAATAGTCATCATAAATTGCAGAGATATTTGTCCAGGGTGGATCTGATGGTGTCATGTCCTGAAATATATTGCCGATTTCTTTGTTCCATGATTGAGCAGGTTCCTCAAGTCCAAGTGGAGTAGGCCGGTTTTCATTTGGTTTACTATTTTAAAGCGACTCCCATTCGGTATTGTAAAAACATCTCCAGCAAGGGTGAGAGAGAAGACTTCGGATTTTTGCGCCATTCAGCAGAAGTAATGTTTTGCTCGAAGATGTAAGGGAGGTTCATGGGCCTCTATGTAAAGGCACTGAACTGGGGAGGTTCTGAAAGCCCCTAGAGAAACCCTCAGAGCACTGTGCTGGATGGTGTTTAATCGCTCTAAAGTACTCTTCCTCGCAGAGTCATACACTGGAGAACCGTACTCCAAACGGGACCTGATGAGAGCTATATAAAGATGGATCAAGGTATGTCGATCAGCGCCACATGACATGGATGACACACACCGGAGGATATTCAATTTCTTCAAGCAGATGGTTTGAAGATAGGCCATATGTGCTTGAAATTTCAGTTTTCTATCTACTATCAGGCTAAGAAAACGGACAGTGTGAGCAAGAGGAACTCAGATAAGCGCTTCGTTAATATCATAATATTACTCACTTTACAAGTTTCAAATCCCGTTAATGAAGCTAGGAGCTTTCATGGGTTTTTTCACTTTGTGACTGATTAGTTGGTCTCCGGCATGGATGGCAGGTTTTACCTCCAGCAAAATAGGCAAATCGACCAGAGAATACACGCAATTTATCGATATATTACACATTGGCAGATGTGTAAACTCTTGGATGGCCCTAATATGGCAGTTTTGCGATTATCCCACCACTATGATCTTGCAAGAAACCTGATGAATTTATTCCATGCTTGCTTTCTTGCATTCATATACGAGTGGAACTCCTTTCCCCCGTTCTTAATACTCTTTCCCAACGATTTCTCACACTTAAGGTTTACAAGTCTTACCCAATCAATGCTTTCATTGCGCATTTGCTTTTTATTTTGTTCAATTAAGCTTCTCAGCTCCTACCATCTTCGCATCTTTCTTTTCCGGTACTTCTCAAATAGAACGAAAATGTTTTTGGCGTCCAGGATAAATCCCTTAAACACCTTCCATAATCCCACTGGTATTTCCCTTGGACCACCAAAATTTCTTTGGTTAATACCCCTTTTTTTATTGCATTGTGATCACTCCTCTCTAACTTAAAATTATTTATGCTCTGTTTCTGCCACATTCAGAGCTCTGAGAAGTTAAGGGGGAGAGTGTTTAAGACCTGTTGAACAGTGTGAAGTTTTTTTATTCTGTGGTAATGAATCTGTTTTTTTCTAAATATAAATATATTGGATAGATCATTGGTATGAATATTTTCTTCTAAAGGAAGGGAGTGCTAAGTTCCTATTTTGCTATTGTATAATCTCCTGGTGCTGTTCTAAAAGAAAAGTAATTATTTCTACACTGAACTTTTGCATTATCATTCATACATTATCTTAAAATCTTCCTCCTTATTAACGATGGTCAATATGGATTCGTTAGTGTCGATTTGCAAGGAGGTGCTTTAGTACGCATCATCTTAGGTGCATGAATGATGTCGTTGGGAACATTACTCAGCGCGAGCCTTCCTTCAACTTTCAAGACTCAAGCAGTTGTTTTAGACCATGAATTCTTGACCTAGTTCACGAATATCGAAGTGCTGGCAGTATGAGTGCTCTCTAACAAGTCTCGCAAGAGCTCACTACTGAAACAATGGGGCTTTATCCAAGACCGACTAAATTGGCCATGATGTGGCAAAAAAGCTTTTAAAATTTGCTCGCATCATTAAAGGCATCGAACCCTGGTCTTTTTTCACACAGTGGTGGTTCCATAACATAATTATGTTATAGACTCTTTTAGGCTGGTTAGTTGGTTGTTGTAGGGATTTAGGTACAGCAGCAACTTAGGCCATATTGTACCGTATGTAACGTCTATAAATTGCGCGTGTTCTGTGGTCGATTTGTTGTTTACTGGATTAAAAACCATGCTAGCCTAGCCTGAGACCGACTAACTGAGCCGCGTTGTGAAATACGCCCATAAAAATTCTTTACGTCATTGACGAGATTCGAACTCAAGTCTTTTCCACTCGGTGGGGAGACCTGAGTGTGCTATCCACTATGAGAGCCACCCCTTTTAGATTGACAATATGATTCCACACTCAAGTGCCATTATTGTATCATTTATATAGATTATCTTGTAGAGAAGTTTCATTAAACAAGGTTCTTCACAATGATCTTCATTAGGCCCATATTTTACAGCCAATATACATGGAGCAATATGGTCTTAGTCGCTGATGCTCCTAAAACCCCACAACAACAACAACAACAACAACATAATCCTTGTATTATTATCGTATATTGTATCTTTTTGAATTGGGTTATTTTTTCATGGATTTTCGAAGCGCCGTTTTCGCTGCTCATTACCTAATTTGTATAATTTAATTTCAAATCGATATTTGTCCAATCTTCCTGCATTATTAAGACAGATTGAAATACATCAATACAGTTTTGTCATAATCTGAAAGATTTATCAAAATAAATTATTGTACATTGATCATCTTGATCAATTTGATGTCCAGTTGTTTTATGGATTTGGTGTGGATTTTATAGATTTTATATAAGAGATTTTTTGTGGTCGGCACACAGTTTTCTTCCATGGGAACACTCCCATGGAAGAAAACTGTGGCCCTTGTTTTAAAGTTGCATCACTGAAGACCACATGTTATGATTAATATTTCTGAGTGGTTTTTGGTAAATGTAGGTCGGCCTTTGGTACTAAAGAAAACGAATTTTAAGGAAAGGAAACGCAGTAAAGAATGACATTCAGTCATTGCTCTGGTGCGTATGAGTCACAAACCTGAAAAACAAACATAGATAAGATGGGTGTGACTCTATTTCCAGAAAACCCAACACTCTATAGACGATGCAACATACGGAAGCAGAGCATTTTGTACTGAATATACACCGAGTTGGCTTTCCATTAATAATACCCCTTTATGTAGAAATCGACTGGTCTGTGAAGCTGGTGAAGACTCAAAGTCGGGAACGGCTGATGTAAGATTGTAGTTCGCTCATGTGATAATCAGTTTTTTGAGTGTTTGCGAGGAAGAATGGGTCGGCATTGAGATCCTTCCGACTTTGAACGTGAAATGATTGTGGGATCAAGAGGTGCAGATGTATCTGTACAACAGCTAACATGGTTAAGTGCTCCGTTCCTTGGGGAACGGAGCACTGTACTGAAATACCAGTGGATTTGGCACCCCTGGTATTACACTCCCTCCAGTGGGTGCGTGATTCTGTTCTACTACGTTATATAATAGCAGAAGTTGGCCAACCTGGTGGTTAGGTTGCACTTAGTTGTAGTGTAGACGGACACTGGGCAGGCTTTCCAGGTGATCGCCTTCCTAGTAGCAAAGAGGCTAGAAACAACACACACACACACACACATACACACACACACACACACTGCACCAACATAATAAGTGTAAGTGTTTTCAGTGTCTAATGGCACCAGGGGTTTCCCCCATCTCCGCGTTGCTTTTATTGTGGGTGTACCAGTTCACTGGGAAGGCCAGAGATTTAAAAGTGTATGGATTATGGAAGTGTGGTGTTTTGTACCGTTGTTCCTCTGGCCATTTAGCCACTGGACCTCTTCTGAGGCCCAACGTTGCCCCACTTACGCCCCGTGGAGGCAGACCAGGTACCCGATAGTCTTTAGTTCACTCTGGCAGGTGCTGCCACCTAATTTCCTGAGATTTCAGTGGCTAGGACCTTAAAAAAAAAAAAAAAAAAAAATTTTTTTTTACACATATATGTATAGATATATGTGTGATATCTCTCGATTGCGTAGGGTGATGTCGCTTGAATAAGGATAGACCGAAATATGGGCGTGAGTTAATTTGGATTCATTGAATTTATGTGTGTGGGGGAATTCGCTTGTGTAAAGATAGAGAGGGGGGGAGAATGAAGACTGGGGGTTAAAGGAGGAAGGATAAGGCCAATAGAGTAGGAGGCCTCAATTTGGTGTCGGCAGGGCATGCCCATGCCCTGCCAGAAGGAAGAATGGGGGTGGCGTGGAGGGGAGGAAACAGTATGACCGTCTCCTCCCCCCTGCCGGGGTGGGATAGAAAGGGCCGGACAAGGGAGCCGGCACAGGTCGCCAATATGGCGTGTGTGCAGCCTGGCTGCAGAGTGGTGGCTAGGCCAGCAAGTTCAGGACAGCATCACAACACTGGCCCCACCAGGAGGTACATCCAGGGACAAGGTCTCTACCGACTTGTTCACAGATCGGTGGTCATGGGATCAAGGTCTCATCCAGTTTGGTTGTGGTCATGGTCCTTCTATTTCCATTTTGGGTGGTCATTGTTGGTATGTGGTCACTTTCACTGTTTGTTCTATTATCTGGGCGTCGATGCAGTGTTGTCACTCCTGCATATGGTGATTGTCACATTCTAGGGTAGTTCGTTGGGTAAATTACATGCGCTGTCGGTCCAGTTGACAGGGTGTCCGTGTTTGATTGTGATGTTCGTGGGAGCAAAGTCCCGTCCGATATCGTGGTACTTTGATCTTTCTGTTACAGTTGACAAAGTAATGGCACTCATGAGAGCAGAGTCCCGTCTGATGAGTTGTAGTTGTAGTCAGGTCCCCACCAACATAATATTAGATGCACGTCTGGTCGTTTTACAGAGTTCGGTGTCATCACAAAAATACCTTGGTGGTGGAGTTTAACTAACGTTCTGGAGCCGCCATACTTGAGATGCTATACATATTTACATGTCTAAGTGCTCCCTTCTGTGGTGTCACGAATCGACCATGACTGGCTCAACAGAACTGAACAACCAGCTAAAGGTTACGACCACACCGGCACCGAGTGTCTCGTCTAGTAACACAGCAGCTATGACGCAGCACAGAGGTCCAGCTGACCATCACCCAATACAACGCAGGATAACAAAACCAATATCCATATAGAATATGCACCTACCTTAGATCGTATAGGCTATGGCAGTCAATGGGTACCAATGCTCACTGCGATACATAAACTATCTTTTCATGGGCACGTCAGCACCAACAATGGACCACCGACATGTGGGAAATCTGTTGCCTGGTGTAATGAATCTCTGATAGTTTATCCGCATTTGGAGAAAGCAGCATGAGGTCATGGCACCTGGATGTACTGTTTGTGTTCAACAGGTTAGAAGTGGTAGTGTGGTTTTGGGGACTGGTGGCATACCCTGGTCCTCTGATTACAGTTAATCAGATGGGATCTCGTACCTATCAATTGTATCAAGACAACGCCAGCGTCTGTCAACAAGACAATACGCCATGCAACAAAACTCGGCAGGTTGCTTACTGATTTCAGAACCATGACAATGAATTCTCTGTCCTTCCATGATTGTCCAACTCAACCGATCTCGATTGAGAATGTTTGGGAGGTACTGGAAAAGGACATTTGATGCCACGACTCCTCCCGATAAGGTGCCGGTATTAAAGGACATATTGTGCAACGCACAATATGTCCTTTAATACAACGCATGGGTAGCACTACAATAGGACACTCGGCAACATCTTTTTGCAGTCAATGCCAAGACATGCACGGGCTGTATTACGAGTAAAAGGTACCGCCACGAGGTATACAAAAGGTACATAAGGTATACAAGGTATCTTGTAAATATCGTGACATGATATTTATCCATGCAACAGACGAAATGAGAGTTTTATTTTTGGAAACATCTTATTGGGTATACACCTCTAAGTTTTATGGTCAGTACATGGTGACCCACTTTATACGATGGAACCATATATTACTACAAGCCCTCGTGGGTAGTACAGTTGCTAGAATCAAGTCCTCCCCGCACCTGGTGGAAAAGACTCGAGTTCGAGTCTGGAGATTAAACATGAGTTTCACCACTTCAGGACACCAATAAGCAAAGTGGTGGTATTGCACTGGCTAATGAGAGTCATCTACCACCCATTCGTTAACGGATAATTAGATTGGACATAATGTATCAAATTGGAATTCAGTAAATATTGCAACTGTTTCAACCCAAACTATACACCTACCATGTGTTATTCATAAAATTTCTCAATGTGAAGGCCACATTGTACACAGTATCCTTAAAATGTACAAATCAACGCTCACAAGAGATAAATGGATAGATTTTCAGTCTATATTTTATCGAATAACCAAAAGGTGCTCGAATGGAAATCAGGTCAGTAAAGGATGAAGCTTTTGAAACATTGCTAGAAATGATTTTGTTATTGGGGACCTCGTCAGGAAAAGAATTTGTTACTGGAAAGCAATATCGGGTGCTGTCTCATTACGTATGAAGATGGTGTGTGTGGACAACCTTGTTCTTGAAGGAGGTTATTGTTATTATTGTGTTTTAGGAGTATTAGCAACTAAGGCCATATTACACTTTATATACTGTCTGTAAATTGCATGTGTTCTGAGGTCGATTTTCTGTCTGCTGGACGGAAAACCCGAGTTTCCGTGAGAAAAAGCCATACTACCCTTGCCTGAGACTGACTAACTCAGCCACATTGTGAAAAAGGCACATAAAAATTCCTCTTCATCGATGGGACTCGAACTAAGGTCTTTTCCACCTGGTGTGAGGAGGACGGCGATTCTACCAATTGTGCTACCCACGAGGGTCTTGAAGCGGGAAGGCTTTGCAACAATCCTACAATGTTAAGGTGTAATTTAAATAAATATATTATATCCACTTCAAAATGAAGTGGATGAGATGGCGAGCATGAATCCTTCGGTCTCGGGGAAGTGCCTTCCGTTCGTGAGCCAAGCGTTGGAAGCCATCTTATCATTGTAGTCTTGATGGAGGTCATTGTAGTGTCTGCCGTGGACTGCTTCCTTCCCCTATCATTTTGTTTCTTCTGTCTGTCTGAGTGTGGTCCCCTTGTTGAGGTTGAGCGTTTTGTGCCGTTTGTTTATGGCTTGGTAGAGTGTGCTGTAACTTCTTCTTCTCATCATTATTATTATATAATGCATTCCTCAGAAAGTTGAGGTTATGAGGCGGCACCAGTGATATCTGCAGGTTTCCCCACAGCCCGGATCTTTCATTTTGTCATCACCACATCTTTGGTGCTGCTATATCTCGTTGCAATGAAATAATTATTAATGTATTTGCAGCAACTATTTTTCTTTTCGTGCATTATTTATTTATTTATTATTATTTATTTATTTCATATTTATGGTAATTGTTGTGACACCATCCATAAAAACATTTCATTATTTTGTATACACTTTCTATCAGGACGTTTTAACATTGATATATTAAAGAAACACGTGGTAATTTCATGCTCAGCACGAGCCCGCCATCTAGCGACACTAAAAGGAAACATTCATTTTAAATTTATGGGAAATTTATTTTTTCTTTGATTAATTGTAAGATAAATTTTAAACCATTCCTTTTTATAGATACTGTAGAAAAATAATTTTCCTGTTGTTTAGCTAAAAGTTAGATAGATAGATAGCGAGAAATATTAAAACTAGAAATATTTCTCGACATATTAAACGAGAAATATTTCAGATATTCCCTATTGGAAAATATTTTTATTATGAGTGTATACGAAACAGAATAATTTCTTCCCACGAAATCGAAACTGAATTTAAATAAAAAAATATTAAAACTCAAAAAATGAGTGGTATTAATAAATGATTTTTTATTTATATATATATTATAGTGTCGCCATCTATTGTCATAAATGTCAATCAATATAAAAAAATATGAAAAATATTTATATTTTTTGATGGAATTGTATGTTAGATATATATTTATATCGATGAAAAAAGATTTTAATCCTTTTTCATCATTCTATATGTATTTTTCCATGTCAAAATTAAAATTGTATGATACATTTACGTAATGCATAATCGATTACTTTTTTTTAATTTTTAATCGCTGAATTATAAATTATTGCCACTAGGTGGCTTTCCTAAACACGCATAAAAGCTTTCTTCTGCGCATATTTTCATAAAGATGAGTGTATGCTTTATCCGGTAGATGGAGGCACTTATAAGTATGCTATAAAATTATCTGCATCCACAGATAGAACGAGATATTTTTTTCTTTTCTTTTCCATTCTGCTGGAACATGAATTTTTAAATACCAAAAACAATAATAATTAAATAAACTGATTAGAATTTTATTTTATTTATTTTTTATCGAATTGAGAAATTCATGTTTTCTTTATCATCGATATTTTATGTTGAATATTCATTGACGACCCCTAAATGGGTGACCCCTTTAAAGTAAAGCTGTAATGTCGATAATTATTCTGGCTTAAATGAAGCGCCACACCCTTCACGCTCATTGATCTGATTCATTTTATAAATTAAGAAGTTTCCTCAAGAAATTTGTGCATATTGGGTTGTCACGTGTATTTTTAGTAGCTGAAGGAGGGTTGGTGCCCTAATTTTGCAGCTCCCTTAATCCCAGAGATCCTATTTCTCTAGATAATTGCTGTATTAAGACAGGTTAAGCCAGCTGACGAAAGTAAACTTAAATTTATATCTATTATCGAAGCTTAATGACAGGCAAAGAAATAGGCTGTTAGGCCTAACATATTAGGCCTAACTAATAGCTAAAAAAGAGACCTCGTAACGTCTTAACCATAAAATTTCAATTTTATACTTAAGTTACATAGACTTAATTTAGCTCTAATGATTGTAGAATGTCTGTTTGAATAATGAAACAAAAATAATGTATAAACATTTAATAAGCAACAAATCTAAATTTTAACAAATGGTCAGTCGGTTGGTCGTGGTATCAATATTTGGGATGAACAGGAGCTTGATGTTGGATGGGTTTCTTGACAGTGTAGGCATGTGCTGGTGGTTGTTCGGCAGCAATCAAGGTATCAGCTGGGTTGGCATTGTAAGTTCCAGGTTCGTTGGTTTTGATGTTGGCTCGAAATCCTTTGTCGTCAGCTTCGTATTGTACAAGTCGATAGATACCATCTGGACCATTGTATCCATAAGAACCTTTCACATGTCCAGCTTTGTCTCCTTGCTCTTCCCGTGAGAATTTCGCTCCATCATCCGTATTTCCACCATAGCCAAAGCTGTAGGGGTGAGGCGGGAATTCCTTGAAAGAAAGAAAACATGAAATTGATCCTTAGATGGCAATGAAAGTACAATTTATTGTCAGAGCTACTAGTTAGAAATTTCCAATTTCAAAAATTTGTTACTAGATTTAATGATGGAGGTATTTAACCAGATGCTATTTGGCATCGTTTTGCTCCGAAATTTTTGTATTTATTTTATTATTTAAACTAAGAGACGCCAAAGAGTCTCTAATTAAGAAAGTGATCTCAATCGATTCTTTCTTGCTACTGGAATACGCTTATTTTCTTTAATTTAATACCAGAAGTAGTGTTACCTGAATGGCATGTTTTGCTGACCCTCCAGAAACCAGAACGGGGTTGCTACTCCTGGGTGGCAGATATTGAGCAGGCCTAGGTTCATAGTGCACTTGGGCACTGGTGAGACTCACCATTAGAAGAAATCCTACGAACTGTAATTAACAAAGAAAACAGATTAAGTGTGTAATGAGACTGACATTATCGGAATAAATTTCTAATGAAAATAACCTTTCACCTCTAGAACAAGATTTCATTCTCACAGCCTGTAAATTATTTGTGGATTATCCTCCGTTTTGGGTCGATAATCAAACAAATGGGTCGATCTACAGTCTGCTAACGAATCCAACTATAACACTACACATTCTACATGTTATTTGTAAATAAAGTAAGTTACTGGGCTAAAAACATGACCGATGTTTTTCATTCTGTCCTAACTTGGTCCAGACCTGACAAGGAAGACATATGTAAACTTCTGGATTTTTGACCCCTATCTGACTGATGTCAGATTAGTGTTTTAGAATAGCTGGTTAGTTTTCCTTTTTGATGTTTTCCTGTCTGTAATCGGTTTTTCTTATTTCTTTTCAAGATGAAAATAATAATAATAATAAATAAATAAAATAAAAAAATATATATGGAGCCTTCGTCTGAGACCGATTAACTTGGCCATAGCTGAAAAATCTAATAAAAATTGTTTCGTACTCGTTGTATATTCCTGGAGTAGTGAGTTTGTCAGTTGTCAAACGTTCTACAGAGTTTGGGTTTAAATCCAATAGATGGCAGAAACAATTCTTAAAGACTCGTTCGATGGAGGATGTAGTTCATTTCTGGACGAGGGAGGCTGTTTTTCAGCCCACACACAGTCAAAATGCACTTTAAGAACAGTCACTCACTGGAAGACAGTATAAGTTGACCACGGTAGGATGGAAAGGACAGAAAAAGTATTTCTCTGCTCGATACCTCGGTCATGGGTAAATTAATCGCCTATTTTATTGTTATTAATGAAATATTTGGTCAGTTTGCTGTTTACTGGATGAAAACTCCACGCCTAATACACGCTACTCACTACATTATAAAGAAGGCCACAAAAATGACTCGCGCCATTGATGTGCTTCGAACTCATGCTTTTTCCACCTTGTATGAGAGAAGGTCATAATAACCACACTGATACCAGTAAGGTAATTGTTTGAGGAGTTTTACCCCAGGGGCTCACATCTGGTGAGTATGGGCTTGGCAACCCGAGGGTCCTAAGCTGGACATTATCATTCTTCTCTTTCTTGGTGATTCCTCGCTCTCTTTTAATCAAAAGCAAATTTTGAATTTGCTAAGGGTAATTTTTATAATTTAAAGCGTACATTTTTTATAATTTAGTTTAAATATGAAATATAATATTATTAACGAACGAATATTATAATATTATTAACTTAGGTATGAGTATAAGGTGTACACGAAATAAAAAAAAGACCAGAAACTAGCTCATCCAAACCACGAAGAGTATAAATATCTATCAGTTTAAATAAAGCAAAGCTAACGTTAATGGGAAGAAGTCTAGGGATGCAGCACTCACCTTGGAGAACATGGTTCCTTGCTGTGTCTACAGTGGCGACCAAATGATGCGAAGCAGCTGTCAATGCACTCATTATATACCACTCTCTGACCTGATTTTTTGATGGACAGCTCGGCTTCGCTAATTGTTACGTAATTTTTTTCTACCCGAACCGCTCTTTTGACATTGGCAATGGGTCCACGTGAAGGATGTTACACATTCCTGTTAATTGCCTTGGCGCCTCAAGCAGGCTGCCTACGGACAAGGTAGAGATTGTGTTTCCACATCACATGACACACCCGCTGCGTGCTGATGCGAAATCTTTAATTTCCCGATTGTACAAGTAGTTGGGAGGTTTTTACAGAACAGTATCAACTCTCTGATGTTAGAGACCATACAGGTTTTCTGCAGAAGGAAAACAGATTCAGTAAAATGGGTAGACTTGTGTGAAGAATTGATTTCAACTCAGGAAACTTTTAAAAAATGGAGTATCGATCAACTATGAGTAGTGTACTTTGATTATATTTAGATTTCGATGATCACAATTTAATTAATTTTTCAAGTGAAGGAATGAATCTTCTACAGGTATTTAGGCGACCATTTGTCTTATTTTTATGAGTTATATCTGATTAAGTTTACGTTTTTTGATTTGCTTTTCATGTAGTTGCAGGCCTGACCTTTGGCCATTCAAATTGTTTGGCCCAATAAGGCCCCCTTGCAAGGAAAGTTTTAGAAAATAAATCTTTTTATATAGACTGCATGGAAAACTGTCCCATAATCGTTTTGCCCATCTGTACTCCATGGGATCTATAGAGTAGTACGTTGCAACGGATTTTTAATAAAGGTCTTTATTTCAAATTTATTATTGAAGAATCTCCTTGGAGCCATAGGCTAGGAGTTTTAATGAGTATGTTATTGACGTAACAAGCCATATAAAAGTAAAAATAAAAATAAAATAAATGAGAAATTAAGGTAGAGAAGATAAGATAAAAAAAGATATAGAATGAAAGGGAAAGAACGCGAATGTTAACCTATATTATTAATTTAAATTATTTTTAAATATTATTGTAGATCAACGTTTCCTCCTGCAAAAAAATTCCATCTTCAATTTCTTTCTTCAGCGTGGGAATCGTTCTTAGATTCTTCTTTCTTTGAGATAACTCCAGAAATAAAAATCACATGGGTTTAAATCAGATGATTGGAGGCCACATCAACATCCAGAAACTCCAGAGCAACTCCTGCAGTATGAAGCCTTGCACCATCCATCAATGCCACTGACAGAAATTTGGCACCAAAGTGTTCCTAATGATACTGAAGCAGACGTCACTTGTGATGTTTCCATCCACAAACGTTGGTCCAAAAATGTCAAATGCAGAGAATGTGTACGTGTAGTGTATTGTGCATGAGTGGATCGTCAACAATAACAAGTTGATTCTCCAGAGCCCAAACTCTCGCATTTTACTTATACACATACCCTAAATAAATGAAACTGCGCTTCGTCAGAAAACTAAACTTTGTTTAGAATGTCAGGTTCTTACTTTAAAAGTGAACTGAATTCCGTGACAAATTGACATTGCTATTCTTATAAGGATATGCAGACAAATCACTTTTATATACCTTCCTTACTCTGCTGTAAGAATCCTCATCTGTTTTGAAAGTTTACGCAAACCTGAGCTCTGCAGCAGGGATTTTCCGAGCTTCATCAACCCTCAACTCTATGGCATTCTTAATAAAGGTCGGTCGGTCTGTATGAGTTTTCCTTTCATCTAAAACAATGCCTGCTGTCTCAGACTGATCTACTAACCCCAACACTGTTTGGTTCCTAGGTCCCTCATGCACGCCAGAGTGTTGCATAATGGACCAAGTGGTATTTCTTAACAATAAACACTTTTTGTTCAATGAGATATGCCGCCATTTTCTTCACGTCATCTGGAGTGTATTCCGTGTTGCCAATCAATACTCCAAACTACGTTGGTACGAAAAATTTGAAGCTTGTGAGACTGCAAAGGCATAATATGATGAATCAATCTTCACTAATATTCTTTGGCAAGTTAACAACACCACGAAATGTGTGTTATTTGCCAAAAGTCAAAGGTGAGGATTTGAATTGGAAGGCGAGGAATCCTTCATTGAGATTGGTGCCATAGGATGTTCTGCCAGTTCTAGTACCATCCTTTAACTCTTTTTTCTCCAAATTTTTTGGACAACTGCGCAATTAAAACTGAGCCTTTTGGCTACATCTGCTTGGGACTAAGTTCAAGCCTTCCAGTGGCTCTTTAGTGCAAGCCATAGGAATTAACTGTCTTCAGGCTAGTAACTCCTTTTCGACATTCTTAACATCTTGACAACCATGATGCATAGTCTTCTTCTATGATTTCGTTGTATGGATGGACTGGTAAGAGTCATTTTATATTCATATTCCTGCATCAACAAGGAAGACAGGTAGCATTTTTATCTTTCCAGATCTAGTCCTTGAACAATGCTCGAACAATCGTAAACTTTCAACCATGGTTAAAAATCATTGGATGCATATAGAATTTGTGATGTTTTATTATGCAGAAGGTAGTTGTTGCAGTTATATTTTCAATAACTGACTACGCAGAATAATTATAATTCACCAGCGTGATACGTTGGCTAATGCTGATTCCTTTGGTATTGTTGCGAATTGAACGGTTGTGGATCTCTATTCTGAAGAGCTTGTTCCACCTCATCGCAGAGATGGAATGAGAACTCGTAACTGCAGGGCACTGCAGTAGGCCGAATTCACTCTTATGTTTTTGGAACCAGTTCTGTACAATTCTGTCCATGTAAAATAGTATTAGTTTGTTAGAAGAACCCATTCGCAGTTGGATACCTGTCATCTATGAAGGGATGCGTTTAACTCCGACTACTGTCAAAGTCACTTAAATCTTTCATCTTGTCTCCTCTAGCGTTGAATTGTGTAAGTAAATGAAAGAAGTATGTCCTTTTTTATATATTTGGCAGTTTCCTTCAATTCTGACGAAGTCACCCACTCCAGAAAAACAGAAGCAGCTCCAGATCATGATGGAACCACACTGTGCTGGACTGCAGGCAGAGAAAAACAGCGAAGACTTCTTTACGTATGTAAACACTAGAAGGAAGGGGATGAATCAAATTGGTCCACTCGATATCGATGGTTTGACTTTTGATGACCCTGCTCAGATTGTTGACAAACTGAATGAGTATTTTGCATCTACATTCATACATGAGCAATTCTTTAGGGAAGGGGATGCTAGAAGTGTATCAAGTTCTAGCAGAGAGCTAAATTATTTTGTAATAATTGACAGGAAAGTGGAAGAGAACTTATTGAAGTTAAACATAAGAAAGGCACTTGGAGTGGATGGGATCTATCCAATTATATTAAGGGAGACAGCGAAGTAAGCTAACCCTTAGCCATAACAAATTGAAGTTTAACATTGATAAATGCAAAGTACTGCATATGAACAGCGGTAACCCCAGGGTAACGTACCAACTGTGTAGTATTACACTCAGGGTAGTGGAAAATAAGAAAGACCTGGGGGTAATTGTGTAGATATGAAGTTCTCTGTGCAATGCAGACAGGCTGCCAGGACAGCTCATGGGCTTTTGTCAACGATATACAGGAATTTTGCTAGCAGGGATAAAGGGGGTGCTCTTACCAAGAAAGGCTTCAGTTCCCCAAATTGCAGCGTCTGGAAACTTGGCACTTGCAAGATGATCTGTTTGAAGTGTTTAATGAGATCAACTAATTGAAGTGTTAAGGCTTTGAATGGATTGAGCAAGCCTAGTGCTGATGGCATTCTTCCTGTTGCTCAGACCACATGATGGAGCACAAATTAAAACTGAGGAAGGACCTTGGCAGAATAGATGTGCCCGGAAGTTTGCCTTTAGCCAACGGGTGGCTGATTGCTGGAACAAACTTCCATCTGTTGTTATGGAAGTTGATATATAAATAAATTCAAGGAAGAACTAGAGAAACTATTGGAAGAATGAATAGGTGAAATGAGGGGTGTTTGTCCTGTTTTTTTTTTTGGTTAACGCTGTATAAGCTTGCTTCTTATATCATTTGCACTGCTAATGCTAATATTAATGCTAAACAATGTGGCGCCATTTCTTCTTCAGTTGATCGTCTCATATAAATTCTACTCCAGGATAACAAAAATTCATCCTTAGTACTTTTTTTCCACAGTACGTTTTGTCATTTCTCAGTTGGCAATGTTGATGACTCTTAGCCCAAGCCAACCGTTTCTTTAGAGTTTCCGGTTTTAATGAGTTTTCGGACCCCTAGACGACCATGAAGTCTGTTTATGACGAAGTTTTACAATGGATGTAGATACGGGAATTTCTCTGTTCTTATTGAACTCAGCTCGGATTTCGCGTGCAATAAGTCATCGATTACTTTAGAAATCAGTGTTATGGTTTTATCTTTGCTTTCGTTGTTACACGCGATCGTCGTGATCGCGGTTTGTCCTTTAAACTTCCAGTCTCCTTAAATCGTCGATTGGTAGTCTTTACCGCTTTAAATCCAGAGTCCGTAGCCGAGTGGTCAGGACCAGGAGTGCAGTAGCACACGCTCTTTGAGTAGACTGGGGTCCAAGCCCTGAACTGCTAAATACGGGCGATCTGCCAACCCACACTGGACCAGCTGGCAGATTATGATCCATTTCCCTCAACATGAATCGTTGAGGAGGCTTCCATCCTGCAGTGGATTGATAATTGCTGCAGTTTGTCTTTTTCTTTTACTCCTTTAAATGAAACACCTACCTTAAAAGATCGACGTAGTCGAGTGGTCAGCCACGAGGGTATATAAGTACACGTGCCTTGAGTGACCTTAGAAAAATTAAGAAAAATACCCGTGAGTGCTAAATACGGTGCTGTTTGTTGTAATCTCTGTCTTGTAAACTCCTCTGACCATGTGATCGTGCCGGAGTATAAACAGAAAATTTAAATTTATTTTGATTTTGCATTTTTGCCAGTACTTTTCATGGAATAACTTTCTTTATACAGAGTTGTAATAGCACTTCTCTTTTGAGTTCCTTTTTTCTTGTCATGTTTATCACGAGCACACAAAACTTACACCAAACACTCTTTCTGAATGAAGGGTGTTCGATTTTATCTTTTTCTTTAATTTTGGTTCATTGAATATATTGTTGAGGGTAGCCAAATGAATTTTGATAAGTTGTTCATGTTGACTTGATCCTTAACAAGTTCTTTCTGCGCATGCTCATTCTTGTGCGCAGAAAGTGTTGCAATAAATAAAGTTATTATCAACACATTAGATAAATAAAATTTCTTAATATTTATAATTTTTAAAAAATAATAAAAAATAGGAGAGCTGTTAATCAATTCCATTGGGAGGATAGACAAATTTCTTCTAAGATTATGAGTTTCCTTTTAATTTTGATCTTGTATAATGTGATCACATTTACATTTTTTTAGAACCATTGCTTGTGATTGTATCTTATTCATTCAATCATTGAAATTGTTTCTTTTCATTTTTATCTATAAAAAAAATTGCATACTTATTGTTTTTTAATTAATCATACTCATCTGTAATTAACGATAAGTTGGTAATATTTATTAATAATAATAATGAAATTATTATTACCAATTAATAATAATAAATTCACTATTTCCATAAGTTGAAATTGCTATTTTCAGTCTTGGCACTGTTCCAGGAAAAAATTGAAAATGAACCATAAACTTGGCACAACGCCAACACTGAAAAATAAATGAAATTTACAGATTTCTGGCACTATGCCAAAACTGAAAACTTAAATGAAATTTATGGTTTTTTGGCACTACGCCAAGATATAAATAAAAAAGTTAATTTTCAGTATTTCCCATTTAAAATTTAATAAATTGAATTTTTAAATTATTATTGAATTGAATTATTATTGAAATGAATAATAAATTGAATTTTTTATTATATTATTGTATTGTTAAGAGTGAAATATTAGAAGCCATTTTCTATACTGTTAATTATTAAAATACTCTTAGACATTTAGCAGATTTACTGATTTTATTCTCTAAACATCACTCGACTAAAAATAATCTTTTTTTTTTTTTTCTTTTTTGTACAAATTGCTCATATTTACAACAGCTCGCTATATCACATGCAGATTAACGTTGGCGCAGTCTGGGATGCTTTCTCTTCTGATCGATGGGAACAAGGCACAGTATTAGTATCCGGGAGCTTTCTGGGGGACTCTGTATGCATTGGGTGGTGGTTCTTCGGCAACAATTAGAACGCTGGCGGGGTTGGCGTTTTTCGTACCCGGCTCGTTTGTTCTGATTGAGGCTCGGTAACCTTGGTCGTCTGCTTCGTACTGAACGTAGCGATATATTCCTTGGGGGTCGGTGTAACCATAGGAGCCTTTTTTGGCTCCGGATGTGTCTCCTGTCTCTTGTCTTGATACAGTTCCTCCATCTTCTAACTGGCCTTCATATAGGAACTCATAAGGGTAGGGTGCAGGCTGGAAAGAAATATTTTAGATCTAAGAAACAGTGACTGATAAACAAGCAAGTGATAACAGTTTATAGAAATACTAGAGGAGAGAAAGAGAGATTTAAATTATTGTTAAAAATTATTTCTATTTCAAAAGAGGCAAATAATGTTCAATGATATCAATTATCGATTCAGAAAATGTTTGCTACATTACATTTATAATTTTCGTCCCCTTTGGCTGGAGGAAAAAAGAAACACCCAAAATATACCAAGACTTTCCTTAAACTTAAATACTTATTGTAAAAAGCATTTAGTGTAAATAATAATTAAGATTAAGATACTCACCAATTCTGCCTCATATGGAGCCTGTCCAGCCACATACACAACCACAAGAAGAAAAATGGCGACCTGTAAAGGTTGTTAGCGTCAGAAACGAAGACATATTATCCAAAAAATATATTCCTAATTAAAATTAAAGGCTGGGATCATTGGAATTAATATATACTGTTTCATTTTTAAGCCCTGATGAATATCGCCAACTCAATAATCAGCTTAGGTAGATTTAATTTTTAATCTAAACAAAATGAGTTTTCTTGATAATTTAATAATAATATTATTGTTTTTCATCCATATATGGGGGGGATGATATCCATGGATTATACACGTTAAAACTATCACTGTAGTAGAAACATTTCAATAAACACTTACAAACTTCAGTTACCGTTTTATTTAGTCAACTACTGTATACAGCAATATACTAGGCAAGATTCAATACCAATAAATAAGAGTACAAGGTTTTTATCATAGGATATTACAATAAGACTTAGAAATTTCAAAAATTCGCGCTAAAGTAAAAAGTTCTAAAGTTTTAGGCTCACCAAACATTACACTCATTGCATTTCCTATTTTAACACTGACTTCGCAATACGAAGTCCCTTACTGAAGCTCTTTCCCCCCTTTGGCAACCTCTCTAGGTCTACTCACCTTAGACAACATGTTGATAGCAGGCAGATTGTCTCTCGAAGATGATCAGTGAAGATGAGGGGCAGACCTCTCTGTTTTTATAGTCAACTGTGACCTCTTTATTCGCTACACCCAAGGTGAGTTTACTTCCAGGGTCACAGGTTGACCCGGAGGTGGGGGGGGGGAGAACAAAGAATGTCAAGGAAAGTGGAACACGTGTTTTTTCAGTTTCACTGAAATTTCCGTTAGAAAGATTCCTGAGATACATGAATCTAGCTAATCTTGTGTTTAAATGTCTTTAACCAACAAGTTACACAAGCTAACTTGTTGATAATTATTATTAATAACAGTAAATAGGTTTGTTTTTAGTAATCGAATGCAAAAGAGTACAGATTCGAGTTCAAGCTGTGGATAATTTTCTCCTAACTCCATTATGACAACATTTTTTATTCTCTTTAAGATTTAATCTCTTTAAGATTCTCTTAAATATCTTTAAGATATTTAAGTAATGCAAATTAAACATAAATTTGATGCTTTTAGAGGAAGGTAGAAATCACAGTTTTGTTGAATTGAATAATAATGCTGATTTTAAATTTAGTATGCACGACAAGACTAGTTTAATCTTGTCGATAGAGGATATTGTTAAGCCTTCATGGAGCAGTGAAAATTATTATCACCAACCCGTTAGCAATCGGCCAATCCACCCCGCCTGGTGGCAATATGTATCGTAGTGAGAACCGGTAAATGTGATACTGCAAGTTCATAGCATGCGGTCCATATGAAGTGCTTGATCGACGTGGCAAGGGACTTGATTTGACGGACTTGGAAAAAGGGATGATTGTCGGGTACCGGTTCAAGAGTGATACTATTATGAAAACTACGAATCTTGTGGATGTTCGACGAGTGCTCGTTAAGATGTGCCAAGAGTTTTTTTTTTTATTTTTTTTATTATGTAAACCCCAAACACGAGAGGTATTAGAACCTATAGTACTTAGTACCGTGCTTGGGTTGGAGGTTGAGAAGACGAAAGAAGATATTTCTTGACATTGGACTTGAACTTCTGTAGATTGTAATTTTCAGGAAATACATATGAAGGAAGATTGTTCCAGAAAACGGCAGTTGAATGAATAAATGAGGAAGATGAAAAGTTGGTTCTGTAAGTTTAAAGTTGGACAGTAAATGGATGTTGGCTGGTGGTGGCACGTGTTCGAACTGTTTTGAAAGAGAGAGCGAGAATTATAGAAGCCAATTCAGAAGAACAGTGCCCATGGAAGTATCTGTAGAAAAGGCATGCAGCAGAAACACTACGTCTATGAGACAGAGAGAGGAGTCATTAATTAATTAACCTAACTGCCCTCTTCTGAATGGGATCTAGAAGCCTGAGAGGTTTTGGGGGCACCACCCCAGATGTGGGAACAATATTCCATGGTAGGGCGGATTTGCGATTTATACAGAGTGAGCAGCTGTTTGGAAGAAAAGTAACGCAGAGAGCGAAAGAGAGAATCAAGTTTTTTAGATGCAGAGGAAGCAATATTAGTAATGTGCTTGTGCCAAGAGAGATTAGAAGTCAGGGTAATCCCCAAAGAGATATATCATTTTGCCTAGAAATCGGAGTGTCACCAAAGATAAGCATAGGAGCAGAAGAATCCTTTTTGCGAGATATAAGACAAGACTGAGTTTTAGAAGGGTTGAAATCAACTAAGTTGTCTTTGCCCCACTGGACAATTACCTGGAGACCGCCATGTAAGGAATTCGTAGCGGATATTCGAGAAGTTGAAGCTGATTGGGCAAGGCAAGGTTTCTCAAACTGAAAAGTGTAATGCAATGTGCTATCACCAGCAAAAATTATTATTTTGCCAGTCAATGGAAGAAGGTGATTAATATACAAGAGGAAAAGAGTGGGGGAAAGAACTGAACCTTGGGGGGACACCAGCATTAGTGGAGAAGTTAGAAGATAGAGAGCCATCTACCATCACCCTCAGTGAGCGATCGGAGAGGAAACTGGATAACCAATTACTAAAAACAGTTGGCGAACCATAAGATGGAAGCTTGTTTAGAAGACCTTTATGCCAAACACGATCAAAAGCCTTTGAGATGTCAAGAGCAACTGTTTGTGTTTCACCGAACGTTTCCATTGAATTAGTCCATAAATGGGTAACATAAGCCAGAATATCACCAGTGGATCGACACTGACGGAATCCATACTGGCGATCGTTGATTAGACGAAAAGTTTCTAGATAGTTTAAGAGTTGGCAGTTAATTTATTTCTCCATTACTTTTAAAAGAGTAGAAGTAATTGAAAAGGGACGATAACTGAATGGGAGGGACTTGTCATCCTTTTTAGGAACTGGCTGGATATGAGCAAATTTCCAAGCCGAAGGAAAAACAGCTTTGGAATAAGAAAGTGAAAAAAGGCATCAAAGAACAGGAGTAAGTTCAGGAGGACAGGTTTTGAGAACAAGTAGAGAAAGAAATACAATCAGGACCTGGAGCTTTCTTAGCATCGAGATTCGTCAAAATCCTTCTGACATCCTTTTGACGGAAGCCCACAGGAGGCATTTAATGGAGCGTGTTGGGAATGGTGGGAGGTGATTTACCAAGATTATTAATACATGAGCTGGACGAAAAATGGGATGCTAGCAGGTCCGCTTTATCCTTGGCTGAAGTGAGAACAGAACCATCTGGTTTGGACAGAGGTGGGAGCAGAGATGGGCAAAAGTTGCGGTCAATAGCTTTCGTAAGACCAGAATGCTCGGCTACCATTAGGGAAAGAAGCAAGTTTTCTACTCTTAGCCTGTTCAAACTCTTAGTTTGGAGTGATTAATAACTGCTTTACAATTGTTGCAAGCTTTGGTGTAGGCAGAAAATGACACTGAAGAATTGGAAACAAGCCAATTACGATATGCAACGTTCTTCTCTTGAACAGCCTTAGCACATTTATTGAAAAACCAAGGCTTAGATAAAGGACGAGATTTTAAAGTGGAGTGTGGAATAAAGGATTCCATTCCTACAAGAATATTTTATTTATTATTTATTATTTTTTAGGGTTCCCCGTAATTAAATACATTAACCCGTATTTGTGTCTGTAAATTGCGTATGTTCTATGGTCGATTTGCCTGTTTTGCTGGACGAAAAAACCCCAGTTACTGGGGAGAAAAAAATTGCTATCTACGCCTGAAACCGACTAACTCAGCCACGGAGTGAAAAAAGCCCATTAAAGTTCCTCGCGTCATCGACGGGATTCGAACCCAGGCCTTTTCCACCCGGTGTGAGGGAGGACGGTGACGATACCACTGTGCTACCGCGTAGACTCCTACAAGAATAATTTCACTGACAAGATCTGAGCAAATGTTGCCATCACAAGTTTTGAAAGAGTAACCCGACTAAGGAAAAGAAGAAAAGAAATCTCGCAGGTCATCCCATTTTACATTCCTGTAATGCCAAACAATTAGCCATTAGATAAAGGCTCCATTGAAGAAGAGACAATCAACAAGTTGTGATCTGAGGTGCCTAAAGGACCATTCACTTCGACCGTGTACTTAGAAGGGTTATTTGTGAGAAAAGGATGAAGTGTGTTGGCTGTATGGTTGGGATCGTCCGGTATTCTTGTAGGTAAATGAACAATCTGTGCAAGGTCATTAGAAATTGCAAAAGCCTCAGCATCTCGACCAGCTGGGTCGGTGTGACTAGAAAACGGAAGCCAGCTGGAGTTGTGAACATTAAAATCACCAAGGAAAATTACCTTACTGTTAAGAAAGTTGGACTGGAGAAAGTCAAGTTGCAAAGAGAGGAAGTTAAAGAGCTCAAAGTGATTAGTGGAGTTGGGAGAACGGTGGAGACAACAGATGAATTTGACAGAATGAGGTAGAGAGATTTTAAGCCAGAGAAGATCGAAAAGAGGAGATTCCAAATTACCAAGTCTCTGATAGGGAATATCGGAACGGACATATGCACAAGTACCACCTTTGAGGCGAAAGGAATCATACAGCGAATAATTTGGGCATCTGAGATGAGCAGTAGTTGAATCAGCCGATAACTGAGATTCTGTCAGAAAAAGTACATGGGGTTTGGAAGACTGCAAGTGGAAATGGACATCATTCAGATTAAAATTGTGACCACGTATATTTGTGAAATGAACTAGGAAGCGTTTGGGAGGGTTAGATCTCTTCGCAGATAAGGTTGCGTTTGACAATTCATGGTGTATTCGATACACCATGTTGGCGGATAGTGGACAGAACAGCAGTTGTCGGGCCAATGGTGGACGCCAACGCCTCATGGATGGTCGCGGTGAATGAACATAGGCTGTTCCTCCTTGTGCGAGCCGATGGATGGAAACTGATAGAACGACTGACCACGGATCATGGGCAAACACTCTTCAATGCTAACACATTATCAAGCGAGACGTAGTTTTCAGCGACATAGACGGTCTCAGGCGAGGTAGTGCAGTTTTTTCTCCCGGAAACTCGTGTTTTTCGTTCAGCAAACAGAAAATGGACCTTAGAACATACGCAATATAAAGACAGTACACACGGAGCAATATGGCCTTAGTCGCTGATGTTCCTAAACCCAACAACAACAACAACAACAACAACAACATAGAAATTGGCTTCCAGCTGAAGTCGAATATTAAAAATGGAATATCGAAGATAAAGATGAAGGCTTCCAAATGCTCAGGTTGTATTAACGTTGCCAGAATTTTTTGTGAGCAGGTACATTCACAAATAAAAAGACACCAATTGCATAATGCTAAAAATCGCCACATTTTTGCCTCAGGGGATATACCTGCTGACCCTATCCTGTCTATGCCACTGCTAGGTTATGGTCTTATTGGAAACGTCTTCTCCTTGAGAGTAATTAAATTATTTCTAAACATTATATTATTATATTATATTATCATTATATTATTAATTATCTTTTCCATCTAATGTACCTTTTTATTATTTTTTTCTAGAACATTCGGGAGCTTTCTGCAACGTTCGAGAATATTTCGGAACGATCCAGAATATTTTACATGCGAAAGAACAGTCAGGATATTTCTGGAAGGTTCCAGAATTCTCGATTTTCGCATTTCAAAAAGTAAGAAAAGCCTATCAACTCTATTTTGGATGTAAGGTAGATGATTCAATGACCAGTGCCAAAGCCACCAGAACTTACTATGATTCAGGATCGGAAAAGAAGTTTACAGAAGATGCAGAAGTCAGAACGAGTACAGATCAAGATTTTTCAACTCTTGATACTGCAAAACTGCATCTAATCACTCAGACAGAATTGAACGATTTGGTTAGAGATTTGGACCTCTCCAAAATCGATGTTCAATTACTAGGATCGTGGCTTCAGCAGTGGAATCTTCTGGAAAAGGCGTCAAGGTCTCTTTTTATAGGAAGAGGCAATCTAACATAACGATCTATTACTCCATTGGGTAGTGCTTTGGTTTATTGTAACAATGTCCAGGAATTAACGAAAGAGTTACATCTGGACCATCCCCAAGCACTACTGGGTAAAAATAATTTGGCCAGACCGTTCTGAAACTCCACCAGACTAGAAAAATGTAGCACGTCCTCCTTTGATGGATAAGTCAAAAATCTATTTACCTCCATTGCACATCAAGCTAGGTTTGATGAAAATATTTGTGAAAGCGATGGACAAAAAGGAGAAGGATTTTCCTGTTTGAGGCAAGTGACTTGGAATCACTGAGGCCAAGATAAAAGAGGAAATTTTTGTGTGTTCTCAAATCAAACTGCTCTTCCAAGATGAGGAATTCGCTAAACAATTCCTGCCAGAACGTTTTAGGCAATGAGCAATCACAAAATTATAGTGAAGTTGGCAGACTACTGTTGGAATCTCGAACGGGAGACACCAATGGACGATTATAAAAGGCAAATAAAATGTTTTGTTATCAGATAAACATTTCTGTAAATAGAATAAGGTTAACAGACCCATTGTTCAATATTTACTAATTTATGTAACACTTTCTTAAAATATATGAAATATTGTTTACTGGAACCTTACTTTTTGACCTTAATCCCTTCTCCCTCAAAATTGGTAGGTTTTACAGCAATATGGTTGCCATATTTGAATTTAGAAACGTCAAATCTACAAGAATCACCCTGAATTTTAACAAGGAGCAAAAAAAATATATCCTTTTGTCCATCTACAGGATTCAATCCTGAAGACATGGTACATCATACCTCCTGCAACCGTTTTTTATAGAGTCTATAGTTTATGAAGTTCATTTCATTACAATTTCATTGCAGTTTATAATTAGAAATTTTAACCAAAAAAAAAAACTCCAAATTTCTATTAGCTCAATTTTAAGATATGGTCAGATTTTGATGAATCTAAGCTAGAGTACAAATTCTCTCTAGCTTAGGTCCTTTTTTTTTGTATTTTCATTTTAGAGTTTTGGAAATGTAGTTTAAAGGGACTCATTAATGGTCCCTGTTAAGTTGTATAATGCCAATGCAGGCCAAGGACACTTTTAATCGTCTTTGTTATAGAGCTAAAAATATCCCTCAAGTCCTTTATTAATTGATGAAAGTATTTTCAAGGTCCTCTTTGCTTTGTTAATAATATGATAGCTTTGTTGTACTTGGGAAGATATCTGTTGTGAAAGAGAGTAGATTTTACCCAAAGCCTATACTGATTTGCTATTGGTGGAGGAAGTCCACTTCTGAATTTGCAGGCGTGACCCCATATTTGGGCTCCCTGGACGTGATATGAATAAATATTTCTTTTGGCGTTGGAGTTCCCTATTACAGCATTTTCTTTCCTTTTTGCAGTGTCGTTGACAAATGTCTCTAACTATTTGTTCAATACTTCCTTACATCAATGAAATGAGACCCGCCTTACACCAATTATCCTCCCCTTTTTACCTCATACAAGGTGAAGACTGATCATTTTTCTATACATCACAAATATTTATTACACACCATTTGATCAATAAAATACAGAAAGACAGTCAAAAAAGAAATATAAGCTCTGTTATACACTTCATTATTTTACAGCCAACGATATTGGGGGCGTGGGGGACTAAACGTTAATATGATCCATAGTGTTTAGATGATTGTGAGCTGTACTGACCACTTAGCCTTCCAGTAGAAGCATAGGCACCTGCTGGAGGTTCTTGGGCAGAGATGACTACATCGGCAGGATTGGCATTGTATGTGCCTGGTTCATTGGTATTAACAGATGCTCTGAATCCAGCTGCATCGGCTTCGTATTGGACCTCACGGAACACCCCTAATGCGTCTCTGTATCCATAGGAACCTTTCTTATTACCGGACTGATCTCCTTGTTCTTGCTGGAAAAAGGTGGCACCATCGTCAGTGTTTCCCTGGTAATTGAAATTGTATGGTTGTGGGATGTCTTCCTAAAAGATAAAAATCAAAACATACATCAGAACGCGTGAATTTCAAGGTATTATGGGTAATAAAGTTGTTAATAATTGAACAGTTATAAGGATTTTAGATGAGCTTAAAAATTGGCCAGAGAATAATTACCGCGTAGGACTGTCTTGGAGCAACAGGCACAGCGGCTATACCCTGGGAAGGAGCATAAGGACCTTTGGGATAGTACTGCCCTCTGGCGCAGGCTGCCAACACAAAGACAATAAGAACCTGTGAAGAGATTATTTCAAAGAACTGAGAAATGAGAATTATTTCAAAGAACATAAACTGAAAATAAATTATTATTAATAGTTTTAAGAATAAAGGTAATACGTTGCATACATCAATCAAAACATCTTTTACCATTACCACGTTACACCAACTATCAAACCAAATTCAAAACCAAAATCAAACCAGGAATTTCAAAATCCCGCATGAGAAGTCAAGAAAGACTTCTTTCTTCACATCTAAGATGGTCAAAGGTTACTAGCGCTTACTGTGAAAACTTCAGAAAGTAAAGCAGAGGAAACTTGAATGGATTTCTTATCGATATTCGTGACTTACCTCATACAACATATCGACTGTTAGGCTAAGCGGTGGAAAGTTGAACTCTATCTTGCCTGTCTTCTCTGATGTGAAGATGAGCAGAGCGCTGGACATTTTATACCTCTGTTTGACCTGATTCTTCTCGATGCTCCAAAGAAGATACCGATTTTTCTGTCACGTGATTAAAAGTGCCTAAAGGGATAAGGTGGACACCGGAGCATCTCTCTAAAAGTGGAACATTGAGAGCAAAAGTTCTTTAGATGAACTCTGACCCTTAATGAAAGCACTCCCCCTCGCAATTGACAGACGGACCCACATTAGGTCCGGTTTGGAGCAAGTTTTTTTGGTCTCTCTATAAGGTGCTACATATTAAGGGTCAAAAAAGTTGTCAAGAAGGCGTATCTGAATGACTTCCAAGAAAATATTCTTCAAGGCGAGCAGTGCAGCACCCACTCTAGGAAGTACAAGCAGTTTGTCTCCAAGGTAGGGGTACGCTATTTGAAACACACCCACTGTTATTCACCCATAGTGGGTGCTGTTGAGAGTGGTGATCAAATTCTGTGAAATCCCTTTTATAAAATTTATTTTAGGATTATAAATTCAAGTTCTTTCGGTTACCTTCATGAAAATTCCGTGTATAGGAAGTAGACAAAGTATTAGAAACACTAATTCGGATAATTAAGTTCTTAAATTTGCATTGAGATAATTGGTATTTCTTTTCTTCAAAACATGCACGATGATAAGATTGGATAGTTTTTAATTTCTGATTGTTTATTTATTTTTTATTGTGAATTCTTTAGGTACAGTTGCAGGAAGTGGTTAAGGCGTAGGTGTAACATCAAGACGATGTATGATCACTTTTTTCTTTTAAATTCTGTTTCTGGGTGTGAAACAGGGAAGCACTGATATCTTTGTCGCACAACTGACCTCTAATGTCAATCGTGAAAAAGCCTCCCATCAGCACGTCTGCCATCTCCAGCTGTGTCACGTATACGCATGTGCTATTTTCCGTTGTTAGTGTGTCCTGATTTTTCTTTGTTCGCTGGCCACAGGTGGAAATGCTCGCAATACATCCCCCAGACGCTGACACTCCTGTCTGGGAATTTAATGGGGAATTCCGTTCCTTTTAGAACTCGGGAATAAAGCCAAAAGAAACTTGCTCCAACCTTCTTAGAATGAATTTTCAACGCAGGTCACTAAATATAGAAACACTAACTTTCCCACATGAGGGATGTAGGGTGGCCACCGCTGTGGTGAGGGAAAACAGGTGAGTTATTGCCATACCAAATCAGAATGTTGCAGCTTTGGTTTCATCCCGTATACATTGGATTGATCCCATATAGAAAATGTTTGTTCACTAAATCAACAATCAATTGGTACTTAGTGATCTAATGTGATATACAAAGAAGGAACTAGTGCAACCAACTTTTCATCCATTCAATTTTAATCCAGGTGGAAACTCTTTCCTTCTTTCCAGGATTGGAAACTCTCTCCTTCTCCCATAGTAATGTAATTTTAGGCAGCGAATCAATATTCCTCATTCTTCATCGAATATACTTTTCACAACAATAAAAATCTTTTGCAAAAAGTTTTTTAATTCTAAAATACACTGAAGAACAAAAACTAAGGAACAAAGAGAGAAATGCATTTTTGAAAAAAATCAAAATAGGATCAAATATCAGCCGTTTGTGAAACCAAACAAAATCCGAATTTCCGGGAGTAAAAATCTTGCTAACCTCACATGAGACTAATAAAGGTGTGAAAACAGCCAATATAAGTTTCTTTGAGGCATTGACCAGATTCGACCTAGACCTTTTTTCACAACATGTGGAAGGACAGCGTGCGCTATCTCTTACATGTAAATGGAGAAACCAGATATAAACACGGTGTCAAAGAAACTTCATAGCACTGCAACTTGCTCAAGAGTTTGCTGGATGTACAAGGAGGTTTTCTATCTATCCATATCTATAGAGGCCCTCGTGGGTAATACAGTAGAATCCCTGTTCTCCACACACCGGGTGGAAAAGACCTGAGTTTGAGTCCCGTCGAGTTCGTCGACGGGACTCAAACTCAGGTCTTTTCCACCCGTTTAGAGTTCGTCGCTCTCAGGTGAGGGTAGCATGGTTTTTCCTCCCGAAAACTCGGGTTTTTCGTTCTAAAGAGGCCTTCGTAAGAGATGTTTAATATGACAACCAACTGTGTGTTCCCTAAATCGCTATACACAAAACATCCCTTTTTTAATTGGTCTAAAGCATGTGATTGGACTTCGAGCTGAGGACTGAGCTGTTCTGACTGCCCATGAACTCGTTTGCATAATTGTATTATTGGATCGAAATTTGCCCAATCTTCATGATTATTACATTAATTTTTCTATGCAGTAATGCTAGAAGTATCGTAAATAAATTATATGAATTTGAGCTTTTGATCAGGTCAACTAATGCTGGTGTAGTTGGGATTATAGAGACATGGTGTCACTTAAAGATAGGAGATGTAGAATTTCCTTTCGGTGACTATTACATGTTCCGGAGAGATAGAGAAGAACAGAGTGGGTAGAGGAGTGATGCTTCTCATCAAAAACTTCTTGAAGGTGCCGAGAAAGTGTCAAGAGTTAGATCAAGTCAACGCGGACGTTGTCATTGCGGTGTAAAGTGACTTGCGGTAAAGGGAGAATGATAGTTGGACAGCTGTCTAATGAGAGTAGATCATTTCAAACATCACTGAAAGGGATCGATATGGCGGTCGAGGGGTTCTCGCCTGGGGAGGCGTTATCTTGGATGGACGTACACAACTCCAGATACTGGAAGGCTGTACTGTAACCGGTGCACACTACTGTACTGAGGTAATCCTTCCTCATGTGCGTCTGTTCCGAGGTGCCATTGGCCCCGAGTTCGTGTTTATGGACGATAACGCCACACCCCATCGCACTGCAGCTGTTGATATGCTTTTGGAAAGTGAGGACACTGTTAGTATGGATTGGCCTGCCCGTTCTACCGATCTAAATCCCATCGAACACATATGGGACGCTCTGGGAAGACGCCTAGCGGTACGTCCACACCCACCAGAAAATGTTCACCAGCTGAAGATGGCGCTGACAGAGGAATGGACGATGTTACCGCAAGAACTTATCAACAACATTGTTCTAAGTATGGACAGGCGGTGCAAAGCCTGCATCGGCATTAGGGGTGGCCATATCTCCTACCAAAGACCACCTCTTCCTTTTGTTCCATCTTTGGCAGTGATGCATCTGTACCATGGCAGCCAGTGCTATGTTGCCATTTTTGAATAAAGTTCCTCTGTACCGTTTTGTTTTTGTTTCCGTTGTTGGGTCGATGTTTCCTTCATCATTTCTGTACCTCACGAGGTTCCTTTGGTATGCTTTTCTCATATCCAGGCGACTCCTATGAGAAACTACAGGTGAAAACCTGACTGGTCTTTAAATTTTGCACACAAGTGTATTAGGTAGTCATTAAACAGTTGGAAGCAGGTAACAATTTTTGATATTATATATCCAGACTTTAGTAAAACATTTGTTACCGATACTCATGGAAGGATGCTATCTAAACTGTAAGAAGTTGGTTGTTGTTGCTATTGGGTTTTTTTAAGGTCGTTAGAGATTAAGGCAATATTGCTTCTTATATAATGTCTGTAAATTGCGTCGCGTGTCCTGTGGTCGATTTTCTGTTTGCTGGACGAAAAAAACCCGACTTTCTGGAGAAAAAACCATGCTACCAGAGCCTGAGACCGACTAACTCAGCCACGTTGTGAAAAAATGCCCGTAAAGATTCCTCTCACCATCGACGGGACTCGAACCCACGTCTTTTCCAATCCGGTGTCAGGGAGGACAGCCATTCTACAACTGTGCTACCCACTAGGGCAATAAGAAGTTGGAATTACTAGTGAGAGCCCACGTTGCATCGCAGGTTGGTTAAAAGAGAGGAGGCAGAGGGTTGTCGTAAATGGTCAGCCTTCTTGGTGAACCAGTGTAACAAGTGGGGGTACTTCAGGGTTCAGTTTTGTTTACTCCTATTTCTAACTTTCATTAAATGATACTGACGTGGGTGTCCAGGGGAAGCTGTCAAAGTCAGCAGATGATTTGAAGATGGGAAAAGTAGTTAACAGTTCGTTCCATGCTATGATGCTTTAAAAAGCCTTTGATCGGTTACATACATGGTCCGAAAACAGAACCTGGTAAAGACTCGCGTTCGAATCTCATTAATGACTGGAGGAATTTTTAGGGGCTTTTTTTAGTGCATGGCTGAGTTGTCGATCTCGGGCATGAATGGCAACCTTTTTTTCGTCCAGAAAAACATGCAAATCGACCTAGAACACAGGAAATATATGGACATAAAAATATGAGTTGGTTTTCTTGTGGCCTAAGATGACAGTTTTATATAAAGCTATCACAATATGCATATAAATATTTTCATGTGTTTGTATCAACAATAAATTTCCCATTTTAATATTTGAAAGCCTTTTTTGCCCCACGTAAACTGTTTCATTGATCACATCATCTTAGCGAGGGACCAATTAACATAGCATGAAAACAATCGAGTTTTTCAAGTACTTTCAAGAGCCACTGATTTCTAGAGAGAAGCCTGTTGATCAGAAGAATGCTGTCTGGAGAAAGAAGATTAAAACGCTACCAGCTCGACCTCATTCTGACAACTACAGGCAGCATTGCGTCTACTGCCCAAATGTATGTCGAAGACACCACTGCTACACTTTCCCCTGTTTATCGGACGGACATGAGCTGCAGGCTGACATCTGACGGGGGGGCGGGGGAGAATTTCATTCGAGAGATAACGTGACAAGAATGCGAGAAGGAAAATTTGTGGATAGATCTGGGTTCCCTGGGTTGTGCAGACCTAACATATCAAAGAGAAACATCAGCATCAGACACCAAAGCGTGGTAGTTGCAGCAGTTCAGGAACTTGAAAAGCAAATAGAATACAGGTTTGAATAGGAGTGTTATTAATTCCTTCAGAAATTTATTGACTTAGTGGAAAGGAGTGTGAAAAAACTCCTATAGCCGATGTTAGATGAATCTCACTTCACTTTCGGTGGATACATGAACAGCTGGACATTTCATCATGATGTTTTGTTAAAATAAATTTCACTAACAAATGTATCGTTGCGACCTTTTAAGAAGTAACAAAGAATATCTTGAAATATTCACCTGCTCTAAAATGGACAACGTCCTTCAATAACTTAAGAATTACACACTCTTAGAATTACAGACTACGGACGCCACAGATCAATTCAAAATTAACTTGATCAGTAATCAATGAATTCGATTAAATTTCTTATACACAACCTACATTTCAGATTGTAACTGACGCACTATACACCGAGTAGACACTTTATTGGGCCCATCTACCTTTCTCATGAAATTGCACACTCCATCAGTTCCTGCTGTTTACCACTGATAGGCGAACAAGAACAAGAAAGAACAAGTCAATGGAACCATTCTACCAGGTATCCATAATTCGGGCTGGTGGTGGGGGTGAATGTATGGGGAGTATTTTCGTGGTGTGTACTTGACCCCTTAATACCAGTTGAGCAATATTTCGACCCCTTAATACCAGTTGAGCAATATTTCGATGCCACAGTTATCTGGAAATTGTTTCCGACCAAGCACGTTCCTTGACTGCAGCGTATCCATCTGCGAATGGATTCTTCCAACAGGATAATGCGCCATGTCACAAGACCTTAAATGTATAGAACTAGTTCCACGAGTATGAAAGTGAATTTTGTCTACTGCAGTGGACTTTCTAGTCACCAGAACTTAATGTAATTAAGCACTTCTTGGACAAGGCGGAGTGGAGATTCACTTTCATCCATTTTGCAATAACTATGGGAAGCAACTGAGCCAATTTAGACGAGCATCTTTGTGGAATATTTTCGATATCTACTTGAGTCCTAACAAATCCAGGCTCTTCTTAGGGCTAAACTGGGATAGGTGTACCTAATGAAGTGGCCACTTAATGCATTTTTGAATTGTTAAGCTTCTGACTCTGTTGTGCAGGGGTGAGTGTCTCTTCTATCCAGCCCTAGTTTCAGCTATGTTGATTCATTATCTTTAATAAAAGTTAAATTACATAAATTCATTGTAGAAACTTGATACTTTTATTAATATTAATTACTATTTAAATTAACGTTCAGAACAGATGAAAACAGATTCATGTATTGTAATTTTTATCTTCTTCTTTCAATATTAATTGCATTTTCTGCGTTCTGTATGTTATTAAAAATAATAAATGTCAAATAAAATAATAAATAACCCAACTGAGTGTTAGCACACCTTTCTCTGCAGAATTAGGGAGCGGGAAGATTTCCAAAGGACCATTGAATTAATTTTATTCGACATTTCCCCAGAAGAGAAATTACCTATAATTTAATAATGTGAAATAGCTCTCAAGGCCAAAGATTTTTTTCCCGCTCCTTGAAAATCTTTATTTGCAACATATAAAAACACACACGGTACATTTTTATTGCGTTCAAGACAATAAATATTAGCTTAAATGACACGAAAACAGTAACACCATCTTGCATTATTCCTCAATTTAATCGAAGAACACCCAATTCTTTGAGTAGTTCTGCGAACAGACTTTATGGAGTGGACAGTAAGTTCGCTTTCCGTATATCTACATTCAACCTAGAAACGTGAAGGAAAAAAAATTACTCAAGACGTGCTCACCCTTAGGGGTGTGTGTGTGTGTGTTCCACTTTCGCTATGGACCTGGGGATATTCGATTTATCTTCTTCGCCCTCTATCTCGTGGCTCACCCCACAGGAAATAACTTCACGTTTACGATTAAGGAATGGGCCACCGTTCCTAGAAGTTTATAAAGCTAGCAACAAGTTCTTTCTTTCCGTGCTTTAAAAAGTCAACATCTGTTTCCTTTTGTTTCATTCCATCTTGGGTTTGCCGATATGAATCTTCTGAGCATCGATTAATAAAGTTAATCTCTGAATGAAGCGTCAGGTTAATTTATTTGAATCTGTTTAATAGGTTTCTCCATATTTCCTTCGCGATAGGATGTTTTCAATGTCCAATAAGTAAGACATTTAGTTAGGAATCTTCTATTATTAGATGACCCATGTGTCATTGGACGACCTCTTTCCTTGTGCTTAGGTGTATTATGTGTAGAGTCACTGCTTATAATTCAAATAGCATCTGGTTTTTATCTCGAAGAATGTTTCTTTCTCTGGATTGAGAATCAATAACTCAAATTCCAGATTATGTTAATTTATTTCTACATGTTATAAAGAAGACAGTGAGCATATCTGTCTGTTTGTTATTTTTTTCGTCCTCATAACAGCCATTGAAGCCAACCTTTTCATGGCCTCCTATTTCATTCAAAGGAAATATCAATAAATATTTGGGTCCAAGAATTCTGATCAAAGATAGTAAGGAGATTTTAACTCCAAAATAATTTTAAAATTATTCAAAGTCAAGATATTATACTTTTGTACAAAATTATATTACCACCTTTCTAATAAGTATATCAATATTGAATTACTTTGAAAATTAGGTTTTGTTTAGAACTTACGCCAAGGAAACTTAGGTCATCAGAGATCAGTATATCCTGTCTCTGAATTACACATGGAAAGATATGCTAATTTCTCCTTTTTGTTTGGGATTAAAAATCGAATTACCACAGTGGGAAAAGATCCATAAAAGTTTCCTCCATCCTGATGGGAAGTAATTCTCAATTTCACTTGACAATGGGGAACAAATATAATGGTTTCCACACTCAGCGGCACTGTCCACCGTACTTCCCTCGAGGGCATCAAGTCGTGTACTTCAACTAGTGGTATAATATTTTGGCTAATGATACTGTCCTTGATAGATTAATTTATTGGTGATAGGTGGTATATTGTCTGACCCAGCAGCCTATTTGACTTTGGACAGCACCATATTGGAATCAGTGAAGAGTAAAAACAAGGGACTCTCGTAGTAGCATAAGAGGTCCTAAGCGCTTGTAAGAAATGGATTGATTCGAATGCGCTCAAACGGGAGGAATTTTTAGAGGAGCTTTTAAGCTGTAATCAAGTTAGTTGGCTCAGGATACGGTAGCACTGTTTTTATCCCCAAAAAATTGGTTCTTCATTCCGAAAAGTAGGCAAAGCGACCACAAAAAAAATTACAGACATAATACAGTAACCCTTAATTTCTTTTTACAAAAAAGAAATATTTTATTTCGCCTGGTTGAAAGGTCTAGATTCGATACCATTGAACCTATTGAAGTCAAAACCAAATGTGCAATATTTGAACTCATCCAATCGACACATATTACCCACTCATTTATAAAATTCAATTACTTCATACTGAGTTAGTATTTAACAACAGTCTTTAATCACTTGATGATCCAATCTTTGATTACTTGAAGCAAAAAGAGAGTTTAGATGGTGTTCTCAGTTTGTCACCTGCGGGACTCTTCATTTCCTCTGCTTCCCCTCTACACAATCAAGGCTCAGGCACCAGATTACAGAATATTGTTGTAAGGAAGTAATGTAAATAGCACACTTCTTTTAAGTCTGTCCTCTTCTGGTCCACTTATTCTTCCTCGGACCTCGAACACATGCTTCTGATTAGATTAAAAACAAGTTCTTCCAAGAGCTTTAAGGGGACAAGTACAGTTTCCCTACCATTTCTTTTTCCCTTTCCCTATTATCCGAATCAGCGTAGCTAATTTATCTTTCGGTGATTCCAATATCATTTCCGGTGATTGGCAACTATTACAAGACTTCCGGTTAGATTGCTCCACATCTCGACCCGGTTAGAAATGATGCTACATCTGCTGTTTCCTGATTCCAGTACATATCTGTCTAGTACAAGAAGCCGGCTACCTCCAGGGTCGTCATGACTGAAGGTGGGAGAGGGGACAGCATATGGCGGGTGGAAGAATATTTTATTTTGCTGGAAGAGAGGAGAAGATAAGAGATAAAGAGGCCAACGGATCTGGATTTAACACTTTTAATCAATCATAGCTAAACTGGCAGCTATTTCAATTTGTAATGAAATGCATTGTAATTAGTACATGACAAGCTCTGACATCTGCTCGAACAGCCTACTGTGATGTTGTACCTTTAGGACTTTTTCATCAGCTACTTCATAGATAAAATTTAAACATTTTTATTTTTAAACTGCCCATTGCCTACTGCCTGACCAGCCTCTTCACTTTGGTCATTATCAGATAATTAACTCGACATACATTACTATATGTGGGTCAATTATCGCCACTCATTTATGGCCTCTGATCTTTGAACTATAATTTCTTATATGTCACGTAAGAAGCCATTGCTAGACCTTGTATGGAAGTGACATACATTATATTGTCAAAAGTATCCGGTCATTCCTGAAATTTGGAAAAATTAACCACACCCGTCATCCAGGTGTCAGGAGTAGGTATAAAAGCTACTGCTCACGCTAGAACATGAACGAAATCTCGTGGGTAGCACAGTTGGTATAATCGCCGTCCTCTCCAAACCGGGTGGAAAAGACCTGAGTTCGAGTCTTGTCGATGATGTGAGGAATTTTATGGGCCTTCTTCACAACGTAGCTGAGTTAGTCGGTCTCAGGAGAGGGTAAAATGGCATTTTCTCACGGAAACAAGTTTTTCGTTCAGCAATCAGGACGTCGACCACAGAACACACAATTTGCAGACACTATACAGGAGCAATATGGCCTTAGTTGGTGATGCTCCTAAAATCCTACAACAACAACATTTAGCTTAGAACTTCCAACTTGGCCCCATCACAGGATGCTATATTAGCAATTAATCTGTTAGTGCCATAGCGGAAAATTGCAACCATCTAGACCAACGGTGGCTGACGCAATCACCAATGGAAACGTCATGGTGCTACTACATCCAGTAAACGTAAATTGACAGTCCTTATCGAATATGACAATATTCGATAAGACGTCCGGTTACTTTTTGGCAGTATGAGGAATTTCGTATTTTTTGAACTACATAAACAACTTAAGAACTTCGTGTTGCTCCATATCTTTATTTATTTTTTATCCACAAAAAAGGTGGCGTAACTGAGACCAAAGAGGATATCAAGCAAGACAATGAAAGATGTGCAAACATATCCATGGAAGAATCAACACAGAAATTGCTACCATGTTGGAGCGTAGATTATCCATTGTTTATCCTGTAATTTGGACAAGCAATACCATGTTGTAAGGCTTTAGGAGCATTAGCGACTAAGACCATATTACTCTGTGTATATTGTCTGCAAATTGCATGTGTTCTGAGTTCATTTTTTGTTTGCTGAACGAAAAACACGAGTTTCTGCGAGAAAAAATCATACTGCCTGAGACCCACTAACACAGCCACGTTGTGAAAAAGATCCATAGAAATTCCTCTCGTCTTCAATGGGACTCGAACTCAAGTCTTTTACACCCGGTGTGGGGAGGACAGCGATTCTACCAACTGTGCTACTCAGGAGGGCTAAAAAAAATTCTTTAAGACGTTCGCATAGTCCTGGATATCAACGTGTGGTGATCTTTCACCAAGACAGCTAAATTTATATCTGTAGATGCAGTTAACGTTGTCATTTCTAAAAATAATGGGTGCTAATCCGTACTCCGTGCTTAACTGTCCTGTGTTATCGGTTAGTGACACAAAATTTCTCTTATGTTTGACACTTCTTCCAGATGTCAAGCAGGATAAAAATGAGTCTTGCGAACTCTTCTGTAAACGTGACACCTGTTGGTAAAATGAGGCCAACTCGAGGCCAGATAATTACCACAAAAAACACAGCTCTTCTGAGGAGTGCTGGCTGTTGGACGCTGTTTTGTTCGCAGAGCGGCTGACAGGAAAATGGAAAGGTTTCATATGATGGAGAAGATCAATCATGATCGTTACTTCCCTTTAACCTTCAGACAGGCGTGTTTGTCTGCACATGCGCTGTTAAGAGCTGAAAGTCTCATACAAACGACTTTGTTTTTCGATGTATTGACATGGGAGTTGAGTTCGGCACTTTAAATATTCCAGTTTTTGTTACAAGATGGAGCTAGGACACAATTCTTGTTACAAGATGGCGTTCGCACAGTTTACGAATTGAGTAAACCCTAATATGTCCTTAACTATTTCATTTTTCTTACTATCAGTTATAATATTGCGCTTATAACATAAATAGTAGACTTAAGTACACAGCCACCTTACTAATTTTAATACAAATATATGTATTAAAAATCCAATTTCAGCTGAACTATGAGGCGAGAATTAAAGAATCTGATATTTAGTAGTCGGGCATATATACAAAAGCCACTTTCTGTAAAAATTCGAAAGATTCGACTGGAGTGGTGCTGCCAACACTAAGGGTGGACGGTGGAACAGTGGAAAAAGATTATATGGGCTTGAGACTCTCTATTTGCACTGATGGTAGGGTGAAAGTGCCCGCTCATACCGTTAGAAGATCATGTTACCTTAAATGTATATCGTTCTTTCTTGTCAGTTCAACTTTACTTGCAATGTTTCATTTTTTACAGGGATTGCGATGGATTCTTTCAATAAGACAACGCAATTATCCACCTTGCAAAAATTGCATCTGAATGGTTTGAGGAACATCCCAAAGATTTCGAACATATACCCTGGCCGCCTAATTTTCCAGATCTGAATCCGATTGAGAATGTCTGGGATTGACTGGAAAGGGCAGTTCGACATCCCAAAGATTTCCAACATATAGCCCGGCCGCCTAATTTTCCAGATCTGAGTCCGATTGAGAATGTCTGGGATTGATTTGAAAGGGCAGTTCGCTACTTACGACAATACAGTAGGTGACAAATATCCTGTTGGAAGAATGGTCAAATCTGGAGCTATTCTCTTTCAGACACACAGTGGAATCCCTGCCACGACTTGTATTTCGGGGAACATTTGGCCCTACTGGATACTGAATAATGGTCTCTCATTTTTGTTTGGTCATTTAATGCATGTGAATGACAATATATCTGCTGCTTGGTTCTGATATGGGATATTCGATACCCACTACATTTATTTATTTTTGGATAGTTGGAAGCATGATTATTTAACTTGCATGTGTTCTGTCTGTTTGTCCCTTTTCTTAGAAGACAAAAACCGAATTTCCTGGAGAAAAATCTTGGGGATTTTTCTGGGACAAATTATCTCGACCACGGATTTAAAAAATGGGATTCGAGCCAAACCGATTTCCACGTGGTGTGGATGAATGATGATTATAACCACTTCGTTAGTTCTGACAAACAATCCTTCTCAAAATGCGTTCTACTCATGAGCTTTTCGAGGAGTATTTTTATGGCGCACATTATGAATGAAGCAAAGAAGAGAAAATTCCATTCAGTCACTTCCATATAATACCAACCATACTGCATGAAATTTAACTGTAAATAAAAAACTACGAATTCACCATTACACGAATAATTGCAATAAAAATAAATATACGTATGTAGCAACCAGTTCATACACTGCTTGACAAAATTAACAAAACAAAATGTTTTTCATCAATATTTTATTGAGGATAGTGTCACTGACTGCGAATAATTGACATAATAGGCAGTCTGGCATTCAAATCTCGACCATCCAATAGAAATCGATGTATCACCTTACAGAGCTGCACATTATGCAATTTATTCATGCCTATAAAAACACGGGTTGCGACCACATCATTCCAGTTTTTTGGCTTGCTCAATGGAACAGTCACATTTCTAGTACTCAGGATGGCAAATCATCGTCGTTTAGATGATTTTTTGAAATGGAGGGCCGTGGACAACTTGAAGCCGAGCAGTCGCAAGCAGAGGTGGTAGGGTAGCTTATGGAGAAATATCTTGAAATTGATGAAGCTAAAAACTGCCGTGGGCAGCACGATCATCACATTTAAATCCTATTAAACATGTGTGGGATGCCCTTGGGTGTCGTATTGCACGCCGATAGCCAACTCCTCGGTCACTTGATGAGCTAAGGTCTGCGCTGGTGGAATAATGGGATTTGTTGCGACTGAATCTTATAGACACCCTTATACTGTTGTTCACCGTTGACAGGCCCGTTTAGCCGTTGGAAGGGATCATACACTGTACTGATGTCATGTGACCATATTTTCGAGCATCTTGTATCAACTTCTGTAATGTGACCTTTTCGTAATTCTTAGACCTCTACAAATGTCCCTTATACCTGTCTTCTAGCTGCCATCTCAATTCATGATTCTATGGTACATCACCATACCAAATTTTGTCTCTGTAGCTGCACGAGTTACACCACATATTCTACATGTTCTGCTAATTTTGTCAGGCAGTGTAGTATAACGGGGTTGGCATTTTATAATATAATTTACCCAGCCTGCTTAGCTTTTTTCGCCATCACACATTTTAGTTTATTGAAATGCCTTATTATTTAACTTTTTAATTGTATATTCCTCGATTTATCTTTTCATAAAGAGGAATATTTCACTGTTCAGCTCGATATATGTACGTTAGCTCCACCAGATGGCAGCACCACAGGTATTACATAATAGTGAAAGGTTTATAATTTTTTTTAATTATTCAGACTAATTAATAAAATAAAACTTGAAATGGTTATATATAAATTCAAAGTTAAAGTATTTATTAATAAAAACAGCCATTTATTTTTTTTTTATCCCAAAACGACAGGCAACTTTTGAAATACTATTAATATGAAAATGTCGAAAACAACAGCTGATAGTTATTAGTTAGAAAACTAGATGGCAGCACCGGATATATGAAACAAAGTGGTAATAAATTTTGTATTTCTAAAAAGGAAAACTTCCACTGACAACAATCCAAACAGGTTTTTCAGTACGTGGCCAATAAATCAAATATACGAGCAACCCAACCTTTATCAAATGGGTGGTTTTTACTTCTGTACTGGCTTGAAACACTTAGGCTTTTGGGCTTAGGGCTATACTTGCCCCAAACTGCAATTTCTTATCAATCAATGAGTGGGATTTTGTCACTGGGACACCCGTAGTGGAAGGGTGTCGTTAATCACACTATAAACACGCACTACTAAACTACATCGGGATGCAAACGTCACACCAGGTGTGCAACAGCACCTGCACGTACCGGAAATAATATTTATCATCCTGACTGTCTGTGGTGATTGATATATGGTGTTAGAGGTATTGTGAAGCCTAAAATACGACAAAGAAAGGTAAGTACTCGCATCTAACGTCTTAAACGTGTAATCGAGGAATATGTATAATTTTGAAATTCCCGCAATAGTAGCGTGTCTAATTCCCTCTTAAAGTGTGTGGAGTATTTGAAATAAATACAGGATCTGCTCTCAACATCAAGTTGATAGCGCACATCATGATCACTTTGAGCATGCTCACTACATGTCCAATGAGAAGTTTCATTAAACCTGCAGGCAATCGAGGTTGTTAATTGTCCCATCGAAATCGAGCGATACTGTCTTTGAAGTAGTATTGGCTGAGCTTAAATTTGGCCAATCCTTCGGCACGTATTATTGAGTTGGTGAAGTAAACCAAACGTGTAATCGAGGAATTTGTATAATTTTGAAATTCCTGCAATAGTACTGCGTCTAATTCTCGCTTAAATGGTTTTCTTGACCTTGCACTTTGTAGCCTTTGTAATTTGTCAATGTCATCTGTAGAGGAAGGGAGTAAGACACTATGAGGTCTGTTGCTCACCCTTGCCGACTCTTTCATGCGTTGCAACACTTTACCAGTCCTCCCCCCCCCCCTAACTGAGCTGTTATTGGCTCATCAAGACTGTTTTTTGCAGAATAATAGACTGTTTCCTTTTGGAGCATGTAGCAAACAGGTTTTACCATTTCTTGATCTGTCAGTTATTTTGTATACGTTTGAAATTCAAATTTAAAATTTCCTTCAAATAATCTTAATATCATTGGGCATCATGCAATGGAGAATTTATTTGGTACTGATATGAAGCATCCAATAAGTCTATTTAAAATAAAATGATATTAAAATGCCCATGATTAATTCAAGATGTACTGGAGAACAGTTTATATTTTTTGTATGTAAATTTGGACAAGGACACACATCCCAAGCTATTCTGGATAAACAATGGTCAAATATCCATCCCCAGAACATGTCCTTCTTCAATCTTGTTTATACAATTATCAATCCCTTTGGAAAATTATCACTGATATCATTTCGCTTATGAGTAAGAATCAATTTCCCCCTTTTAAATTGATGGCCCACTGTGAGAAATCCTCAACCATGTACCACTGTTCTGGAATGAAAGTCCTTTTATCCAGTTTTGTTTTGATGGATGACAAATTTAGGTAACTTGCATATTACGGGATGCCTACAAAGAAGAAGGATTGTAATTAATGTTTATTCTTCAGAGTGGGCTAGGGTTGGAGGTGGAGGCCCTCGGGGATCTGTGCTTGTACCACTACTGTTTCTGATTTTCTTAAATGATATTGAAGAAGGGATAAGCTTCAGAGATGGCTAGTTAAGCGGTAGTTATGTTTAAACAGTGTAAAAGTTTTATATCTGGAAAAGAACAACTCCAAATTAACTTTCACACTTTGAGAGGTTCAGTTAAAATAGTAGAAGGAGAGAATTTTGAATAACAATCCAGGCAGAAATGAATTTATTTGTACAATGCAGACAAGCTGCAAGGAAGTTCCAACTTGACCAAAAAATGATTTATTGAAGAATTGCTTGTAGAGTATAATTCCATTATGTAAAGCAATTGTGAAAAAGCACTTGGAATTCTGAGTCCAGCTATGGAAGTCAAACACGAAAGAAAAACGTCCACGTTCTTGGAAAGGTCGAAAGATAGCAATATAGATAGAAAGACAGGCCAAGCAGTAGGTGAGATTGGAAAAAGGGCATCTATAAGAGTATGAGGGGAGGGGTTACAAAGCTTGCCAACTTCGAAGGAGATCTGCTTGGGATTTATAAGGCTATGACAGTGGAACAGTAAAACGAATGAAGAATAATTTTTAACGATGGGTGGTAAACTGTCATATTAGGGCTACCGAGAATTACCTCATCTACCCGTTTGTGTTATGTCTGTAAATGGCATGTTTTCCCTAGTCAGTTTGACTGTTTTGGGGGACTCAATAATTAAGAAAATTATTTTCTTAATTATAGAGTTCCCCTGGGAGGGAAACCTTGCCACCTTCGCCAAAGACCGAATAACTCGGCCACGGAGTTAAAAACCCCCAAATTATCATCCGCCCCCACAGTACTACGAAAGGGAAAAATTATAGATTGGACAAGGAAATTTTCCATTGCTCATCGTCGAGGACCAGAGAGGTAGCTTAATCTCAATCCCACTAACGATGTATGCGATGAGATGTTTAGAATAAACGCTTAGAGAGCCAAGGCATGGAAACGTTAGCACAGCACGCTGTGCTGCAAACTGCAAATTTGTGGGATGAAAAGCCTTCACCAGAGCTTTAAACCATCCATGATGTATGGATGAAATCGTAAACTATTACGAATAGTTTACGATTTCTAAGCAGTGAATCAAGAAAATCTAGTAAAAGAATCATAGACCATAAGATGAAAGCTTGAAGAGCAGAAGATTGACGTGGATAGAGTGAAATGCATGTGAAATATCAAGGCAAAGCGAATTAATTTGACTTCCTTTGTCCAAATTAGTTTGTAGGAAATGAGAGGACAAGGCCAGATTTGAAACAGTTGATTTCTGGGAAGAAAAGAGTACTGATGATTATTAATAAAATGGTGAAGGCAAAAATATGACAGGTTTTTCAATCGATTGAGAAACCTATCATATTTTTGCCTATTTGTTTTTACCAGTATTTTGTAATTGCGAGTGGAATCTTGTGTCTTGGCTGAAAGAATAAGATAATTTTAAATTATTCAAAGAATTTAAATAGGCAGTAAAGATTGGTGTAATTCTAAACTGCCATTTGTTTGTTTAAAAGCGACTTGTCGTTGTTGTCGTTGGCGTTAAGTCTAAATTGCTAATTTACTGAATTTTCATGGTCGGGGAAAAGCGAATAAGGAATCCTTGTCCGCTTTGTTCCCAGTATCTCACGAGATAGTGTCAGTGTCTTCTAAAGGAGTACTTGGGATGGCTAAAAAAATATTTTTTCTCATAGATTTCAGAGCCAAAGTTTTAATTGAAGATGCTCAGGAGGTTTCTATCGGTTTGGATTCGGTTTTCCAGAAAGGATATCAGCTGATGATGGAAAGAAGAACTGTTAATTTATTTAGCAGTTTTCTTTATCCACTTTGCCCAATAGGATGCAAGCGTGTATCTCTGTATGATCAAATAAGGTCCTGATGTGAATTAGATGGTGCTAATTGCATGATAGAGGCGTCTGTAGCCGAGTAGTCAGGAGTGGGAGTGCAGTAGCACGCGCTCTTTGAGTACAACGGGATTCAAGCCCCTGACTGCTAAATACGGTCGATCTGGCAACCAGCACTGGACCAGCGTGGCAGATTATGCTCCTTTTCCATCAACATGAATTGTTGAGGAGGCTTCCATCCTGCGGTGGATTGATAATGGCTGCTGCTTACCTTACCTTACTTTAATTTCATCATCGTGAATAATATCCTGCTAGAAGGCAGGCGTGTATGTGTGTGCAGGTGTGCATGTGTTCAAGACTAGATTACGTGTTTGCAGAAAGGAAAAAAAAATCCAGAATTACTTAGAAACAAAAACAAACATCTCCATTTGTGCTTGACTAACTCACCACAACGAAAAGGTGAGCAAAAATTCCTACCATCTGTGGCGAGATTCAAAATAGATAAAGTTTCTCTGAGATTTTGGAGAAGGCATGTCTTCAACAAAGTGAAGAAAACTCCTCGGTTTCCTTCCCAAGCTAGTCAGATAGATATCAACAGCCAGAGTAATATCTTCCGGGTGAGATTGGGGAAGCTGGTGAGTTATTATTCGAGCAATAAAACACACATCGCCCATAAAGCACGCCAAAGGGCAACCAAGTGGTATTTCTTTCAGGAAGACTAGATAGATGATGGCAATGGCTTCTCCCTGCTGGGACTTGTACAACGCTACAGAAGCAGTCTAGGAGCTTATAGAAATCCTTTTCATTTCATGCGATCGTATAGTCAGAGGGATCACTTGTACGATAGCGAGAGGTCACCGAATGACAACTTAGCTGTTCGCCAGGTGTCACTAGAGGCTGATACGTGGGTGACGTGCACAAACCTCTCCTTCCCATAAAGTTGTCATGCACTGTCGCATCTCTGTCTGCCGTGATGGCGATAAACATATTTATCACCTTAACGACCCGGCTGGATGCCACCAGGTGGATGCTCCTTCGCACTGCTAAAGTCAAGGACGTTTTAAAGGAAGGTCCCTCCCAGGAATGGGGTCACATGTCATTCCGTGTTCATTGTCAATAAGAGCTTCGTTCGCTGAGCGCACAGACTGGAGATTTGGGTCAGCCTGCAGGGAATTCGGTGCATTAGAGAGGAGAAGTGACTGCATGGGATAGAATAATATAATCTTCAGGCATCACCAGAGAAATATGACACAGATTTACAGCTTAAGTTTAATTTACTACAATTTATTTCACTTTTCGTAGTTCTAGGCTATTTCTCAGTTTCCTCAATGAAAGCGCAGCATGTACGTCACCATCCTAAATAATATTTGAATGAAGATTCAAAATTTTCCTTTGGCAATGTCAAATTTGACAACTTACTTAACCCATTTGAATACTTTTGTTCGATTACATTTCCTGGTAGTTGCTGGTGAATTTGTTGATTATTTCGTCTCAAACAAAATATGGTTTTGTTTGGGATATCTCCAAAAGCAATCTCGCTGTATGATTTCAATGTAGTGTGCGTAACGTGGGATCCCATTGAGGGCCCTGAGGCCAAATGCCAGGACATAAAATGACAAATTCAACACAACACTTAGATAAACAACAGACAACACTTCTCCTGGCATTATCATGGTACTGTTTGTCTTCGCAGTGTACATATGGCGCAGATGTGGACAACCACCGGAGGCGCCTTACCCCCTAATATGGTATTATCACAGATCCTTTTTATAAGATAAATACTGTATATTTCCCTTTGGGCCTCTTACTCGATCCAGTCATTGGAAAGACAGGTGATCTTTCCGATTTTCAGAAAGGTGCTATTGTTGGACCACGATTATCAGGAGCCATAGCTGAGAAAACAGAGGAAGTCACTAGTGAGTTCCTCTGTTTGCAAAGCAATCATCTCAAAAATATAAGAGCGGAAGACGAAAGGAATTCGCAGCTCTGAGAGGAAGAAATGTGGCAGAAAGTCGGTACTCTAAGAATGTGACCGCAGGAACTTAAAGCGAATTGTGTGAGAGAGAATAGAAGGTCCATTGCGCAGCACAAGAGTGAAAAATTCAATTTAGGCAAAGAAAGATCCATTTCCAAAAGAACCACGCAGCGGAATTGAAGAATCTGAGATTTGGCGATCTTTCTGTAAATAAACGAAAGATGCGACTGGAGTGGTATTGCCAACACCAAAACTGGACTGTGGAACGGTGGATAAAAGTGTCGATTTACACTTTTTTTGCACCAGGGTGAAAGGGTGGGTGAACCTTATGAAGCCATGAATCTAGAGTGTCTCGTGACGAAAATTCAAGCGGCTGAAGAGGTTATCAGTACATGGGATGTTTTGTTGGTACGAACTGGAGCAGCTCATACCGTTGGAAGATCGCGTTACCTCCAACGAATAACTTTCGGTCGTATCGGACCAATTTCGTGCTGCAGTGCTTCATTTTTACCCGAATTGAGATGGATTATTTCAAGACGACAACTCAATTATCTACGGTGCGAAAATTGTATCTGAATGGTTCGAGGAACATTTCCAAGATTTCCAACATATACCCTGGCCGCCTAATTCCTCAGATCTGAGTCCGATTGAGAATGCCCGGGATATGTTGGGAAGGGAAGTTGTCTACCTGCCACAATATAACAACTGACAAATATCCAGATGGAAGAATGTTCATATCCGGAGGTATACTCCTCAGGGACCTAGTGGAGTCCATGCTGTGGCATGAATGGGCTGTAATTTGAGCAAAAAATGGCCCTATTAGATACTAAATAAAGAATTATAATTTTTTGGCCAGAATGAGTGTAGTAGAAGCGAATGTCATCCTGCTCGACTTCTCCATTCTTGTTATGCTAGCGATCCTCTCTACCATTTGTTCATTATGCTCTAGTTCACTGGTTTTTTGCCAGAGGACTAGCACTAAGATCTAAGAATGGAGATAAGACGTTTTTCTCATAAATTAATATAAGAAAGAAAGCAGTAAATCATATTGGTCTCTTCCAGTTCCGAGATGATGAAATCCTAGACAATCAAGCCGAAAAAGCTATTGAGGCTGAAAGAGAGTAAGGCTCCTGTGGTAGATAGGGTGCATCCACTTATATAAAAGAAAGCAGAAAGAGAGTGCATCATACCATTCCAACTGAGATCGTTGTCAGACTCTGGTGTGATTCCTTTGGACTGGAGAAGTGCAAATATTTCATCGGTTCATAAGAGAGCGGTTAAGTTGGAAATGAGTAACTACAGACCGGTGAGGCTGATTTGTTTTCCGTAAAATATCAAACCAAATACACTGTTGGGTTTTCATTAGAAAAATCCCCTTGTGCAAGAATGGACTGGTCCCTGACACTGCTGAAGGCACAAATTCAGGAACGGTTGATATAAATTGTAATTCGCATATGTGGCGAATTACAATCATATATTCCTACGTTGTACATCCATTACAACGGAGGAATGGCAAGACCAATATCCATATGGACTAAGCACTGGACATCAGCTCGTATCGGCTATGGCAGTCGACGGCCATTACCGTTATTCATGCTCACTGCAAAATACAAAAAACTGCGACTTGACTAGGCACGTCAGCACCGATGCTGGACAACCAACATGCGGAAATCTGTCGACTCGTCCGATGAATCGCATTTCCAACCTCTACCATGTTGATGGATGTATCTGCATTTGGAGAAAGCAACAGGAGGCCATGGCAACTGGATGCGCTGTTGTTCGGCAAGCTGTGGGCGGTGTTGTTATAGTTTGGGGACTGTTTGCGTGACATGCCCTGGATCCTCTGATCACCGTTAATCAATGGCTGGATGGAAATGCCTATCGTCGCTAACCAAGTACATCCGGTGGATGGCATAACACGCGCATCAAGTGAATGGTTGTAGCATCGAATGTTCTTTTCCGGTATATCCAAAACATGCTAAATTCGGTTGAGGTCGGATCCTTTTGTGCAACCATAGGTAGCATTACCAGAGGATACCCTACACCTTATGGAACCCATACCAAGATGTGTATGACCTGTGTTACAGGCAAAAGGCAGCCCTACTAGGTATTAGCAAGGCGTTGTTGGTTATTTGGTTGTTGGTGCATCAACAAATTAGGCCATATCGCGCCGTATATCATAAGTCTGTAAATTGTGTTCTATGGTCGATTTTCTGCGTTAGACGAAAAACCCAAGTTTCCTGGAAAAAAAGCCATGCTACCCTCGCCTCAGACTGAATAACTTAGCCACGTTGTCAAAAGGCCCATAAAAATTCCTCGTGTCATTGATGGGACTCGAACTCAAATCTTGGGGAGAACGGCGATTCTACCAACTGTATTACTCACGAGGTTCTAAGTGTTGCTAATACAAAGACACAAAAAAAATAAAATAATTTGACCTTGGTTCAAGTTACGTTACTGCTAAATACGGAACATTTTTATTTTGTATCTTGTGAATAAGGCAGAGAATGAAATCTCATATGGCAGTCTTGATGCATAAACAGAAGATTTTACCCTTTTTTTTATTTAATTATAATTGCATAATATACATCAAAAATGGCATAAATATAAAAAAATATGAAAGGTCGAAATTACGATGCCTTTTAATATATTTTTAGTTCTGGAGGACTTCTGGAGAGGGTCCAAAAAAAGAGGATAATTACATTGGTAGAATCTTAGCCCTAATATTTTTTTTATGTAAACCCCCAACACGAGAGGTATTAGAACCTATAGTATTTAGTACCGTGATGAGTTGGAGGTTGAGCAGACGAAAGAATATATTTGTTGATATTGGACTTGAACTTCTGTAGACTGTAATTTTCAGGAAATACGTATGAAGGAAGGTTGTTCCAGAAAACGGCAGTTGAATGAATAAATGAGGAAGATGAAAAGTTGGTTCTGTGAGTTTGAAGTTGGACAGTAAATAGATGTTGGCTGGTGGTTGCACGTCTTTGGACCGTTTTGAAAGAGAGAGCGGGAATTATAGAAGCCAATTCAGAAGAACAGTGCCCATGGAAGTATCTGTAGAAGAGGCATGCAGCAGAAACAGTACGTCTATGAGACAGCGAGTGGAGAGACTCTGTTAGAGATGAATCATTAATTAACCTAACTGCCCTCTTCTGAATGGAATCAAGAAGCCTGAGAGAGGTTTTGGGGGCACCACACCAGATGTCGGAACAATATTCCATGGTAGGGCGGATTTGCGATTTATACAGAGTGAGCAGCTGTTTGGAAGAAAAGTAACGCCGAGAGCGAAAGAGAAAACCAAGTTTTTTAGATTCAGAGGAAACAATACTTGTAATGTGCTTGTGCCAAGAGAGATTAGAAGTAAGGGTAATCCCCAAAAGAGATATATCATTTTGCCTAAAAATCGGAGTGTCACTAAAGATAAGCATAGCAGCAGAAGAATAATTTTTGCGAGATGTAAGACAAGACTGAGTTTTAGAAGGGTTGAAATCAACTAAGTTTTCTTTGCCCCACTGGAGAATTACCTGAAGATCGGCATTTAAGGAATTGGTAGCAGATTTTCGAGAAGTTGAAGCTGATTAAGCAGGGCAAGGTTTCTCAAAATGGAAAGTGGAATGCAATGTGCTATCATCGGCAAAACTATGGATAGGATTTCCAGTCAATGGAAGAAGGTCATTAATATACAAGAGGAAAAGAGTGGGGGAAAGAACGGAACCTTGGGGGACATCGGCATTAGTGGAGATGTTAGAAGACAGAAAGCCATCTACCATCACCCTCAGTGAGCGATCAGAGAGAAAACTGGATAACCAATTACAAAAAACAGTTGGCAAACCATAAGATGGAAGCTTGTTTAGAAGACCTTTATGACAAACACGATCAAAAGCCTTTGAGATGTTAAGAGCAACTACTTGTGTTTCACCGAACCTTTCCATTGAATTAGTCCATAAATGGGTAACATAAGCCAGAATATCACCAGTGGATCGACACTGACGGAATCCATACTGGCGATCGTTGATCAGACGGAAGGTTTCTAGGTAGTTTAAAAGTTGGCGGTTAATTGATTTCTCCATTACTTTAGAAAGAGTAGAAGTAATTGCAATGGGACGATAATTGGATGGGAGGGATTTGTCACCGTTTTTAGGAACTGGCTGGATATGAGGATATTTCCAAGCAGAAGGAAAAACACCTTTGGAACAAGAAAATGAAAAAAGGCGACATAGAATAGGAGTAAGTTGGGGAGCACAGGTTTTGAGAACAAGTGGAGAAATACCATTGGGACCTGGAGCTTTCTTACCATCAAGATTCGTAAAAATCCTTCTGACATCCTTTTGACGGAAGACCACAGGAGGCATTGAATGGAGCGTGTTGGGAATGGTGGGAGGTGTTTTACCAAGATCATTAATACATGAGTTGGAAGAAAAATGGGATGCTAGCAGGTCAGCTTTATCCTTGGCTGAAGTGACAACAGAACCATCTGGTTTGGACAGAGGTGGGAGCAGAGATGGGCAAAAGTTGCGGCCAATAGCTTTGGCAAGAGACCAGAATGCTCGGCTACCATTAGGGCAAGAAGCAAGTTTTCTACTCTTAGCCTGTTCAAACTCTAGTTAGGACTGATTAATAACTGCTTTACAATTGTTGCGAGCTTTGGTGTAGGCAGAAAATGAAACTGAAGAATTAGAAACAAGCCAATTACGATATGCAACATTCTTCTCTTGGACAGCCTTAGCACATTTATTGGAAAACCAAGGTTTGGATAAAGGACGAGATTTTAAAGTTTAGTGTAGGATAAAGGATGCCATTCCTGCAAGAATAATTTCACTGGCACGTTCTGAGCAGACGTTGACATCAGACGTTTTGAAACAGTAATCCGACCGAGGAAAAGAAGAAAAGAAATCTAGCAGGTCATCCCATTTTGCATTCTTGTAATGCCAAACAACACGAGGTTTAGAACAGCCATGAGATAAAGGCTCCATTGGAAAAGAGATAATCACCAAGTTGTGATCTGAAGTGCCTAAAGGACCTCTCACTTTGACAGTGTACTTAGAAGGGTTGTTTGTAAGAAAAAGATCAAGCGTGTTGGCTCAATCGCTGGATCAATCGTGATCAAGCGATTAGGATTGTCCGGTATTCTTGTAGGTAAATGAACAATCTGTGCAAGGTCATTAGTAATTGCAAAAGCCTCAGCATCTAGACCAGCTGGATCCGTGTGACTAGAAAACGGAAGCCAGCTGGAGTTATGAACATTAAAATCACCAAGGAAAATTACCTCACTGTTAGGAAAGTTGGACTAGAGAAAGTCAAGTTGCAAAGAGAGGAAGTCAAAGAGCTCCAAGTGATTAGTGGGGTTGGGAGAAAGGTAGAGCCAACAGATGAATTTGACACAATGAGGTAGAGAGATTTTAAGCCAGAGAAGATCAAAGAGAGGAGATTCCAATTTGCCAAGTCTCTGACAGGGAATATCAGAACGGACATATGCACAAGTACACCCACCTTTGAGGCGAAAGGAATCATACAGCGAATAATTTGGGCATCTGAGATGAGCAGTAGATGAATCGACCGATAACTGAGATTCTGTCAGAAAAAGTACATGGGGTTTGGCAGACGGCAAGTGGAAATGGACATCGTTGAGATTAGAATTGAGACCACGTATATTTGTGAAATTAATTAGGAAGTGTTTGGGAGATTTAGATCTTTTCCCAGATAAGCTTACTCTATTAGTTTGACAATTCAAGGTGTATTCAATGGTAAGAAAAAGTGGTTGGGACATGCTGTATGAAGTAATAAAATTTTTGGATATGGCGTACACATGGTAAGAATATACCCAGATCCTTGACATAACGTGGCCTCGACAATGCTCCCCCACATACACACTACTCGGAGAGTAGAGGTAGCAAAATTATACACTAGCTGATCCGGAAGCCTCCTAGACAGTTACCAATAGGTTTTATCTGGTGTACTAACTAGCGGCCGACCTGCGAACACCGTTTTAGAGCTGTACCGTCGAAATGTAAGGAATATTGGATCTCGCCACGATGTTCATCATAAGCTCAAAAGTCATCAATCATACTGCATGATGGAATACCATGATGGAGTATAAGCAAAGTTTTGCAATACCACCACTTTGCTTATACTCCAATAAGCAAAGAAGTGTTATTGCACCGGTTAATGAGAGTCATCTACCATCTAGTACTGCCTGGTAACATTGAGGGGCGGCATTCCTTCATGTGGTGTGGGCGCCACACCTCGACCCCTGCTTACGTTTATTCACACCTGGGTGGTCACCCACCATGTACTTGTGCATGGAAGTTATACCCAGGTTTACTAACAGTCCCACCATCGTGAAGGTGCAAGCTGTCACAGACCGTCCGGACTTTGCCGAAATTGGGTCCACTTGACTTGAGTGTAACCCGAATATCAGTTCCATCAACGTTTTAGACTCCCAGGTAGCAAGTACAGCTTGTCTGGCCTATCTGAGAGAATGTCTGTGACAACGTTAAGGACCAATGTTAACCAATGTTAAGTCGTACCAATGTTAAAAGTTGTCCCTGTCAGGGACGTCTAAGATGTGGACCATAGAGTCTGGAGACTAGACCTAGACAACTTATTTAATGAAAAGTCATACCTCTAATAACAACAAACCTCTCAACTGATTCCTACCTAAGAGCCATAAACTGACGTGTCAGTCTCCTACCATAAGGAACCACATGCTCAACCGCGTAATTTGCCAACTTCCCAACTGATGCTACCAAATCCTCACAAATTTGACTGTGATCACACTGTTGTCCTATGATGCCCCACCAACTGAACCTTCTCCAATCAGACAATTCAATGTCTGCATTTTGTTTTCCGTGCAGGGCAGTACACAAAATAAAATCATCACTCCAACATGAGAAAACCCGGACTGCATTGGACGGATCAAGATTTTCTTTGAAGATTGGTTCTACTGTTGCCGACCATACATAGTTATAGCTGATAATAATAAGAAAAAAAACTGGAGTAATTGTGCAGTCAAACGTGACGTTCTCTGAGCAGTGCAGACAGGCTGCTGTAACAGTTCATGGGATTCTCTCAATGGTATGGAGGAATTTAACCAGCAAAGACAAGGTGATTGTCCAACCCGTTATATAAGGCAGTAGTTAGACTGCATCTTGAGTACAACTACTGCCTACAGATTTGGGGCCTCATTTTAGTTTCTAGATCGGTTGTTGAAAAGCGTGTGTGTGTGTGTTAAGCAGCAAGGAAACTAAGACAATGGGGCATCAGTATATTTCTGTTAATCGCGTGTATTTATGGGTCAATTTGCTCGTTGCTGGACGAAAAATCCAGGCATCCCTTATCTAAGATCGACTAACTTAGCCACGTTGTGAAGAAGGCCCATGAAAATTCGGCGCGTCATTGGTAGGATTCGAACACAGGCGTTTTCCACCCAGTGTGGAGGACAGTCACTGTACCCACTGGGTTAACCCGAGTGATGCGCAAAGAAGAACAAAGTAATCGGGGTACGAAAGGGTAGTTTTATCAAGAAAGACTCGGGTTCTGTAAATTGTGGCATCTGGAAACAAATCATCTGCTAGAACTCGCTGAAGCGTTTAAGACTAAATGGATTGTGTAAAGTAAGTGCTGATGGTAGCCTAAATCCTTACTCGTTTTCGGATAACACAGACAAGGGGACATAACAGATTGGGATGGTTATGGGATGCTGATGTAGTGTTTTTGGCATATCGGCCACCTAGATCATATTACGTCGTATATATTGTCTGTAAATTGCGTGTGGTCGATTTGTCTGTTTTCTGGATGGAAAACCATGCACGTAACTCAGCCACATTCTGAAAAAGAGCTCATAAAAATTTCTCGTGTTATTTATTGGATTCAAGCCCGGGTCTTTTCTAACTGGTATGGGGAGGAGGTTCTTATATGCAATGTGTTACTCGGGAAGGAAGGCTTGAAGGGGATGCAAAAAGTTTATTTCAGCTAGAGAGTAATTGATTGTTGGAACACAGTACTGGTGTTGTTGTGGTGGTCGCTAATTTGCATAAATTTAAAGGATTGGTAAATGAGGATGAGCAAATGAGGTGGAACTACCAATTTCAAAACATTCAGGATAATATTACTGAGGAATTTCGACCTAGAGTTTCATGGTTGTTTGTTCCCAAAAGCTATGGTTTTTCTCTCCTGAAACAGGCAAACAACCAGTACCTACATTACATTGGTTTGGATTTTAATGGGAACTTTGAGATATAAATGATTCTGGTGAAATTTAAAAGAAAGGGTTTCGCTACACAGCAAAATGTTTGAAAACTATTGCATAAATTATTACAGAGAAATGAACACGGCAGTGATGTCCTTGCGTTGCAACTGTGACCATTTTCAACCAACAGGGATGTTCCAAACAGCCAAATTATGCAGAGGGAAATGCTGTTGTGAATCGGTACCATACATTTTATTTGCAGTACTTTATATTTTATTTTCTTACTATTTGTTTCAGTGAGGCTGTTACCAAGGATGCACTTTTTTGTGTGACCTACTTCACTTTCCTCCTTTAGGGGAGATGAGTTCGTTTTTTTTTTTTTTTTTCCCCTCCCCTCTGGGTTTCTACGCTGGTCATGACATGCGAAAATTTTCCCGTCAAGGTCAAAAAGCCCATTTATTGCAGCCAGTACCCTCTTCTTTTCCCTGCATTCTTTAATATTTCATTCTGTCACTCCCCACCCAAGGCAGCCTAAATATTTTGTCCTATTTCTTTCTTCTCACAATTTTCAACTCAAAATTCAAATTCAAATAAGAAAGTGAAAGTTGGAGGCAATATTTTTAAATCAAATAATTTTCATCACCTATGTTAAAGAAAACAATTTGCTATTGTGGTTTTTTGCATTGCCTTTGGAAGTAATTAACCTGGCTGTGATATCGCCTAACCTGAGAGGCCTTGCAGGAAAATATTGCTTCTTTGTTGAAATATTGAAAAATAAAGAAATAATTCATAAAATGATTTCTTGGAGAACTGACTAGTGTACAAGAAATCTGGAAATATAATAAATTATCACAAACATCGCTTGGAATTTTAAAGTTACTTAGTGTGAGAGAATATTCAGCCAGGTGAAAAAAAAAAAAAAAAAAAAAACATAGTGCACATCTTCTCTTTCTAGAGGTTTAAAATTCCCTTGATAGACTGAGGACACTAACAGTGCCATTGTTATGAATAAAAAAGGGTCTTTGCCCTTTTTCGTTCATAACAATGGCACTGCTAGTCAGATAATCTAAACAAATTTACAGAGAGAAAAATCAGTAAACTGAGCCACGGAGTGAAAAGAAACCATAAAAGTCCTCACGTCATCGACGGGATTCGAACCAGGGCCTTTTCAACCCATGTGGGGAGAATGGTGACGATACCACTGCGCTACACGCGCAGACAAGGCTGTTCATAAGAAAAATAAAAGCGATCACTCAACACAGGACCAGCAAAATTATGGCACTCAAGGGGTTCTTGGCAAGAACCCCTTGCGTGCCATAAAAAGATTCGCCGGCCCTGCTCTAACAGATGGACAAATTTTGTATTTTTATTTTCTATTACGAACATTTTTCTGAAACTAAGTTGCAATCTACTGATAAAAGATCAAGCATTAATATTTGAAGCACATTTCATAAAGTCCAATACTTTTTTTTTCTAAATATTAAAGGCCAGAGCCTACCAGGTTAGGCGACATTACTAGTATCACAAAAAAAGGGCAATACTCCTCTCGGATTATAAGATTCCTGTGTGTTATGTAGGCGAAGAGTTCACATTGAAGAATCAAAAGAGAAATATTACTCGCCTCAAAGGACAAAAAATATGCACTTTGTATTCTGGTTGTTAAACTGGACACACCAAAGCAAAAAAACGGGGCCTCATATTTATTGTGTCATTCGTGCAATAAATCTTAGAAAATGGTTGAAAGCAACTCGCCCATCCATGCCTTAATATATGTATTCCAAGACATCACGTAGTTCACCAGGACTTGGTGAAATAAAAGGTGGTCACTAAGCTAATAAATAACAGTAGACACCACGATGATAAAAGAAAACCCTAATTTATGTGACGTCAGTGTCATTTCCAAAGACCATCTATTCCATTTCAAGCCTGTATGGTTTGTTGTTGTTGTAGGAGGTTTCAGGAACATCAGCGACTAAGGCCATATTGCTCCGTGTTTATTGTTTGTATATTGCGTGTGTTCTATGATCGATTTTCTGTTTGCTGGATGAAAAACCTGGGTTTCAGGGAGAAAAAACCACGCTACTCTCGACTGAGACCGGCTAATTAAGCCACATTGTGAAAAAGGCCCATAAAAATTGCTGACATCATCGACGGGACTCGAACTCAGATCTTTACACCGGTGTGGGGAGGACGGCGATCCTACCAACTGTGCTACCCACGAGAGCCATAAATGAGTAAAATGGTTACTTCATTTCTCAAGAAGTCAACTAAATCACTGGAGATTTTAGTTTATGTGTTATGCAAGATGAGCAAGGATCTAGTACTCAAAGATGGAATACACCAAAAAAAAAAAAAATATATATATATATATATATTCATTTGACTGCATTCTGTAGCCTCCAAACATCTTTGACATTGGAAATTTTTCTTATTTTACCAGTTTGCAAGGACTCATGGATTGCCTTCGTCGTGAACACTAATCACAGAAATGGTCAACTGTTTACTAATTGAAATTAAAATTAAAGCTCTGCTTACAAACAGAAATACAGTACACTACCATACCAAAAATATTGGGAAAGCATCGTTTGGAAAATCAAGAGTTTTAATAAACAAATGAATAAGGAGTAGGGCCTAGGGACCAGATTTTAAAAGAAATGAAAAACGTACCGAACCTGCAATGACATTGTTTTATGTTTATTTTGTAAGTCATTTATCTTAATTTACTTTTGTTGTTTTATTTTTGTTTACTCAAAATTTTTGTATACTAAACTTTGCATTTTATTATTGTCATAGATTACCTTTCGAATTTCACAACTTCATAATTGCAATTCTCTTTCCATGCCATCAATTGCCACAGAAGTATTATCCGTGTCCTGATCAGGTGCTTCAGTTCATTCTAAAGGAGTCTGAACATGGAGTACCCATTCTCATAGAAGTACCAGACTGTGGTACCAGAGAATTGTCCAAGATGTCAGTTTACGAATCGGCGTTGATGGTTTTGGTTTGGGTTCAAACCTTGAGAACCAGTCCCACACCATGATCCTGTCCCTTCTGGCTCATCTGAATACTGTATACCACTCCTTAAGACTTCTTTTCACTGTGATATGGTCGAAAATGCATGCTCGTGAAATTTCTTGCGGACTAGGGACACAGGTACAGATTGTCTTGTGGATGGACATGTAGTTTATTCAATTTATATCCGTGGTAGTTTATTCAATACGATACATCCCCATCTGCCACTCGTCTGGAGAGGTCTGGACTTGATTCCCATCGACGACTAGGGAATTTATAAAATCCTCTACAATCATGGCAGTAGTGGCCTACGATTTCTGGGGAAGGGAATAGGGTTTATTCCTTCAACGTCCGTTTTCTACAACAAGCTCATTTCATACGTGTTTTCCGAAAATTACAATCTACAGAAATACAAGTCTAATGTCATCAAGTATCTTCTTTAATCTTCTCAATCCTCATCCCACGCCATGGAACTAAGCTATATTCTACTACCTCTCTTTGGGGGTTTCATAACAAAAAAAAAAATTATACTTTCTGAGCTCTCCGAGGATGAATTAACAACTTTACAATGTTTCGGATCATCCGTGAAGTTTCCAAGAGATGAAAAATCATATACATTTAGAATAAATAGTTGAGGTCCTAAAGAAGAACCTTGTGGGTTCTTCTTTAGGACCGCAATTTCAATATATTTATGCTCTGGTTCACAAGTAAAAGGTCACCAATGGAAGGTTACATCTCGATTTCAACCAAAGATTACCTCTTACCTTCTTTCCATTCTCTTCAGCATCATTTTTATTTTTGTCTTTCTCACGTGTCACATCAAATCAATTTTGATATTCATTAATTCTTAAAACCTGCCTTTCACTATTAACACTACCTCCGACTTTCTTTTCTTTACCTGAGTCAAGGACAAAGGGGCCTGTCCTAGGCACCATTAGCATATCATAAACCCTCCTTAGCAAAATACCATCCATATACCGTATATTGTAGCTGAAGCATTAGATATTACGTTTGTTACCGTGCGCTCATAGGAGGAATTATTGGACAATATGGCGGATGTGCAGAAACGAGAAATGTTCTCGGTTAGCGCATAAAAGTCGTTGCTTTTCGCTCGTTTTTTTGTTATCAGGTTACTAAATATATTATTATATTTAGTAACTAATAAATTACTAAATATAATAATATATTTAGTATATAAATAAATTACTATTATTTGCTGATTATATTAGTCACAAAAGAAACATAAGTGTTAATCCTGGAAGAAATAAGTAAAATGCATTACGAAAGCGTTAACAGTCTATTACGATAGTTAAAGTTTATTAAATAATAGAAAATGAAACAAGTGTATCATTTAGACATCAATTACTTTTATATATTTTAATTGAGCTAGTAATTAATTGGTAATAAGATAATTAGTTAAATTAATTTAAGAAATAAAAATCTAACGCGCCTGAAATGTAACAGTAAATATAATATCTGGTTTTTTTCCCCTTTTTTGATTACTTTTTGTTTTCATGTTATAGAGAGAGAGAGAGAGAGAGAGAGAGAGAGAGAGAAACACGTGTTCCCATTTCCTGTGCTTTCATCAAGGCGCGTTCAATTGATGAGGTGGGTGGAAATGCAACAGAATGCTTACCGTGGAGGGTGAGAGATGGTTAGGTATCGGGGCCCCTAATGAATGGCCGCATGAGCTCACGGTTAGCGGAGGATTACTTTAATTCGATTTCGCCATTCGCCGACAGGTCAGGTTTGCTGTTGCTACGAGTACGTTGTGTAATTTAGTGCGCCCGGATGAAACGATGAGTGGTGTCTGTTGGTAGAATCCCTGTGGTTAGCACACATCAATTTTAGGGGCGAGCAACAGGGCCACACAAATCCCAATGTAAGGGACGGAGACTGGAGTTGTGACCTTATTCATTGGGTCGAAGTAACATCGTGTACACTTGTGCGCGGGTATTTTCATAAATATCTAACATTGATGTATAATGCTGCTAGTAATTAGACCAATAATAAAGCGAGATGTAAATCATGATGGTTTAGCTGATTTTATGATGTCATGATTTTTTTCGTTTAGTTTATTAAACATGAAATGAGGATTATTTCTCTGCCTTCATATAACATTCCTTCTCTGTCTTTCTCATTCTCTATCATTCACACACAAACATTCTCTCACATTTTATCATTCTTTCGTTCTCTTTACTGTTTCTGTCATTCTCTCTCTCTCTCTCTCTTATATCATCTCTCTTTATTTCATTTACTCTTCTATTCGTCTCAGCTCTTTCCTTTTTCTCTTTCTAATCTCTCGCTCGCTCTGTTTCTCTGCTGTCATCTCTCTCTATCCTTCGCCCTCTTTCTTTTCCTTCTCCTTTGTTATCTCTTCCTATTCCTCTTTAAAAAAGAATGTTCTGTTCTTAATTTGGCACGGACACATAAGTCGGAGAAATTTTAAGTAATAATTTTGAGAACGATGCACTTATTACCGTATTTAGCAGTCACGTGAGTTCGAACCACAGCCAACTAAAACGGTTGTCTTGTTCCACTCGCACCTTGATTAATCGGCTATGCCACATCACTCTCCCTTTCTCTTTTCGCTATTATTCCCTCTCTTCTCTATTATTCGCCCTCTCTCTCTGTTTATTCCTTAGAAATTACCTAAAACAACTGAAATTAGCTGTTATTTTTTAACTCACCATTTAAGAAATTAGTGCTACCTTTTTTTTTTTTCAATTTCTACAAATTTCAGCCTTTTCTAACATTGTAAGTTATTTAATTGATTATTTATTTAATTGGTCACATAGTTACCAAAATAAAATGAGGGGGCGCTGCAATCTTTCTTTATTATACACCAGACAGCAATCCAAGTTATAAATCCTTTTAGCCATGTTTCTTACAGTATGAAGCTATTGTTCATTTTTTCAATTTATTATTTAATATTATTATTATTACAGTAAACTAAATTTGATTTTCTATTCTTCTACTATTTCAGTAAGGCTGGTTTATTCTTATTATTTCTAAAAGCTAAATTTGGTAGAATTTTATACTTACTATTTTATTTATTCTAAAATTTTCTATTTAATACCCGGATCCCCTACTAAAGGAACGGGCAGTTACGCTCCCGGTAAATCCGAAGTATCTCTATAAAATTATTTTTCTTTGCTTTATGCTGCTAATCCTAATTTTTATGCCTCAAAATCTATTAGAGAAATTCGAAGGAAATTGAGGTACTATAGCTATCCTTACTCCTCTTCGCCTTAAATCGGCAAAAGCCTTTCCTTTTCACTATATAATTATTTTTCACTAGTAAATAAACCTATAAGAAAGTTATTAGTTGGTACTCACTTTCATTATTTTTAAATGGCTGCTATCTGTCAGACTAGCTGTTATTCTGTCAGTTTGCTGCTAAATTTAACATAAATTGCATCTATAATTTTAGAGTATTTGAATCTATAATTTCAACAATTTGAACCTAGACATACTGGAAAATCGCAAAGAGAAACAGATAGCCTTAGCCAAATTATTCATAGGATGTATTGAGTGGTGTTAGCCCTAGAAAACGTACCATTCAATGTATCCTTTTATCAGTAATTAACTTCGTTATTATTTTATATTATTCTCTCTTTACTTCTCTCACTATCTTTTCTCTTTACATCCCTCTCTCCCTTTCTGTCCTCTCATTTTCTCTTTATATTATTCTCCCTTCTCTCTATATCATGCTCTCTTCTCTCTCGTTCGTCTTTGTTTATTGAAGTTTTCTGCCAGAAAACTTCAATAAACTTTAAAAATTTCAACGCAACGCAATATGTAAAATCCATATATTGATTTTCTGATGATCTACCAATTAACCGTCTGTAATAATTGAGTGGTTTAAAAATTGAGGGATTCGTTGTTCATCTCTTTCCCCTCTGCCCTCCCTCCCCCTTCTTCAGCGCATAGCTGGCCAGGGCATGTATAAACTTGACCTTAAGGTGAGGGTTCCCACTAATTAACGCCCCCTCCGATAAACGTTTCAACTTATCTGGATTTCCCACAGAAGCAACTCCCACCAGGTACACTATCTCCATATCACAGACGCTGGTACGTTTCAGCTTTCGTGCAATCCGCATCCATCTTCCATAAAGCCCGAGGCACAATCGTAAAACATCGGTTGCATCTTCCTTTCTATGGATTCGCTCGTCCCACTTCACCTTCAGACGAAAGCGAAAAGTGGGACACCCTCCCGTATAAAACGCACGTCACACGACACGGGGGATTGTTACTTTCAGTGGCTCTTCTCGACATTTCTGATCAATTCTCATCCGCATCATGTTGAAGGTGAGTTCGACTTGTTTCAGGATTTTAATAGTTTTGATGGGGTCGGATTACGGAACTTTTTTAGGAGTAACGCCATTTACAGCGAATAGCATCGTAATGTTACTGGTTACTCACCTTCCACTTTTTTTTTTCATAGTTTTCCCCCCTTTTTCTTTCCATGCACAAATTCAAGTGAGAGGGACCAAGTTATTTAAATCAGTTGTGATTTTTATAAATCATATTATCATTTACTATTGTTTAACATTATATAATCAATATTTATTTACCACGAAAAAAAAAATTATCTTCATTATGTCCGTTCGTCCGTCCGCATGCAACAACTTGACTCTCAGTGGGTAGTGTTTCATTAACTTTTATGTTCAAATCTTTTAGAAAGATTTATTGTGCCATCCTAAAGTTCAATTAAAATTTGACCAACAAAAATCGTTTAAAACATATTCCGAGTTATCTATGTGCAAGCATATAACTGAAAGTAAGTTTCGTATGTTCAGGTATTACTCATTAAGGAAACGTTGGATTGACACCAGACTTTCTGGGGGTAGGTTCTCTCAGTCTATAAAAAGGTTTTAGTCAGAATTCTGATTCAACAGAGGTCGACACCAAACTGGGAGTTATTTCGGGAGAAAAAAATAAAAATAATTGCCGGATTTCTATTTGTCAGATTTTAATCAAGTTTGCAATGGCTAACAAATATTTTTAAATGGCCCAAACATAAAATTTCATGAAAATACGTGGGGGTTCGTTCCTCTGTTACATGCGGACGGACAGACACACAGATGTATATGATGAAGATAGGTGCAGATGCATATATATGCCTATTATCTTCACCATATTATTTTTATGTACTGATTTTTAAGTGCATAAACGCGCCAAAAAACTGACATCGGTACATAAAAATAACAAACTGCACAAAACAAGATATAAAGATGGCACCAAGAGATAAAAACTGACAACAGGGGGAGATAAAATAACAAGGTACCGCACAAAAAAACAAAGTCATGAGAATTTAGAGATAAAATGAATCCACTAGCTTCTAGAACTGTTTGCACCATATCCCTAGTTAGAGATTAAAAATGTAAAAAGCATATACATGTATTAAAATTATGGTTTTGAGGCACGTTAGTACGCATAATGCGTCTGTTGTCTTAACCGTGTCCGTCCGTCGGTCCACATGTAATAATTTCACTTATTAGGAACGGATTTTCGTTAAATATCATATTTGGACCTTTTAAAAAGATTGGTCAAGCCACTGAATTAACAGAAATCCGACATTGTTTCTTTGTCTGTCCGTCCGCATGTAATAACTCTACTCCGAGTGGATGGAGTTTCATGAAATTTTATTAAATTAAATTTGAATCTTTGCGATTTGTGCCTAGTATCATCGATTATAATGATAATGATTTTGAAGATTCAAAAATTGAGGACAAAATTTAGTGTGCGCAAAATAAAAATCAAATCTTTCCGATTAAAACTGATGATACCTAAAATTTATAAAGAAATATCAATAATATGGCGGAAATACATTTGGGTATAATTAACCGATGCATCATTTTACGTTGTAGCCTCAGAAAACAAAAATATCTGGGCCATGGTTCTGTAAAGTCATTATGAATGTCAACATAAAACTCCTAAACATGTTTTTAACCTGCGCTGTAAAACGTAGGGCGGGGATCATAAATAAGACAGATTTAAGTATCGAAGATTCGAAATTTCCAATAAGCATTTTACAACTAATTTTAAAATCTTTCCTCATTGGGCGTTTGTTTGTTAACAACTAGAGGATATTTTTCTGCTAAGAACAAAGGATATTTATACTTTGGTAAATGGCCTCATTGGGCAATCTTGTTCCAAGAACTTTTTTTTTAGTGGTCTTTTCATCAAACAAAAGCAATTTGGTGTCATGGCAATGACTTTTAACCATGAAAACCATCCCTACTCGCTTTGGTTCTCCAATGTCCCTAACTCGGTACCAGTTCTCTGGACTAGTTAACTCTATAATTATTAAGAGTTTTAATGGCATGTTCTTGAGGCTTATCCGGGGTTGAAGAGTGCCCTCAGGAGGAACAAGACTTCAAAAGAAATTGTCCGTGATTACCATTTAAAAATCTGAACATTAAAATTCAGACTTATAATTGTCCTTTTATTTGATTTTATAGAAAACGATCCTTTGGGACTTTATGTAAAACCTTTGGGAGTTTTTCAAATGGAGTGTCTTCGGACCTCAGAGGTCCGGAAGGGAGATTTCAAGTGATTTTTTTTTTTTTTTTTTTTTACAGCTGCCTTTCATCCTTACGTGTTTCAATTTCGAATTACTTAGATACTCCAAGGCAACAAATATTGTTTAGGCTGTTATAGGTGTTGCACAACACCAAAGGCTAATCGTGTTTGGAATAAATGTTATGCAATAAATAATTTATTTCAGTTATCTGATGGCTGGTTTAAAACAAGCATCACGCACTTTGTTTCATAATTATGGGAACGCTGACGTTTGTAAATTGGCAGTTATAATTATTTATTAGGTAGAAGCATTACTCCCCCCCACAGTGTTTACGTGGGTTATCTGTATGAACTTTGTAAACATTTCGGCCACGCCTAAAAGAATTGATGTTATTCCTACGTGTCGAATTCCTTACTGCTAGAAGATACTTCTGGACAACACTAATTTATAAAATTAATTGCAGACTAATTTATTAATTAAGCTGTTGTTAAGGTTTACAATTAGTAACAAGGAAACTAAGAACATGAGGCGTCGAAACGTAATGTATGTCAATTGCATACATTACATACCAACGCCATATCAATCCAGAAGTCCTCTTTACAATAGATATCCTGAATTCGTTTTAAACTGGTTGTCTCTACATCTTTTTTTTTGGTCTTTACATTTTTTCTTGATATGGGACATTCTTCTATTAAAAACTAAACGGACATGCGCGAAAGAGCAAACATAACAAGTGCGTGTTTATCTATGGAAGCGTGACTTTATAAATGGTTTTATTTTTCAGATTCTTGCATGCTGTTTTTTGGTTACAACTGTCACTGCTGGTGGTGTGAGCCAATCATCAATTGTGTACGTGAAACCAGAAAAGCCAGCCAGCTATTACCCACAACCACAGATTTCATCCCCCAAATACGATCAGCAACAGGCCTACGGCGCAGCAACTCCGCAGAAAGCAACAGTACAAGCTGCTCTGGTAAATATTTTTAAGATTTAAAAAGAAAAAAAAGAAATTAAAAGACACGCAACGCACTAAGGTAAAGTCAGCCATTACTACTTTAAGTCATGTTAGTATAAAGAAATACGTATGGCCATGCTCTTAACTTATGCGTATCCTTATTTTTTGGTTATAATAATTAGAGGTTAATAGAAATGGTCCTTAACTTGGAAGAAATATTGAGCTGGTGTTAAATTAACTGAGCAGACGACCTTTTTCATTCGTCTGCTTTTGCGCAAAATGCTTATTCATTTCAATCATATCAGTGATTGAAATGAGCATTTTGTATCATCATACGATTTTTCTGTATTTTTGTAAACTAGCATTTTGTATTATCAGAAGACATTTTTTGTATCCTAACTTGGCAGAAATATAAAGACCTGGTGTAAAATTAACTGAGCAGACGACTTTTCTCCTTCGTCTGCTTTTGCGTAAAATGCTAGTTCATTTCAATCACTGATGTGATGTGATTGAAATGAATTAGTATTTTGTATTATCAGACGACATTTTCTGGGTTTTTACATTTTTGTATACTAGTATTTGGTATTATCAGACGAAAATTTTAGTAAGTCATGGTACATGTATATTGAGTAACGATTAAGATATTGCTATATTTTATGAACATGTTAAAATATTAATATGGAATGTAATAGAACCGATGGCTGGACATATCAACTGCTTCTCCACATAATTGCCACATACATTTCGGCACCTGCCAATAAAATTTTCTCTACTCTTACAGTAAAAAGTTGTCTCGCTGCTGCCTAAGGCATGTTTACCCTGCCTTCTAAAGTACTCATCAAATTGAAAGCGATGGCCTCGATGTTTCTTCAACCTGAATGGGAAGAAGACCTGTACTGTACACTGGAAAGTCAAGAACCTTCCAATTCCAGATTTACAAGAGATTAGGTGTTTGGTGCGCCATATGAGACGGTGAATTGTTGTGGAGCAGTATAACAGCCATTGAAAGCAAGATGAACCAGAAACGATCGTAAAGCTTGTCTGACCTCTGCTAAATAGCGATATAAGTTTCGACAAAGGGATAAACATGCAGCTGTGTATCGCTTGCATTCTGGGTTTATATGTGTCTGTTGTGTGGGAAGAAAGTTTCTGAATAACTCCTGCGGAATTCCAGACCTCAATCCTAAGGCCGGTTAACCGAAAACAACGAAGATAACTAACTTCGCCCTTCATCAAGTTGTTCACAGAAATAAAGAAATATTCTACGGTTTCTTTATTGGGGGTTCGAGAACCCCTAGAGATCAGCATTCAATGGCTGACCATAGAAAGAAAGAAAGAACTAATTCAGATGCGATTCAACTTTTATCCATGGGCTGCACACTAAAGTGATCTAAGATTTACATATTTCATGCAACGTTCCCTCGTCTTTTCTAGATATTTTACAGATTTACTCTTCTGAAGGTAATCAATGAATATCATCTTCTCTTTGTCCCAAGAAACTGATGCCATTGCTTTGACAGCTGATGATTATTCCTTTTAAAAATTCTTGTGAAGAGATCCTTTATAATGCCATTCCATTATTGTTTGGTCCCTGGATAATAACAACGAATTCAAGTTTCGTTCATGGTCACCAACTGAATGGCTAACTTTTTTAAATTCTGGGAAAATTTCGTAAGAATGGTCTACGCACAATTCTCCCTCTGTAGGTCTTCATTGAAAGCTTCTTTTGGTAAACTTATTTCGCTGAAAATTTTTTCCATGCTCAATTATTTATGGTTAATATGATGAACTTGTTCACAGGATATGTCCAGTGTCCTCAAAGATAAACACAGGTACACATCTGAGGGCTCTACGGTCCCTTTTGATTAAGGGACCGTAGAGCCCTCATTGTATAATTCTCCATCGTCTCCTTATCCTTCTGGATTTGTTTCCCAGACAGCCCATTAAAAAGGGGTATTTCATAGTTGCACTGCTTGTCTCTCTTGTAAAATTATTAGTTTCGGAAGGTATGACGTTTTAATTAAAAACCCAATAATAATTAAGATGTTACTAAATGCATGAAACGAATTTAATATATCCATGTTTTTTATATGACTCAAAATCTTTTCAAATACCACTCGTAGATCATTACTTCAGTATTAAAGATATCTACACAAAAGTACAAACTTTTCATAGTCAGGAGGAACTAAAGAGACCATGAATACCACTGTTTCGTAGGTATTTGGTCTTTGGATACCACTGTATCCAATGGTCCTAATGACTTGCTTCTTGCCTAAGTTTCCTCAAAGTGGTGATGGATAGGTCACTAACTGAATAGCAGCCACATCTAATTAAAGTTGTAATTCTGTTTCTAATATTTTGGCAAACAGTGTAGTTCATAATTTACATTTCGAAAGCTTTTTTTTTTTTTTTTGAACCACTGAATTACATTAAATTACATTCAGTAACTTAATGTCTGTTAGAAAGTAATAAAAAATATTTCATTAAATTTAACTAGAGGCTATCGATTATGGCAGATTGTGGTACAGGTAACAATCTGGGTCAGATCAAACACGCAAGTGCAAAACCGATTGGAAGTAAAACACGTATCACTTCTCGAGAACACAGCAATAATAGCACTTGAAAAACAAGATAATAATTTAAGTAGTGCCTTAAGAAATTATTGTCTTAAGGCATTCAGTGTGAAGCTGACTTTTGCATTATTAAAAAAAAAAAAAAAAATCACGTTGAACGTCAGTAGGAGACTTTTACCCATGAATCCTTGCGAAAGAAAATGGCCATATTATCCTATTACATTATATTCTATCCATTATCCACATTATCCTATTGTATTATATTATTATTATTACTACAAACGATATTTATATGACCAGATATGACCACATTTTTAACTGACTGCATTTATGACAAAATATAAAGTACGTGCCATTTCTTGCTAATATTGATTTCCTTGCATTAGGATAATTTAAAAGTACGTACAGTATATGCTTTTATTTCAAGGCAAATATATGGTGCCGTTTATGCTAAACAATTATCTACTCAAAAAACAAGTAATATTTTAGATAAATAACCATTAAATATAATTTATTTTATTTTTAAACAAAAAATATTATTGGAACTATTTTTTTTAAATACATGGAGAATATCAAAACAATGCGCGCATCTACAATAAGCTATATTTATATGTACACCGAACAAATTTCAGTTGTAGTAATTATTAAATACTCATATACACATAAGTAAAACAGTAGAATATTTAGGAATAAACTAGAATAAAATAAATTTACCAAACATACAGGCTAACTTCTAACTTCGTAGTAACTTATGATGAAGTCACCAAGTAGAAACTCCATATTTGTAAATGCGCAACAGACGATTTTACTTTTAATATTAGACTTTTGGTTTTGACCGCTAGGGAAATTTTTTTAATATCAAGCAGGAAATAGCCCAAGTTTAGCCCATTATTTTTTAATAAAGCTTAAAAAATAAACTACACAAATGCATGCAGCAAGTCAAAATAAATAACAACCTAATAAATAATAATTTATTATTATTATTAGGTTATTATTTTATTAATAAATAATAGAATAATAACCTAATAATAATAATATTTTTGTGCTACCTGAACGTGGTTTTTCATGCTGCACAGAATTTTCTGATATTGCCTGAACATTTAGTTCTATAAGAGTGAGAGATTAATTTTGGATAAACAGATAATGCATAAATAATTGAATAAAACGTTATCTTGAGAAAATTAAACCCTAAAGGGATTTCACTGACTACAAATCCTATTTACAGGTAGGATACGTCTGCAGTAGGCTGCTTGGGCACAGGAATAACCCATAATATATTTTCTGTTTATATTTCCTTATTGGATTTATTTTTGCAGTAATTTTCCTGCGCAGGTGTATTTTAACTCTCATTGTCGCTTTCGATGAATATATTATTTGGTTACTTGTCTCATATTTTTTCCCAAATGTTCGTGGATAATAAGTCCAATGACCTCTAACTAATATAATGTCTGAAGGCAATGTAAATTTGTAACACTGCTCTATATTTAAACACTGTTCTGTTTTAGTAAAATATACATCGAATTACACTACGTTACCACAAATACCAGGATACTAACGAATAAGACAATTTTATTTAAATTTAGGATTATGTAAATTTTGTAAGGAACACTGCAATATTGCAGAGGTATGTTATTTACAATCAACTTGACATGCAAATAGAAGCGCAGCAAATTTAAATGCGAATACACGTGCCTTCTTAAACGTCTGAAAACCTTGGGACGGAACATTGTACATAAGCGCAACCCCATGCCAATGAACAAGGAACATATTTTTAGAAAAAGAGAAATATAGATGGTTGTGCTGTTCAGAATATAGGTCCCAAAGTTGTCTCTAATAATCAAAGGTCCTCAATGGGTAGCACAGTTGATAGAATCGCTGTGCTACCCACACTGGGCGGAAAAGACCTGAGTTCGAGTCCTGTCGATGACCTGAGGAATTTTTATGGGGCTTTTTCACAACGTGGCTGAATTAGTCGGTCTCAGGCCAGGATAGCATGGTTTTATTCCCAGAAACTCAGGTTTTTCGTCCAGCAAACAAAATCTACCACAGAACACACACACACACAGTAAACACAGAGCAATATGACCTTAGTTGCTGATGCTCCTAAAACGCTATAACAACAAAAACAACAATAATTGCCAGGGTGTTTCATTATACTCAGTTACTAAACTTTTTCAACCTATGTTTCAGATCCGCTGTCGGAATTTGCTTTCGGTAAGAATTAGGGGGGGGGGATCTGTTGTTGTTGTTATTTGGTTTTTAGGAGCATTAGCAACTAAGGCCATATTGCTCCGGGATATGCGGTGGTCATTCCCTGAATGACTTTTCCGCATCCTCCGTGTTTGGTGGTGACGGGCTCGAACCCCGGTCTAATCAAGAAGCGTGTGCTACGCACTGCTGCTCCTTCCCACCTGGCTACGGAGGCGCCGGGGGGGATCTACTTTACAGTTAGAAGAAACTGAAAAATTACTAATTTATAATAATAATGAAATTACTGTTACAGAGTCTCTAAGAAATTTTGAATATGAAATTACTGTATGTCGTAGAACAAGTGGGGAAAAAATCTGATATAATTATAAGGATGAATGAAGAAATTAATCCTTATTAAGTTGAAAAATTCTGAACTAACTCTTGAGGTTTACCCGGAAACTTTTAAGCGGTCTTGAGGTATTTTTAAGGGAACATTTCGGTTTGTATTTAACAAACCGAAATGTCCGCCCCCTGCACACATGAAAAAGCATAAACTAACTTACAGCGGACTAGTAAGTAATCAAATAAACTTGAATGAACCACAGTAGAGCTAAAGGAGATTAATGGTAGCAAACTAAATAGACTAAGGTAATGAAGTATCTTAGTGTGCTTAGAGCAAATTGTGCGATTACGCTTGTGAGGACGAGATTACAACTTAAAGTTCTCTAGGAACAGAGGGCATTCCGGTCATATTAATTTCAATGCGCGTACTACATATCAGTGCATTACAAACTGTGTAAACTTGAGGCTGCAACAACAACTGCACTTGGTACCACCCTCCCTATCTTCTATATATATAAGTTCTTCTGTACCACCCTCCCTATCTTCTGAGGAGGGGCAATTTCCTACCATAACATACGCTGTCAAGTTAGACACTCAGATTGGCTCCATGGCTACAGATAAAATGTATGTAGAGGAAAAATTTATGTATCTATATAGACTCAGTGATCTATTTAGAGTATAGTGCACAAACTATTCTGTGACCCCATCCTCATACGATGTTCCCCTCTATTGTATATATTTACACGTACGACTGTGTATTTACTTAGTCTTGTATATATGTTCTATGTGATATGCACGTGTTTTGTTCAATAAATGTTTTCATAGTACGTCCTCCAAAATCCTGAGGACTTTTATAAGATATAACCTTGTGGGACATGTTTTGTTCCACGGGTACAAGGTCAATATTTATGTATCTGTATAGATTTAGCTGTCTATTAAGAGTTTAGTGTATAAACTACACCGAGGCCAATTAATCTTATAATGCCCTTGTGAGATGATACTGAATCTTGTTAATATTTATGATAGTTGGCCCTTTTGCTGTCTGTTATATTGCATTGGTGTATGTACACATGATTTGGGTATGTGAACTGTAAATTTATATAGTCCTCGAATTTTGGGGGCTTTAGCATTGTCTAGACAAAATAGCTTATTGATTATAAGTTTGTTTACACTAATTAGTCAAATGTTCTTGCTTAGTTACGCTTTCCGGCCGGCTTTTCTCTGATCCTCGGCTCGAACTTTTTGCCTGGCCTTTGACAAAGCTCTGTATCTGCACAATGAAACGAGGCGGAGATGAACTACCGTTCCAGGTGCGGCTGAAACAATGCATACATACATACATACACATATGTATGAGGTTGTAGTGACTCGATTATAAAGGGTTTCACAATATTTCACTGCTCCTTCTGCTTACGAGACTGGTCGTGTAGCTTTTCAAATGAGTGCCAAGTTCTCTTTATCCTTTTTCGTAGGTTATACCTGTAGGGTTCTTTGGGCTGTTCGTAGAAAGCTGTTCTTTCAGTCGGGCAGCTGGACTTCGTTGTCCCTTTTCTTCTCCATACTGTCCTGAAGATCTTCTGAAGCTCTTTGAAGATTGTTACATCTTAAGCAGAAGGATAACCTGACCTGATAGAATTTAATTGTTGAGGGAGGAATAAACTCTAAGGTGGTGTTGAGAGTACAAAATTTTCAGTGACTTTAGGGAGAGAGACTTTACGAATTGATTGTGTTGTTATCAGAGAAGAAGGCTGTTCTTACCTTAGGTAAAACTAAGGCAAGAACAACCTACTAGTACGCTTAAAGTAATTTTAGTTAAATCCTACCTTTTGCTTCTTGTTGATGGCTATTGGTCCAAAGTATGTGTTAAAAATGCTGGTCTGTGGAACGAATGGAAAGTAAAAACTATCATATTAGGATTGCCAGAGAACGAACTCACCAGCCATGTGTACTATATCCATAAACTGACACACTTTTTCTTGTCGGTTTGCTTGTTTTGCTAGTCGAAACGTTCGAATTTCTAGAAGAAAAAAAAATGCTATATCTCCTGAGGCTGACTAGCTCAGCCACGGAGTGAAAAAGTCCAAAACGTTCCTCGCATCATTGATAGGATTCAAACACCAGCCTTTTATAATGAATGGTAGTTGATAGAACTGACATTCCTGATATGCCTCTTTTGGAACTGCTAATAGTTACTCTGTCGCATTCCGACTAATTTCCTCAGTCGTAATAAATCTGTGACCCTATTAATGGGGGTTTAATCTGATCTGATTTTGCAGATAATTAAATTTTCACTCCTGATCAGATCACGAACACTAGCGACTGAATCAAGACCCCCATTCAACTTTTAAAAAGTTGAATTGGGTTCTTGGTTCGTTGTTGTACGGTTTTAGGTTTACAGTTCGTTGTTGTACGGTTTTAGGTTTACAGTTCGTTGTTGTACGGTTTTAGGTGTGTCAATAACTAGGCCATATTGTGGCTTATATAATATATCTGTAGATTTCGTGATTGTTTCTGGTCGATTTTCTTTTTCTGAATGAAAACCCGAAGTATTCTGGAGAAAAACACCCATGGTACCCTCGCATGAGACCGACTAACTCAGCCACGTTGTGAAAAAGACCCATAAAAATTCCTTCCGTCATTCACGGGATTCAAACTCAGGTCTTTCCCATCCGGTGTGGGGAGGACAGTGATTATACTAGCTGTGCTACATATGAGTGCTCAAATGGCAACCAGAACAAGGATCACGTTAAATGGACAAGTGGCCCTCTTTAAAATTTGTAAAGTACCAAAAACGTTTTCAAACGACACTTGGCGTGTTCTCCAAAAGCTATTTTTAATGTTTATTCGTTTATTTAATTAATTAAATCTATTACAGTTGATACACCTGATTACAATATATCGTTTGAAACATTTTTAATCTCAGAAACACGGAATTATTAATAGTCAATGTTAAAAGGAAGCATGACAAAAACAATTCCAAGTAAGATTTAAAATCTATACTTAAAATTACAACTACAATTACAATTAAATAACAGTGAACATCCTTGAGGAACTCCTGTTAGGGATGCGAAATCTGTTGAATAATGTCCGGCGAACTTAACCTGGCAAATTCTCCAAGTCTGTTATGCCATTTGGTGAGTTCTGTTGCACTTTTCCCTAATTCTTCAAATTAGGAGGGGAAGTACCACACTACTCCCATCACGTGGTCATAGACATATCATTAAGACATTTCCTTAACTTGAAATGTCTTACTCATTCCTCCATGTGGAGGAACTGTAAGCTTAATTATAATATCTTAACCTATTTTATAGCCTTTATTCATTCATTCTGATCTAACTAATGTTTCTTTCTAGGTGGAAGAGGAAAGTTTCCCTGCTCAGCCGTACGAATTCAATTACGAAGTACAGACTGATGACAATGCAAGATTCTATCAGAAAGAAGAAGGTGACGATTCTGGTGGAAAGAAGGGATCTTATGGTTACCAAGACGCTTTAGGTCTTTATCGTCAAGTGGATTACATTGCAGATGGCGAAGGATTTCGTGCTTGGATAAAGACTAATGAACCAGGTACTTCTGACGCCGATCCAGCTGATGTCGAAATTACTCATGAGGCATCAGGAGTTGCTTCCTCCATATCTTCTACTGGTGCTCAAAGTCAAATTTCATCTGCAAAAAGTTATGAGCATGGTAGTTCGGATGCTCACCAGAGACAAGGACAGGCTAGTAAATCTTACAGTTCCAGTCAAACTAAAAGCGGATCACTTAGTTCTGGTTTTTTGTCTAAATCATCAGATCAGAGTCAGGCAGACAACTGGTCCCATGGCACTTCCTCTTCTTCTGCTACTGGCCAACTTTCCAGTACTAGTCATACTGACAGCGGGTCTTTTTTAGTTCCCTCTCAGAAACAACATCTTACTAATACAGAGGGCACTAAAACACATTTTTTAATTTTTCCTTCTAAAGGGGTGGCACACAGTTCTGGCCAGACCGGAACAGTGCATAAAACAGGGCAAGGCTCCAGTCATTCCCAAGTTGATATAGGATCTCATGGTATTGCCTCAGGACTTCAGGGTTTTGAAGTACCCATCAAGAAGTACGAGCATAGAGATACCCAAAGTAGCGTCCATTTAGATAGTGGTATCTCTAAGACTTTTGGCAGTCATAGTTTTCCTGCTCAGCCCCTTCCTTTCAATCCAAGCCAAATAACCGTTGTTCACAGTTTGGTCCCTTCAAAGGGTTATGAACACAAAGATACACATAGTAGTTTCCTGGCTGATACAGGTGCTAAAGAATATAAGCAGAAGGACACGCATAGCAGTATTCATGTTGATTCGGGCGCTGCAAAAACCGGAGGATTTCAGAGCTTTGTGCAATCTCAAGGAGCCAGTCATACTCCTAGCCACACTGGCGGATCGGGACTGGCAGTTGACCATAGCTTTGACCAACGCGGATCAAGCCATAGCGATGGAGTCTCCGGATTTGATGTTGCCAAGGATGCTCACAGCTTTGTACACGCTGCTGGAGCTGCTGCACTTGATGTGACTAAGGGTGCTCATGCGTTTGGCCAATCTCATGGATCAATCCATAGCGGTGGAATCTCTGGACTTGATGTGAATAAAGGTGCACATAGCTTTGGACAATCTCATGGATCAACTCACAGTGTTGGAACTACTGGTCTTGATTTTGTCAAGGATGCTCATAGCTTTGGGCAATCTCATGGATCAGCTCACAGTGTTGGAACCACTGGTCTCGATATTGCCAAGGATGTTCATAGCTTTGGCCAATCTCATGGATCAACTCACAGTGTTGGAACTACTGGTCTTGATTTTGTCAAGGATGCTCATAGTTTTGGCCAATCTCATGGGTCAGCTCACAGTGCTGGAACCACTGGTCTTGATATTGCCAAGGATGCTCATAGTTTTGTGCATTCTCAGGGATCGGGCCATAGCACCGGAACCTCTGGACTTGATGTGACTAAGAGTACTCATAGCTTTGGTCAATCTCACGGATCAAGCCATAGCGCTGAAGTCTCTGCACTTGATGCAACTAAAGACGCACATAGCTTTGGCCAATCACATGGATCAACTCACAGTGTTGGAACCGCTGGTCTTGATGTTGCCAAGGATGCTCATAGCTTTGTCCACTCTCAGGGGTCAGGCCATAGCGCTGGAACTTTTGGTCTTGATGTGTCTAAAGGTACTCATGATTTTATCCAAACTCCAGGATCGACCCATCATCCTAGCCACACAACTGGAACAGTGGGAGTTGTCGCTGCTAAGGATTTTCATAGCTCTGCACATTCTCAGGGATCAAGTCATAATGTAAAGTCTCAAATAGAATCTCAGGTGCCTAGTTTTAAACCTAGCCATCACGGTTCTACTGCCTCTACTAAGGGAACTCATAGTGTAGTCATCCTTTCTCAAGGACCTAGCCACGTTGTTGGAGCAGCTGCTCTTGCTGCCACAAAGGATACAGCTGATAGTTTCGTACAGTCTGGAGGTCAAATTCATAGTGGTGGAACATCTGGCCTTTCTGCCATTAAGAACACTCATAGTTTTGTTCAGTCACATGGAGCCAGTCAGAAACCTAATCAGCTTGACACTAGATCCCATGCCCAAGTTGAATCTGTTAAAGGAACCCATAGCTTTTCTGTACATTCCCAAGGTCCCAGTCATACTCCTAGCAATATCGGCAATGTCCATACTCTTGCTGTTCCTTTTAAAGAAACGCATAGCTTTTTTGTTCATTCTCACACTGGCACTAAATCTAATGAGGGCAAGGCACAAAGTACCCAAAGGTTCGTTCAGTCACAAGGACAAACCAATAAACCTAGCCACATTGCTACTGCAGTCCATGGTTTTGTCACTCCTTCTAAGAGCTGGAGCGCTCAGAGTGACGTCCATTCTGCTAAAGTCGGTGTTTCAAATCCTTTAGTATCTTTAGCTGTTCCATCAAGTGGACCAGTCCATAATCCAGCTGTAATAACCACATCTATAGTTCATGGTGTTCCACAACAGACGTTTTCCACTTTCGGTTCCAACAGTCAACTTTCTGGGGCACTTCAAGGTCACTCCTCTTCGTCTTCTTCCTCAAAAAGTGGACATTATGAAGTGTCACAAGGAGCCGCTCACTCTGACTTTTCCAAAGCTTACGGCATTGGATCACAATACGCAAGTAGCTTTCTAACCTCCGACCTACAAAGCTATGGCAATCCTTCCGTAAGTCAAAAGTACACATTTCCTGCTCCATCTGGGGGAATAAAATCGTATATTTCCTTCCCACAAGCTGGTGATGAGCAATTGAGTAAAAGTATATATGATCGGCATGCTAAACATATATTTTAATAAAACTTCATGAACCATTGTTTACTAAGTTGTGTGTGCGAGCACATTTTATTTATGTTAAGGAAGACAGAACAGACTTGTGTCCTAGTGGAACTCATTAGGGATGGTTTGGGACCTCGTAATTGTCCTGTACTTTGTTTAAATGAATAAAGAAATGTCGAAAGTAATTTCCAGTATTTTCGTGTTTTATTTTCTTCTTCCTTGATTATTTGATGTTCAAATAGCATGCTGAATGCATTATGATGCACTAGTAACCTTTGCGTATCTTAAGCAGAAACTAGTCAGGACTCATTTCATTATAGAATATTTTTAAATATGGAGCTATCTATTTGTAAAATAATGTAGGATAACAAATGCATATGATCAAAGAAGAGTTAGCTTAATGAAATATAGCTGATTTTTCTAAAAATTATTTTGTTTGCAGGGTCCAGAACATTTTTAAAAATTCAGGAAAGGAGTTCTTGAGTAGAATGTTAAGAAAAGTGAATAACCTGTCACTTTAATTGGTGATATTTCTGAGAAGAATTAATAGAAATATTCAGAATTATAACTTTAAAAACCCTTGAAATTTATTTTGGTCAGATACACACGGAATAAAAATTGCATACTCTTAATGTTACCAAGAAAGCCATTCACTACAAGGCGAAAGGACTGCCAGGAATTTCGCTGGGCATCAGTCATTTTTTCTTTCAGTCCTCGTGAAGCAATATTTGCTTAGTTTGTGGATTAATAAATATGTTACCTTTTCATTTTGCTTAAAAATATTACTTAAAAATAACACTTCATATCAAAGCCATACTTAGCTACTTGGAAGGGACTGTTTACTGCATTGTATGCTCCAGGTTGCAAACCAATTGTGGTAGATCATTCTGTTCTCTTGTCATGATCTACTTCCCTGCTGTCCCAGAAATAGAGAAAACAAGGGAATTGGTGAAACCATCTTACAAATCCAGAAGGCACTACAGCATCTCGAAGCCTCATAGATATCACATTTATACTGGGCGTATATGACCTTTTCTGATTCACACTTTTCGCATTTTCTCTTCTTTAATATGAACAGAGTGCAAAACAGAAAATAATAGGTGTATATTCCAATTATCAGTTTTTAAACTTTTACTTAAGTTGTCTAAGCAAAGACGCCACTCTTCAGGTTCGTGAAATACCTCTGATAAAACCAATAGTAAAAACTGATAATTGGAATATACACCTATTATTTTCTGTCATGAAGTCATGTATCTGAGATCCAGTAAATATCACTCTTTTAAACAAGTTTTCAGAAACTCTACACTGGATTTGGTTAGGTTAAGACCTGCTTGATCATCCACAGGTGTTCCAAAATGGGCTTCATACGTGCACTACAAAATTTGGTGCCACCAAATATACTATCCACAAACATAGCAGATTGAGTGTGGAGATAACTTGTTATAGCATGTTGGGGATAATTTATTATACAAATACTACATACTCTGTATGACAGTATTGGTACTCATGTCGCAAGTTCACAAAAGTCCCAATTTCCGCCAAAATATTGACTATAAATTAGTGGCACCGTTGGATTCAGCACACAAAATACATATAAAAAGAAGCATAAACTGTTTTTGATAAATAGTGTAATTCATTTTTTATCTTGGATTAGTATTCGTGATTTATTTATAAATACTCAGGTTTTTTTTTTTTATTAAGAGAAATTATTTAGCAATTTGTTTAAAAAACTCTTCAAATAAGTCAGTTAAAGAAACAAAAATACTTTTATTTTTCTTATTTAAGACAGATTTATTTTTTTTATTTCTTCACTTTTAAGTATAATTTATCCTAAACAGATCATTCCTGTATGCATTTCTTAACTTAATTAATGGTTAGCACATGCTTCAAGCAAGGCACTACAAAGAACTGCATTAAATACACTGCATGGTTTATCCAGAAACCACAGAGAGCTATGGAAAAAGAAAAGAAAAGAAAAGGTACTTCCTTGATAGCATTCTTAGATTTGGGACATTTAATACTAACCTTCATTCTGGAGCTTGCGGTAACAGGTGGGGCTAGTTATGCAATGACGCTTCGACATTACAAAGGAGTCTATTTAAAAAAAAAATAGTTATTTTTTTTTAAAGGTTGATGGTAAAGCTTAAAAGCAAACCTTTGTATGTTGGTTTTATTTATGTATACATGATTTATCTTTTAAACACAACACGAATAAATAACAACATACTTTCTTCGAGTATATATAAAAATACAACATTTATTCCCAGAATAAATATTCTGTTATATACGTTAAATAATATATATTTATATATTATTTAAAATATATATTTATATATTTTATATGGTGCACAAAATATTTATTTCAGAATAGTGTATTTAGAAAGTAATTCCATATTTTGGATATAAATCAACCAGTAACTGGCCACCAGAGGGATTAAAACGCGTGCTCACTTTACGTGCTGTTACTATGGAAACCTTTGTAGCCTGGATAATTTACATTGCTTTTTTAAGGTCATTTAAATGATGTCAAAAAATTAACGAAAATAGAACCAATATTACTTAAAAAAATATCTTTCCTTAAACTAAACACTTAGTAATGGGGAGCGGTTAGCAAATAACAGAGAAAAAATAAAACATTAAAAACTAAACGACTATTAACCATAATTTTCATTGGATAGTAACGAGTTTTCTCTTCAAGTGCACATGAAAATTGGCGCGACCTCTGTTGTCTGATTTACTCTGTTTCCTGACGCGTATCACTATTACTGGAACACCGGCCCGTAAGTTACGAGTGGGAGCACGTGCACTTGGGCGAGACTGCTCCTGACATTTTAGTGTTATAATGTCATAATCAGATCGTGGAATTACTTTCCAAATCGGTGCTATGGTCAAGAATGTAAAGCAATACGGGGAAGGGCACCGGTTGTTGTGACAGCCACAGCAATAATGTGAGCCAATATAAGGGAAGGGCAGTGGTTGTTGTAACAGCTTCAGTTAAAGAGGTCGAGGGATAAAATTGCAGGTCACAGTTTTTCTTATTATTGTTCACTTAAATACATGTAATTATTCAGCTGGCTGCCTGAAAAAGGGGAAAAATAAAAGCGAGGAAAAAGCAAGGGAAAATATGCAAGAAAGCTGAATGTGCAATGAATTAACTGCAGACTACATTGCACATTAGGAGGAATGAAAAACTGAGAAATACATTAGGGTGGTAGTGGGGCATTTAGCTATGTACATCCTATGTGCGGAAGCGACACAGCAGCTATTTTGCCGTCATTGGCAAGCGTCTTAATGGCGAGGATGATGACAATGATGCGGCAAGTGTTACCATAGCAACCCCGGAATGACAGGAAAGTCAAGTGACATTATGAAAATGGACTCACTGTCTCAAGAATGATCTTTAGTAACGCCCAAAGGGTACTTTTGAGACTTGTGACGATGTGGGAGCATAACCGAGACCTCCGATCTGTCCTAACCCTGCCGAACCATAAGCCGGAGAATCATATTTACCGAAGGAGGCCTCGGACAAGAAATGAACGTTAGCGGGACTCTGGTTGCCAGTTCCGGGTTCGTTAGTCTTAACAGTGGCTCGGAAACCACCTCCATCCGCTACGTAATCGACTTGTCTGTATAATCCCTGAGCATCCTTGTATCCGTAAGAGCCTGCTTTGTGTCCGGATTCATCTCCCTTTTCATGACGCCACTGGTTGCCTCCATAGTCTTTACTATCGTATCCAAAGCTATAGGGGAAAGGCTTTCCCTAAAAATAAACAAAAGTTCATATTGTTATTATTTGTTGAATATTGAGAGGAGCATGTGTATGTATGTGTGTTAAGCGGAAACGCAACTAAGGCTATGAGGGATCACTATATTGTGTTTGTAAATTGCGTGTATTCTGTGGTAAATGTTTGCTTGCTGGATGAAAAACAGAAATTTACAGTGGGGAAACTATTAGTAACCATGAGTATTAATATGGGCTTTTTACAAAAGGTGGCCAAGTTATGGAGTCTCAGGTGTGGGTTATATGTCTTTTACCTACAGCAAACTGGAGTTTTTCGTCCAGCCAACAGACAACACACAAATTACAGAGACATTATACTGTCGGTTCATAGCCTTGGTTTTGATCCTTAACACACAATTATTCAAGATACTTTTGGGCATGTAGAAAAACATATATAGCAAAGATTGACTAATCCAACTTAAATTCTTAATGCACAAAATATTTATAAAGTTAGAAATAAACAGAACGAATCACGTTTATCTCAAAAATTATATAAGTAGCACAAAAATAAACTTCTGGAATTCATAATTCTGACCGTAATTCTATAGGTTAATAACTACTACGTGAGGTAGGCGCATAAACACAACTGTTAAGAGGTAAAAATGAACAAAAAACATAAAATACCTGAATTAATCATAGCATTTTCAATAAACTCATACCTATGGGAGTTAAAGGTGTCCTAGAATCGAATCGGTTGTATGGTGACAATACATACCTGCAATTACTCCCAGACACGCGTATACATTTCAATGATTCCCCCCCACCTCTATATAACCATTAGGTACAGCCGCATACGGCTGACCTATATGTCACTTGCCGGAGACTAGTAAACAAAATTATCATTTCCGGAAACTAGAGAATGTAATGCAGTCTGGATTGACTTGTTTTCGTGACCAAAAAGCTCCACCCTTGTGCTATTAGAAAGACGTAGCCTTCAATTTCTACAGGAAATCAGATTTGAGAAAGCATTTACAGGCGTACTATTGTTAAAGTGAATTTGTTTCATTATTTTCAAAGATGTCCTTCACCGCCAGGAGGCGTCTAGGTTATGCATTTTTATTTATTTTGCTTTTTAAAGTCGAGTAATTCGTAACTTTCTATCTTAAAGAAGTTCTGAGGTTGTTCTGATAGGCGCAGAAATAAAGAATAAGCTTGTATTTTAAATTTATTCGTTTATTTATTTTTTGAAGAGATAAAATTATCCACTTTTTTTTTAAATAAAGGAATATGAAGTGAGTCAGTAATTTAAATTTCGAGGGGAGGCGTTGAATTCACCTCCGTTTTGTAAGGAACTTTATTATACTAGTGCATATAAGTATACAGTAATTATCCGAATTGCAGCTAACCTAGTTTCTATGCGAAGTCTCAGTGTCGAATGTACATCTAATCTTATCATTACTCACAATTAAGACAATTTTCAAATCATTAAATGCTCTCACGCTTCAATTTTATATATACAAGCGAAGATGCATCTTAAGGTTACGACTCGACAAAATGGTGTTTTCTTATTTCTACATTCAGACAACGACTCGTTTTATGCTATCCACCCGGAAGCACATGCAACACTTACATTAAGATGTATCTCTCTCAAGCCTGAGTTTCCTTTAGACTAATTTTAACAATCCCTTCGTAGCAGATTTAGCCATATGGAGGCCCTAAATAAAAGCTTTCGTGGGTAGCATAGTTGGTAGAATCATTGTCCTCCCCCCACTGGATGGGAAAGACCTCAGTTCAAGTCGCGTCGATGAAGTGAGGAATTTTTATGGGCTTTTTTTACAGCATGGCCGAGTTAGTCGGTCTCAGATGAGTGTAGCCTAGTTTACACTGAACAATATGGCCTTAGTCGCCGATGCTCCTGAAACCCTACAACAACAACAACCTAAACAAAAATACACTTTGTGGCCCATACGGTATGAAAACATAATTATATTCTATTTAGTATCTTCCAGAAAAAATTGATACGTTCAACATTTAGTGTACCTTCTATTTTTATATAACTGCTTTGAACAGATATAAGTTTATAAAAAAATTCCACTATCTCTATTACTCCAACCATTTACCTATTAGTTTCAAGTAGGCTTACTACATATTTCTTTTCAAGTTTTCTTTGTCTTAAAACGCACGTAATCTACAAATTCTACAACAGTAGGTGGGAGTTTATTCTAAGATTCGATTACTTTCGCCCATCTGTTATTGTAGGTGCATCAGCGAGTTAGGCCACATTGAGCAGTATACATTATATTTTGTAAATTGCGTGTGTTCTGTGGTCGATTTGTCTTCGATTTAATGAAAAACAGAATATCCGGGAGGAAAAACCACGCAACCCTCTCCTGAAATCGATTAACAAAACAACTTTGTGAAAAAGACCCATAAAAATTTCGTCAAATGACAAAATTATTTTTGGTGGAACCAAAATTCTAAGACACAAAAGGATTACTGATACCCAGATGCAAGACCAGCATTTTACAATGTTACACTTCAGCTCATTCAAATAATTTACCTAATTCTTGTAGAAGTTGCATACCGTGATCATTGCCAATAACCACATCTCCTACTTATGTATCATCATTAAACTTGGAATACCTGCATTACTGTCATTAATAAGCATTCAAAAAGTAACTGGTACAGTATCATTCGCCCCTCACCCATCCCTTAATCCATAATGCACTGGTGCGCAAAACTTAAGGACCAACACTATTTCTAAAGGTTACAACCACAAAATCTTTACTTAAGGTACTCTTTACTGATCAGAGTAGATTCAGTCTCAGCAGCGACTGAACGTCAGTTAATCTGCCGAGAGTTGGCACACGGTGTCACCCCGCAAACATCACTGAAAGGGATTGATATGGCGGTCGAGGTGTTCTCGTCTGGGGAGGCGTTATCTTAGATGGACGTACACAACTCCAGATACTGGAAGGCGGTACTGTAACCGGTGCACGCTACTGTACTGAGGTAACCCTTCCCCTGTGCGTCTGTTCCGAGGCGCCATTGACCCCGAGTTCGTGTTTATGGATGATAACGCCACACCCCATCGCACTGCTGCTGCTGCTGATATGCTTTTGGAAAGTGAGGACATTGTTCGTATGGATTGGCCTGCCCGTTCCATCGATCTAATTCCCATCGAACACATATGGGACGCTCTGGGGAGGCGCCTAGCGACACGTCCACACCCACCAGAAAATGTTCACGTGCTGTAGATGGCGCTGACAGAGGAACGGACGATGTTACCGCAAGAACTTATCAACAACATTGTTCTAAGTATGGACAGGCGGTGCAAAGCCTGCATCGACATTAGGGGGTGGCCATATCTCCTACTGATTCATTTTTGACTTTGATGTATCTATATCATAGCAGCCAGTGCTATGTTGCCATTTTTGAATAAAGTCCCTCTGTACTGTTTTGTTTTTGTTTCCGTTGTTGTGTCGGTGTTGTTTCCTTCATCATTTCTGCACCTCACGAGGTTCCTTTTGTACGTTTTTCCCATATCCAGGCAACTCCTATGAGAAGTTACAGTGAAAACCTGACTGGTCCTTAAATTTTGCATACCAATGTAGTAATCTATCCCTTATGGTTTTATGAATTGGAGCAGCGTGCCTAATAACTCACGGCTCCAATTTATAAAGCAATCCCTCATGTGGAACTGTATTAAATTCTTTACTGAAACCTATTGCAATTCTTTTGTGACAACTTTAAAATAGCCAATTATATCAGCCAGACATTATTTTCGCCTTAAAAAAAAACAAAAAAAAAAACATATCTTGATTCCCTTGTAATATTCACATCCAGATGATCATTATGTATTACTTCCTTAACATTACTGTTTCCTTCTGCATACATGGATTGGTTCTGTCAGCTCCTGGTGCCTTATTTATTTTGAAGTGTAAAACTTCAGCTCCCAGTCAACCATTTTACAGTCACTGGTATTCAATCTTAAAAACTTCCTCTCAAATGAATGTGGATGCAAATTATTTATTCATCTAAATAGCAGCCAATTAAAGATCATCGATGCTTTCACTACGGATGTAAAGTGGATCAATATGGTTGATTCCTTACCTTTTGCTACTAATATAAGCAAAGAATTCTTGGCAACTGTTTTTCACGCCTCATAATCTGATTTAGAATGCTTGACCGACCTTGAGTGCCCTCGTAGGTAGCCCAGTCGCTGTGATCACCGTCCTCCCCACACCGGTTGGAAAAGACCTTGGTTGGTTGGTTCCAATGGGTTTTTTTGGCACAAGGGCAACTAAGACCAAATTGTGCGTGAAAAGATCACGTTGATGACATTAGGAATTTTTATGGGCCTTTTTTACAACGTGGCTGAGTTAGTCGGTCTCAGGCTAGGACAGCAAGGTTTTTCCCTCCCGGAAACTCCGGTTTTTTTTGTTCAGCACAGCAATTTACAGATAATATACACGGAGCAATATGGCCTTAGTCGCTGATTCTCCTAAAATCCTGCTACAGCAACATTTGATCCCTGAGTTACTTTATTACAGACTAATTCATGTTTATTGTAGGATTCAGGGTCAACTGATCATTTATAATCATTCTATATATTAAAATCCATTTTCCCATTAAGTTTTTATATTATCTGAAATAAAATTTCAAAAAAAATGTAACAAATATATCGGATTCAAATATGAAGAACAGATACTATAATCTAATTCCTTACGTAGTCTTGGCCATAGCTTGGTCCAGAGAGTGCGGTGAGATAAGTTTTTTCCGGATAGAGTGGTCTTGAAGAAAGATAGTTTGATTGGGTATATGAAGGCTTTGGAACAGGCTGAGATGGTCCGGAATAGGCTGATCTTAGAGGAGCACGGGGTACTCCAATATATGCTGGTTGAAGAGGGACACGTGGAAATCCACCATATATTGATCCAAGAGGAACACGGGAAGGTCCAGAATAGCTTGATCCAAGAGGAACACGGGAAGGTCCAGAATAAGTTGATCTTAATGGAACAGTAGAAGGTCCAGAATACTCTGGTCCAGGGACAGCAGAAGACCTTGAATATGTTGATCTCAGAGGTCGAGATGATGTTCCAGAATACTTTGATATAGAAGGAAACTTTGATCTAGAGTAACCAGCATTGGTAAACAAACTTGGAATGTCATTCGATTGAGCATCTTCATATAGAGAATTGTAAGAATTTATAGGACCTTGTCCCTGTCCAGAAGAACTTGCTGGTAGTCTTGCAACTGGCTTCGATCCATAGCCATAATGGAAGGGAGGCACACTAGCTGTACACGCTACAATCAAACACAGACTAATTACCTGTAAGAAAAGAAATGGCATATTTCAGTAATCTTAAGAAAATTCTTAGAAATTCTTAGAACATTCTATACTGTGAACGTTCTTCTACTTTTAAAAAAGCAGTTTCCTCTTTTAAAAAAAAAGCCACCTAACCGAGTGAACTAATTGTAAAAATAAGTTTCCATTCGTCTTTGCTATTTAAAATTCTGATACACGTGTTTCCTTGTTCTATGTTGTTTCTATAGCAACATTAACTGAACTTTAAAATGGAATGGGATTTATGTTTTACTACTCATGCGCGATTTGCAACTGCGCATGAGTAAATGTCGTTTCGGTCTTTTGGGAAGCACACCCACTTTTGTTTTAAATTGGAGCGTGCCACCATGTGGTCTATTTTTGCATTGTTTTCTAGAACAACTTCCTAGCGAATCATTTGAAGAATAATGCAAATTTGAAGTATTTAAGGGCTGCGAAAGTTGATACAAAAATAAAAAAGAAGGTATTTATATAACTGTGGTTGTCGTGCGACAGAAATTTAGGTCTAAGGAACTGCACGGTACATTTAATGAATAAATAATTAATTCACTTCCATTCATTCCAAATATCTTCTGCTTCGTGAATGATTGGGAGATTTTTAAAAACTAAAAATTGAATTATTGAGATTTTTATTCTATCAAAATATAGTCGTTGAGCATTTATTTCAATTCATTTCAAATGTCGTCTGCTTTTAATCATTCATTTCAAATGTTGTCGGCTTTTAACAATTAATTTCAAATGTCGTCTGCTTTTAATCATTCATTTCAAATGTTGTCTGCTTTTAATCGTTCATTTCAAATCATCTACCTTAATTATTAATTTCAGATATCGTCTGCTTTAATCATTCATTTAAAGTGTTGTCTGCTTTTAATCGTTCATTTTAAATCATCTACCTTAGCCTAAAAATATTTCTTGACAAAATGTCAATGAATATGAAAAATGTTTAGGCATGGGTAATGCACTTCCATCATTTCTACTACCCAGGTAGTATGCATGCGTCGTTTAATTATATCTCATACTGTGAATACCTTCACAACGAGTTGCCGAGGTATTGCATTGCTTTGAATAAGCAACGCTTCACCAGTGGAGAAGACTAATGTTACTTATTCAAAGCAGTGCAATACCCCGACAACTCATTGTGAAGGTTGTAGAAATGATGGAAGTTCTCTCTGTTCTCTCCATGCATAAACAACTTTTTTCATTTTCAACCTTAGTAATTAATTTCAAATGTCGTCTGCCTTAATCATTCATTTAAAATTTCGTCTGCTTTAATCATTAATTTCAAATGTCGTCTGCTTAAATCATTCATTTCAAATTTCGTCTGCTTAAAACATTCCTTTCAAATTTCGTCTGCTTAAGGTGAAATTTGTAAAAATTCCATTCGAGCGCTAAATATTCTATTCAAAATACTTATTTTAAATTATATTTTCTTTATTTTAATTAAAATAGTTTAAAAATTATTAAAATTGCTCTAATAGTTCGTATTTTCTCATTTTAAATCATTATTAGACTTCGCGTCTGTATATTATTAAATTTATGTCGTAATTTATGGCTTACCTTGACAAGCATACTCGTTGGTGGAGTGAAGGAAATGTTACAGTTGGACAGGTGGCTTAGCCCTTTATAGCCACAGCGCTGTCCCAGTTCTGAAGGGGTGGTTGCTTTCAAAATTAGAGCACCTGTCGCTGGTCAGAAAGTGAAAGTTGTGCCCCAAGGACTGGGCTGGGCTGGGCTGTACCAGGATGTCGAAGTAAATGAGAGACTCTTCCAAGACGATATGTGCCCACTTATTCTTCTCATCCACGTGAGAGTGCGCCGTTTAAGGGATAAAAAGCGTCGATAAATTTTCTCGGAAGTTACGGGACGGTGTGAAACGCGCCGATGGTGATCTCAGCGCATTTCACAAGCGCAATTTGATACGGACACGACCCGAGTTCCATGTGAAGTAATTTGCTGGTGTCGTAACGAATTAAGTGAGGGAAAGTGGATCATGTCTCGCTTATTACAGAAGTGATTTGGCGTACACAAGTAGCTCCACACCAGCATCGTTTTCTCTCTGTCACTTTTTCATTCTCTCTTTATCTGGCTATCTTTGCCCCTCGTTCTCTTTCTTTCTTGCTTTTCCCCCTCTCATCTCTTGCTTTCTTATTATGTTTAGTTTCTTTTCCTCTTCCCATAGTGTCTTTCTTTCGATCCCTTTATTTTCATTCTTTTCATGTTATTTCTCTCTGTTCTCTCCATTTTATTTTGTTTCTCTGTTTGTTTTTTCCTTTTTCTCTCTTACTTAACAGAGAGCAGGACACACTCGCCATTCATATCATACAGAGCTATCTCTCTACGATAGATCTAGAACACATCATATTGGCTGGTAATTTCAACTGTACCCTTGACCCCCAAATGGACAGAACATGATTTGTTGAACACCCTATAACACTAATCAAAAATCTTCAAGCCATGGTAGACAACAATGACTTGGTCGACACAAGTTGAGTTGGTCCACCATTTAGTTGGTCCCTTCTCTTGACGCATTAATATAACATCTCATGTGGAGCCTACGGAGGAAGTTGCAGAGCAGAATTCTGATCGAATTTCACCAAATGTTTCCTTCATCTCAACACAGAACTGAACAGTGTGGGTCACCTCTTCACCATCACTAAAGAGTCCAACTTGTTCAACTAAAGACCAACTAAAGTCCAAATTGTTCAATTAAAGTAAAACTAAAGACCAACTAAAGTCCAAATTGTTCAATTAAAGTCAAACTAAAGACCAACTAAAGTCCAAATTGCGTTCAATTAAAGTCAAACTAAAGACAAACTTAAGTCCAAATTGTTCAATTAAAGTCAAACTAAAGACCAACTAAAGTCCAAATTGTGTTCAATTAAAATCAAACTAAAGTCCAAATTGTTCAATTAAAGGCAAACTAAAGACCAACTAAAGTCCAAATTGTTCAATTAAAATCAAACCAAAGACAAACTAAAGTCCAAATTGTGTTCAATTAAAGTCAAACTAAAGACCAACTAAAGTCCAAATTGTTCAATTAAAGTCAAACTAAAGACCAACTAAAGTCCAAATTGTGTTCAATTAAAGTCAAACTAAAGTCCAAATTGTTCAATTAAAGACAAACTAAAGACCAACTAAAGTCCAAATTGTGTTCAATTAAAGTCAAACTAAAGACCAACTAAAGTTCAAATTGTTCAATTAAAGTCAAACTAAAGACCAACTAAAGTCCAAATTGTTCAACTTGTTTACTGATAAAATGCCAAGAAAACTGTTCATGTTTAATAATAATAAAAAAATAAACATCTCTCTCTCTCTCTCTCTCTCTCTTGTTGTTATTCTTCTTTCCGTCTTTGTTCTTTGATCATCTCTTTCTTTACGAGTCTTTCTTCTTTATAATCTCTCTCTCTCTCGCTCTATCTCCCCCTCCAGCTTTCTTTATATTTCAACGTCTGTATTCGATTGCTTTGTCTGCAGTTGTTCCATGACATGACCTCCTATTCGATTTAATATCAGTGTACATAAGATTGATTTCGATACCGCGCTGATAAAAACATATTAAGAAACATCTAGTTAAGTGTAGGCCAGAAGGGTGTCTTGCATGAGTAATGCATAAGATTAGTCAACGTTTCAATCACCTACTTTTTAACTAAAGCTTAACCGCGTTGTTCAAAACAGAAATTGTTGTGCATTAGAAGAACATGTTTAGACTTCTACTGCGCAGAAAAAGAACGCATACACGTAATAGAAGAAACCCATTCGAGTATAGCTCATTAAAATCCAAACCAAAATATTGATCATGACCGTGACATTACGCCATTTTTATTATCCACTTGAGTTTTAGTAAACATCCGAAGACGGATGTAGTCCTGGTAGAATACCATTGTTACCTACAAGGGCAAAATTAGTTTCGAAGGCCATAAGTTCTACAGACTTCTATAAACACAGATTGTAATCGCGTAGGTACACAGTAAGGAGGTGGTGTGTCTTGGAAAAGGAACTCATTTGTCGTGAGAAAGTAGAACAAATGGGTGGGTTTAATAGGTGCGGCTTTTGGTTTATGAGTACAGCACGAGTATCCTTTAGGACCTTGCCATTGTGTTTACAAGATTACATCATTGCCTTACGTATAGGACATCCGGAAATTAATAATATTCTTCTGGAAAGTTCTCTTGGTTCATTCAGACTCCGGCCTCGTTGAGTAGTACATGAGGGAAAACGGCTTTCACAGGGGGATGGAAAAGGATGTTGACCCATCGAACTTCTTCTCCTACAAGGTCTAAAGAAATGTAAAAACAACTTTGGTTTACCCCATGCTGGGAGAGTTTGATGATCAGTGGTGAGCCTAGTTTCAGAAAAATTTCATGTCCTGATTCCCTATCAGTCAACAAAAATTTCATGCAGATTCAGCAACAAGATGAACCCCTGATGGCGTGGCCCAGTTTCTCAGCAGTTGCCTGTATTGTTAAATCAGCACATCGGAAAGCAAATGTGGTAAAGAAACGTATTTTCCCAGTATGACAGTACCATTGGGAGGCGCTCGCTGACATAATGGAATAGGTATTTATAACCAATCCCTACACATAATCAGTACCATTGATTGCCATCTCTAAACAGTTTACGTTCCCATATTAAAGTCTCCAAGAGTGAATAAAGATTCTTTTGTTGTTGACAGACATTAGAAATGAGGACAAGAAAGAATTTTGTAGCTCTTCTAGCAATGGTCGAATTATATTTATAGGTATATAAATTGTCGTTCAGTGTTAGGAATTTCCAACGTTTCTCTCCTGGAGGCAACTCAGACCATGAGACATCGATGCATGGGGTTTTTAAATGGTAGAAGGCTCATTGTCGGATGAAAAATCAGCAAAGAAAGAATGAGGATTTTGTGCCATTCTGTAATTTAAAACGTGCCTAATATTTTATTAACTAACTTTTGCTAAATAACAAATATGGACTTTTGTAGTTTTTTAAACATTGAGTATTCTATTATTTTTATTTTTCACTACGAACTGGTTAATTACTAGATCTGGTTCCTTTAAATGCCCTATTTTAAGGAACCCACGTGTTCGCTGATTTCTCGATAATAATTCTTTATATTTTACTTAGCCTTGTACCAGTTCTTCGACTTCCTTCTTGTTTAGAACTATAAATTGTTGACTAAAAATCATAGTGTCACCAACTACCTCCAAGGGCTGCAAAATTACTTTACACCAGGTGTAGCCAATCCCAGGCCCACCACAGGCCACGTCCTATCAACAAGATCTTTCATTACAGTAGGAAAAATAATTAAAAATGAGGAGGGGGATGGAGTCTTCTGTGAATTACTGGATAAAGGACATAATGACCTTTAGGTCACATGACCATCAGCGTTACCATAGGCTATCATTAAAGTTCTAATGGTCTATTGTTGATATTAAGTATTTATTAATTAATAACTGAGTTTTTATTGCGATTCAAACCAATAATTACTCCATTCTTGTTTTAATATAATTCACTAATAAACTTTATATAAAATATTACTAGATTAGGATAATCTTCGAATTTAAAATTGCCTGAAATAATTCAGAAAATTCAGGAGATTTTTCGGTATTTTTTCTAACAATTCAGGAGACTTTAAATGAGGCTGAGAAATTTACAATTAAATATCTACCACCGTATTTATTTCATTCACAAGTGTTGCTACCTATTGGTAAAAATGCTTAAATAATTCACCTTCAAAAAGCTATAAAAAATACATTTTTAAGCCGATATTGAGAACAATAACAAGCTATTGTTATATCAGAATCCTTTGCTGTCCTATTTCCATCAATGCCACTTTCATAATCATGATTTCAATAAACATGACAACATGGGGGGGGCGATTTAATGAGGAAATTAAAGAATATGTGTCACTCTGGTATTAGCATTAGCATTAGCATTAGCATTAGCAGAGGCATATGATGCAAGAAAGCAAGCTTATTCAGCATCAGCCAAAAAAAACAAAAAAAAAAAAAAAAAAAAAACCCACTCCCATTTCACCCCTCCGTTCGTTCGAAATACCTGTCCAGTTGAGCTTTAAATTTGTTTAGGCTATCAACTTCAGCAATCAGTGATGGAAGTCGGTTCCACCAACCAACCACCCGCTGGCCAAAGGCAAATTTCCGCACATCTATCCGACATCCGTCCTTCCTCAATTTGAATTTATGCCCTCTGAGGTGATTATTCTGAGAAAGATGAAGAATCCCATTGGCATTGAGCATGCTCAAACCATTCAAAGCCTTATACACCTCTATCAGATCACCTCGCCGGTGCCTAGTCTCCAGACTCTGTAATTTGCAAAACTTAAGCCTTTCTTCGTAAGAGCACCCCTTTGTTCCATTCACTAATCTTGTTGCCCTTCTCTGTACCCGTTCCAGCAGCTCTACATCCTTCTTGAAATGAGGCCTCCAGACCTGTATACAGTACTCAAGATGTGGCCTTACCATTGCCTTATACAAGGGAATAATCACCTCCTTATCCCTGCTAGAAAAATTCCTGTATATCATTGACAAGACACCATGAGCTACTCTTGCAGCTCGTCTGCACTGCTCAGAGAATTTCATATCTGCCTGCACAATTACCCCCAGGTCCTTTTCATTCTCCACCACTGTCAGTGTAGTACCGCAGAGTTCATACGTTGCTCTGGGGTTACTGTTTCCCATATGCAGCACTTTACATTTGTCGATGTTAAACCTCATTTGCCACCTCTCAGCCCATCTGTTCAACCTGTCCAGATCCTGTTGCAGCAGCATAGCGTCAGTATTGTCCTTAACGACCCTGCCAACCTTTGTATCATCTGCAAACTTGGACATTAAACTTGATATCCCATCATCAATATCATTCATAAACACCGAAAACAACAACGGACCCAACACTGAACCTTGAGGAACTCCACTAATAACATTAGTCCACGTTGAGCAGTGTCCATTGATTACCACTCTCTGTCTTCTGCCACTCAACCATCCCCTTATCCATAGCAGCAATTTGCCTCCAATGCCACACTGCTCCAATTTGTGCAGCAGTCTTCCATGTGCAACAGTATCAAAAGCCTTTCTAAGATCCAAATATATAATATCAAAGTTATTCCCTGCATCCAGTTCTTTTGTGACTACATCATAGTATCCAATCAAATTGGTCAGGCAAGACCTGCCCTTAACAAAACCATGCTGCGTCTGAGCTATAACTGAATTCTTGTCTAGATGATCCTGCAGTGCTTCTTTAACCAGTGCCTCCATTAATTTACCTGGAACAGAAGTTAAACTAACAGGTCTATAATTACTTGTGTCAGCCTTTGAACCTCCTTTGTGAATTGGGGTCACATTTGCACATCTCCAGTCCATAGGTACCTCCCCTGAGTCCAAGGAAGCTCTCATAATTATGGCTAAGGGTTTGCTTACTTCCTTTGCTGCCTCCTTTAATATAACTGGATAGATCCCATCCACCCCAGGTGCCTTTTTTATGTTTATCCTCAACAATCTCTCCTCCACTTTCCTCTCAGTTATTACAAAATCATCCAGCTCACTGCCAATGTTTACTTTACCTACATCATTCTCCTTCCTGAATAACTCCTCATGCGTGAATGTAGATGCAAAATACTCGTTTAGATTGTTAGCCACCTGAGCAGGATCCTCAACTGTTGAACCATCAATATCCAGTGGACCAATCTGATTCATCCCTTTCCTTTTCGAGTTCAAGTATGTAAAGAACTCTTTTCTGTTTTTCTTTGCATCCTTTGCCAAGGATTTTTCATAGTCTGCCTTTGCCTGCCTAATCTCCTTTGTGACTTGGTTACAGACCAACTTATATCTATCATAGGCTTCCATGTCACCCATTAATTTGTATGTATCCCATGCATTTTTCTTCTCTGCCACATGTCTCATTAGTTCATCTGACAACCATTTAGGCCTAAACCTTGAACAATATTTCTTAGTTGGTATGTAAAGCCTGGTAGCCTCCAAGATTAGTTCCTTGAATGCTTCCCATTTTGAGTTTGCTGTTGGTAACATCATCAGTTGGTCCCACTGTATAGAATTTAAATACTGTCTCAGACCATCATAGTCGCCTTTACGAAAAATTATTGTAATTTTAAGTCAATGTTTAGAATAAACAACTTCAATCTTTTTTCTCTGCGTTTAATTGCTAATAAATTATAAAACAGACTTTACAGAGCTTTGATTTCTTCTAGAGAAGACATAAAATGTTTGGAGTGAAAGAAAAATTAAATTTTTCAATAGGAATAGTTATTTACAGTTTTTCATCATGAAATTGAATTGTCTCAGTGTTTTGGATATACAGGAGATGGCTTATAAGGTAACTGCCTTGGGGCTTCGTATTTCACTGGGGAATTTTCTGCAAGTAGTTGGACATCAGCGGGATTCTGGTTGGCTACTCCAGGTTCGTTGGTTTTCACCACTGCTCTGAAGCCATCGGCATCCGCAACGTAATCCACTTTGCGGTAGAGTCCGTAAGCATCCCTATAACCATAAGATCCCTTCTTGGCTCCGTTATGATCACCTTCTTCTTGACGAAATTGGGTGTTTCCATATTCGTCTTGGATGTCCTGAGCGAAACTGTATGGTTGAGGCTTCTCCTGGAATAATTGAAGAAAAATTTAGGTTTTGCATATGTTCAAAAATCAATGCATTTGTTAAAAACAAAGGTGAGTTTAAACAGGAGCTAGAATTTCACCTAGATGATGCTATTGTCACCACAAAGCACACTGGGTTAACCACAATATTTGCATGTTCTAATATCGGGAAAATCAGGATGTATATATATACAGTACAAGTATTGTAGAGAAGAGATGTATAAACATTATATAATTTCAGAAAAGGATGGTATATCATGCGATAATTTCCAGTGACTCCCAGACTCCTCATCTCAGAACCGTCTCGGCTAGAACAATGGCTACGACAGCAGTTCATTGATAATGTATGGAGAAACCTCTAGTTTTTATTTTTAGGATGGGGAAGCTTTGTTTTTCAGTCTTGGGAGGCTGCATTTTTTCTTCTTCCAGACATTTAAGCTTTTCATCTCGCATGTGTTGGATTGTTTAAAATGTGGCAGAGGCATTTAAGGCTATGAAGCATTCGTATATCGCTTCTATATACAGCGTGCATTCTATGGTCCGCTTGCCTATTTTGTTGGAAGATAAACCGAGTTTCTCGGTGGGAAACTTGCCTCAACTTGACAAACTGAGTCACGGTCTCAACAACGATCCATAAAAGTTCTTTTTCGTCCACGCGAGAAACATCTCTCAACTTCAGCTAGTTTTAACATCATTCAGTGGTCTTCCTACTGTGTAGATTTCTAGATGGTAGAATATCGTTACTCATGGACAAGTATTCTACAAGACTCAGCCCTACGATGAAAATAAAGGAAAGTCCAGTTTTCAGTGTTACTTTCAGGGGTAGACAAAGTAATGGCAAACCTGGTATGAAGATAGTAGTTTTAGTAATGTCTGTGTTACGTATTTATGAACATGCAGTGATGATAAAAAGGTACATGAAGAAAGTGACCAACCTGTCTGAATTCCAACAAAAGATAGCTCAACCAATGCGGATATAATAGGACTAACTGAGATATTCTGCCATCCAGAGAGGACATGAAGATTTCATTATGGTGAGTATAGCGTGTTCAGGAGGGTATGGGTAGAATGGGAGCCAAGTGTGATTGCTTAATTTCGGTCTACTTCAAGCTGCCTCGCCCTCGTGGTGGCACAGCGGCTATAATCACAATCCTTCCATATTGGGTCCAAAAAAAGTTCATATTTTTTGTGTAAAGTTTTCCTCGCCACTAACGGGACGAAACCTTCCCATGCAGTTTACAAAGGATCTGGGTTCTAATCCCATCAATGTCACGAAGAACTTTTATGGACTTTTTTTATACTGTGGTTGACAGTCTCAAGCGTGGTAGCAAGGTTTTTTCTCTCCAGAATTTGGTGTTATTAGTCCAGCAAAACTGGTGAAAGAATTTGTTCTCTTGGGTAATCGTAATATGAAATATTTATTTATTTATTCTTTATTTTTCGCAACGTAGCTAAATTATTCGGTCTAGGGTGAGGGTTGCACAGTTTTTTAACAGCAAACAGACCAAAGAAGAGATGCAATTCCAGGACAATATACTGAACTCTCATAGCCTTAACTGCTTTGGCCCTTAAACACATATACAAAACCTGCCTCTTATGAATTTGAAATCGTGGACTGACAATACGAAATGAGGAAACAGATTTTCGAACCTTCTCGATGATTGTTATTTATTCCAATATGGCAGATAAAGTAAAAATAACTCCAATATCATCGACTTAATTCTCACCAAGGATCTGCACCCAAAATTTGAGAGTGCAGGAACCAATAGGTAGTGATCACAATGTCATGAAAACAGCGGCATTCAAAGCGATTTCTGTAGCCTGGAGAAAAGGGGAGGACTTTAATTTCGAAAGGGGGAATTCCCTTGACATTGAAAGAACTGAGATAATCCTTGGAAAATTGAAAGGACTGAGATATTTCTTGGACTCTGTTAACTGGTAGGCAAATTGCTGACCACGAGTTCATTATGAGAAGTATTCAAGGTATTTATTCTGGAAGCTACCATTAGATTTGTTCCAGTGCAGAAGTTTTTTCACGAAATGAAGATGCCCAAGTGGATGACCACAAAGGTTAAGAGTTTAATTTAGCTGAAGAAAATGCATGGGAGAGTGTTAAGCTATGGTGAAATATTGATTTATATGAGTATTACTAGCATTTATGTAAGAAAACCAATTGTGGATTAAGAGAGACAAAAGCTACTAACAGAATCGCTAGCAAAGAGAGCTAAAGATAAAGAGTTCTCTTCGTACGTGAATACAAAGAGAATGAATCAGATAGGGGGGTCCTTAACGTAAAGATGTGGCGCCATCTAGGACCGATATCGTGGACTGAAATGGCGAGATATTATAGAAAATTAAAATCTAAAATTATTATTTGTTGTTCTTTGAATGGGACGATTATAACAAGAGACCATAATAACATTGGTGGTTTCATAATAATATTTAATAAATATATTATTAGATATAATTTCCAAAAGATGAAATAATTTAATCTTTAGAAAAATCTAGACAGAAAAGTAGACTTACATATTCACCGACTGGGTAAGGGACCACGTGTAGTTTTGGGGCAACTTGTCCTCTCTCTGGATATTCTGGTCGAGGAAGTCTGTTGTTAGTAGACAAAACAGGAACCTGAACACTTGAATCTTTATAGGGAGGTGGTTTAGGGGCAACAGATCTTACTTTAACTGCTCTGGTCCCTGACGCCAAGGGTTTCTTGACTTCTTCCCGATATGTGGGAAGAGAATGGGCAGCGACAGCCAAACAGAGGATAATTACCTAAAATATAATTAAATTTAAATAATTATACTTATTACAAACGCTTGATCCTGAAAAAAAAGTTGTTTTCGTACAAAATCATTCTTATAACCTACCTGCGAAAGCATGGTCATACTTCAGAGGGGGACTGATAATGGAAAACGCGTCCAAACATTACGAGGGTCACTTTTATAGGCAAGCAGATGCCCTATTTTGGGTACACTCTTTGTATCAGTCAGTATGTTGCAAAAGTGAATGGCAGCGGGCAAAGGGCGTTTTCGAAGGTAGCTGCGACCACTTTCTCCAATGTTACACCCGTAAAGGTCAGTATGCCACCTGAAAGTAAGGCAACTGAGGATTCCCGCCCTTCCCTGAAGACATCAGAAGTAAAGTGGACTGTTAGAGGGAGGAAAGACGGAAAGAAATGGATGAAAAATGTTCTCTATGAATTTAGGTAAATGATGTCGTTGAATGGGATTGGTACCAGAAGAAATGGGGAAGTATGGTAGGAGATTTCAATATAGAAACTGTTTTGGTGTTTAGAAATACGAAATAGTTATGATGGTTTTTAAATAGATTTTGCTCCCAACCCATTTGAAGAAGATGAATAACAGGTTTCTATAAACAAAACGCGAGGGATGGATGTGTAGTTAATAATTGCTCATAAGACTATTGAACAGTAATGATTGTATGCAATAATTTTTAAATATTGATTTAAAATAAATGAAAATATTAATAATTTCAATACGATCCTACGAATGTATCAAACTTTTTTAAATAAATAAAATTAGTGAATAATAATTGAAAATACAGTATGTAAGTCATTTTAGGTGTTATGGCCATCTTTTGATTTCAAAACAGCTTGCATTGTACGTGGAACAGATTCGGATAAATCTTGAACTGTCTTAAGAGGAATATTGGACCATTCTTCATGTAGGACCGTTTCAAGTTCTATGAGGGAGGAAGGTGGAGAATTAGAGTAGCATTATTATTGTATTTAAGTATTAGTTTAGTGTAGTGTTCTCAATTATATTGAATTTAAACGGAATTCATGGCCCGTATTAAAGCAGCAACGCAACGGGCTCAAAGTAGTAGGAGTGCTGTGGCTTGGGTATGAACTGTAGGGGAAAAGTTTTCTAGGAATCATGGCCTGCAGAAATATGTTTTTTGTGCAATGTTTGCGGATTTCTGAAACAGAACATGATATAACCAGGGGGGGGGATGTCTTTGTATGTGCACGGTGCAGAGAGTGTGGAGAAATGAGATACTAACTCAGCTTTGTGATGGGCCCTTATGGAATTTGAGGAGTAGGGTGGATGCCTTTGAAGGTATTAAAATGGAGGACCCATCAAGCTCTCAGCTGCCCAACTCAATACCAGAGCTCCCACTTGTGCATCAAGCAATACCCAGGGCAGAATGTGCTGGTGCCACAGGAGGTATCTATTGTTACTGAGTCTATTGTCAGGAAAATTCTGCCCAGACACAATAGAAGGGAGTACATGATGAGAGCCTTTTTAATCAATTTGGCTCTGGAGATTGTGCAAGACTTGCGGAGTAGAATTTTCCTCTGTGCTTGTTAACAGGAGAGACTGCTTCTACAGGGATGGAATGCACTTAAATATAAACGGTTCTTAATACAGAAAGGACAGAGAGGACAGGAGGTTTTAAGAGGACCATAAAAATCGAAGGCGGTGTATCCAGTTAACATGGGTGGCCAGTGCAACGTTCAGTTAGATTGTTGTGACATAAGCAATTGGAAAACAAAAATCAGAGTAGGAGCGTTTACAGGCCTAATTGACTCTGATGAGTACAACGAACAACTGTACAGAGAAACAGAGCAGGCCAATAACCCATAATGGGGAATTTTAACCTTCCAGATATTGACTGGAACTTGTAGAATGGTTACTCACACAATAACAAGACTATTTTTGGGGAGTTATTGGATGACTGTTTCTACAGCGTCATGTTTGAGAGGCAACAAGGGAGAGGGTAATACTCTCGATCTCATTATCAGCGGTGATTATCCATGCATTAAGAATCTGCATCTAGGTGGCAATGATCAGTGTGTTGATGTGGAATTTACTTAAAGATGTAACTACCATCAAGTGTAAAGGAAAGGGTTTTTCTTTAATAAAGATGACTACAGTGGTCAATACGGGACCAACTGATCGTGTTACCATACGCAAATTCTAATAGTAGGAAGTGTTCAAGGAATTAATCACAGAAGCTACTAGGCTTTCAATACCAACTAAGAAATATCATTCAAGGTTTAGACCTAAATGGATGTCAGATGAAATAATGAGGCTCGTTGCAGAGATGAAAAATGCATGGGATGCATATAAATTATCAGAAGCCTGTGGTAGATATAAACTAATCAGAAATCAAGTCACAAAGAACGTTAGGCGAGCTAAGTCAGGTTGTGAGAAACCTTTGGCAAAGGATACAAGGAAAAATAGTAAAGATTTCTTTTCTTAGGTAAATGCTAGAAGTAAGGGGAATCACACATGTCCACTTGATATCGATGGTCCTACTCATGTTCTTGACAAACCGAACGAGTATTTTGCATCTACATGTGGAAGTTTTTATGGGAACGGTTGCCAGAAGTTCATTTCACTCTACCAGGGAACTAAATTATTTTGTAATAACTAAGACGTCAATGGAAGGGAAATTGCTGCAGTTAAATTCAAGAAAGGCAACTGGGGTGTGAGGGCTGTCCAATTATATTAAGGAAGGCAACAAAGAAGTTAAGCAGACCCTTAGTCATAATTATGAGAGCATTCTTGGATTCAGGGCAAGTCCAAGTGAACTGAAAATGTGCGAATATATCCCCAATTCACAAAGGGGAACAAAGAGTGGTAATGGTAATTACAAACATGTTAGCTTAATATCTGTTCCAGAGAAAATAATGGAGGCACTGGTAAAAGAAGTAATGCACGACCAACTGGACAAAACTGCAGTTGTACTTCAGACATAGTATGGGGTTGTTAAGGGGTGATTGTGTCTGACCAATTTGATTGGATACTATGGTGAGGTTACAAAGGAACTGGATGCAAAAAATAATTTTGATGTCATGTACTTGAATTTCAGGAAAGCTTTTGATGCTGTTGCATATAACGGCCTACTGTACAAATTGAAGAATTGTGGCATTAGGGGCAAGTTGCTGCTAAGGATAAAGGGACGGTTAAGTGGGAGAAGACAGAGTTGTTATCAATTGACACTGCTCTTCGTAGGCTAATGTTGTCAGTGGAGTCTCGCAGGGTTCGGTGCTGGCCCATTGTTATTTCCTTTATTAATTATATTGATGAAAGTATATCAGGCTTAATGTCCAAGTTTTCCGATGATACAAAGGTTGGCAAGGTGGTTAATGACAGTAATAACGATACGCTACTGCAACATGATCAAGAAAAATTAGGCAGTTGGACTGAGAAATGTAATTGAGGTTTAACTTTGGTGGTAATCCCAGTGCTAATCTCAGATTTGTAGAAATGAAAAGGACCTGGGGGAGATAATTGTTCAGTGAGATATGAGGTGCTCTGAGAGTGCACACAGGCGGCCAAGACGGTTCATGTGGTTTTGTTAATGATATACAGTAATTTTGCTAGAGGAATAAGGAGGTTAAAATTCTAATGTACAGCAATGGTCAGACCGCTTCTTGAGTACTGCATACAGGTCTGGAGACCTTATTTTAGGAAGAATGTAGTGCTGCTGTAGCGGGTACAGGAATAGATTGATTGAGCGGATATGGGAATAGATGATACCCATAGTGTCCCAATCATCTATTCCGACACCGTGGAAAGCCTGGCAGGCAGCATGGTTGCAGATCCCTACAAACGTCTTTAGGCATCTAGTAGAGTCAAGAGTCAATATCTAGGTGAACAGCTGCTGTTATTCGTGCGAACGGTGGTCGAACACGGTATTAGGTAGATGGTCACAATTTAATGATCATGAGTGTAAATTAGATGATATCGGTATATTTGTATCAACACGTTAGAGAAAATAATAGGGGTAAGAATATTCTAGTTCTGAACATAACCGACGAACTAAATGATACTATAGGCGTCACAGTCCAAGAACCATTAATAGAATTCCTGGACACTTCTTAAAGCTTCTTAGTTCGAAGATGAAAAAAAAAAAAAAAAAAAAAAAGGTTACAGTAGTTAAAGGTCAAGGTTTGGTGTTTAATCATAAGAACGGGAGACTATGATAGTTTAAGATGGTATCTGTCCTTTATCAACTGGGCTGATAGCACAGAGGGGGCTCGTAAAATAGATTTATGGATGACTTTTAAAGCAATAATCGCAGAAACCATGAACGCATATATACCATTTAGGAAAATTTAACAGGAGAAAGATGCCGAGTTGGATGAATACTGAGTTGGATAGGTGAGACCGAAGGTCTAGGGACACTAAAAGATCAGCTGGATCACCTACGTGAGGAGGACATAACATTGCACTCATTTTTGGCCTTTTAAGATTTCTGTATTCATCACAGTGTATCAAAGTGCAGTTGACTGACGTTCATATGTCGCCCTACATAAAATACTATACATGTTTACATGTTTATTTGAGAGGAAGTCAAACTGATTTTTTTTTTTTAATTATTTTACATTTTGCTTTTTATTTTCTTCTTATTATTTTAATTTTTGTCTGGTGCGGTAAAAGACTGTATTCTTTGAGAGGGCCCACGTATTCTACGATGCTGACTCAGAAATCAACGAACGACCTGTGTTTCTTGGTTAAAAAAGGTCTCTGTAGCCGAGTGGTCAGGAGCAGGAGTGCATAGCACACGCTGTTTGAGTAGACCGAGGTTCAAGACCCTCACTGCTAAATACGGTCGATCTGCCAAACCGCACTGGACCAGCGTGGCAGATTATGATCAATTTCCCTCAACATGAATTGTTGAGGAGGCTCACATCCTGCAGTGGATCAGTTAGGTTACATTAACTTGGATATGTGTGCTAGGAACCAGGGCGACTAAGGCTATGAGACGTTAGTAACAAGTTCTGTTTCTGAACACCAAAAGAAAACGGGAAACGTGGAAAATTTTTTTACACTACTTAAAGTGCAGATGACGATGAATGAAAGTCGTGAAAATGCATGCAAAGGAATTTTATGTTAAGCGACCTAGAACATCTGAAATTCAAGGATGCATAAGTTGTTCGAAGTCCGCTCATTTTCTTACTGAGTGGATGACTATCAACTCATACTGATTCACACTCTTAGGATTTTCTTTGTGGCAACTAAGGAGATGGATGAGGCATCAATATATTATATTTGCAGTTGCCTGTATTCTTCGCTAGGCTTGCTGTTTTCTGGGCAAAAAACCTGAGTTTCTGGGAGAAAAAAATCATTCTACCCTCTTCTGAAACCGAATGATTCAGCCACGTTGATAAAAAAAATATCATAAAAATTCTTCACTTTATATTAACAGGTGTTAGGTCTTTTCCACCCATTGTGGCTATTCGGTGATTATAATACTACCCTCAGGGTCAGTGCTACCTAGTGTATTGTTACTAGTGCTGGCTGTCTTCCAGCACGGTAGTTATATAGAACTTTTATACCTTGTGAAAAACGGGTGAGTTGGAATTCCGTCTCGATTGGAGGAGCTTTTTTTGGATGTTTTTTCACATCGTGGCTAGTTTATTGGCCTCAGTAAGAGTTCTGGGTTTTCTTCCAAAGACACAGGCATTTCATACAACAAAACAGGAAATCTTCCACAGAGTACTCGCCATTTGCTGACAGAATATATACTTATTCCTAGCAGCCTTAGTTGTTTTGTTGGATGGAAAGCCTGAGTTTCCAGAGAACACCAAACCACAATAAAATGAACTAACGCAATCCACCTGTAACGTGTAGATAATCACATCGCAAATAATAGGGTACAGTATAATAAAATTTTAGAAATATTTTTTAATTGTATCATTATATTATATTGGTTATTTCATTACCACCCTTGTAATTTTTGCATTGCAAATCTGCTTACTTTTATTATTATTATTTTTTACCCTGAGTAATACTTTTGAACACTGTTGGTGCTGTTGAAAGAATAAGCGCTGGTGTTCATTGTATACGAGGTCGTGTGTCGTCCACAAGCATTTCAGAGATGTTAATATAACAGGCATTTTGAATTTGTGCTCCCCTCCTTGAGAAATATTACTGCATACGCCCGTCGATGACCTGGTTACTTGATATATGAAGCAATTTTCAAAGTGAATGCACATGTAAATAGCTACAATCGTTACTACATTCAAAGACTCAATGTAACGTTTACACTGGAGATGAATGCTCCTGAAAGTGAGTTGACTGGAACTGTCCGTCATCAGTGGGTCGGCCTTTCTTCTTTTTGATTACACACTTACGAAGGAAAGTTCTGATTTATTTATTTTTTTATAACATAATTGTAGATGAATAGGTTGTTCCAAGGGCACTTTGTATGAGCTCGCCCTCGTTGGTAGCATAGTTGATAGAATCGCTGTCCTCACACCGGGTGTGAGGACCTGATTTCGAGTCCCGTCGATGGTGTGGGTAATTTTTGCTGTGTTAGTCGGTCTCAGAGGAGAGTAGCATGGTTTTTTATCCCAGAAACTCGTCCAGCAAACAGAAAATTGACCGCAGAACACACGCAATTTACAGACAATATACAGGGTGTTTCAGTTAAACGTTTCAGAACTTCTAAGAGGGGTAGGGTACATCCAGACAACTCGAAATCATATAGCAATGTGGGGTCGGAAATGCTTTCCTGAAGCGGTGTTGTACACAGAAGCACCATAAAGAAAAGAGACCGTAAGTGAGAAATCGTTTTAATAATACATGAAAAGAAGCAAAAGGTACATGGATTAAAGTAAGTGTTCGAAGTTTCTTCAACCTCGTATTGCTTTCGCACAGTGGTACCTTGGAAAATGTGCTACAAATCCCCTTTTTCCTGCTGAAGTGTTGTTTTCCGATGAGGCATCCTTCACAAGGGAAGGAATTTTCAACATGCATAACGACCATATCTGGGCGGTCGAGAACCCGCATGCAATACGACGTCGTGCAGCACAGATTCGATTTTCGGTCAATGTATGGGCCGGTATTATGGGAGATCACCTCATCGGACCTTACCTGTTACCGTGTCGTCTAACCGGACCTATCTACTTGATCTTTCTGCAGCAAGTATTGCCACAACTTTTGAGAGATGAACAGATTTCTGCATCGACGCAACAGACAATGTGGTTCCAACATGATGGAGCCCCTCCCCATTATAGCGGAGATGTTCGTAACTACCTGGATGTCACATTTGGTCAACAGTGGATCGGACGTGGTGGTTCCGTGCGTTGGCCTGCTCGGTCACCCGACCTATCATGTCTTGATTTTTATTTCTGGGGTCATATGAAATCGCTAGTTTATGACACCCCTGTTGACAATGCTGAGGAGCTGGTTGCAAGAATCGCAGTAGCTGCCGAAGAAATTCGAAATTCGCCTGGAGTATTCCAGAATGTTCGGATGTCCATGCGTCGGAGATGTGAGGCGTGCATTGTAGCCCGGAAGAAACTTCGAACACTTACTTTAATCCATGTACCTTTTGCTTCTTTTCATGTATTATTAAAACGATTTCTCACTTACGGTCTCTTTTCTTTATGGTGCTTCTGTGTACAACACCGCTTCAGGAAAGCATTTCCGACCACACATTGCTATATGATTTCGAGTTGTCAGGATGTACCCTACCTAGAAGTACTTAGAAGTTCTGAAACGTTTAACTGAAACACCCTGTACTGAGCAATATGGCTAGTCCCTGATGCTCCTAAAACCCTAATACAACAACTTGTATGAACTTCATTTCCCCTTCACCCCCTCCCCCGTTGATCAATTAAAGACGTGGAACATGAAAACAAATGGAGAAGCTAACTAAAGTGAAGATATTTATTATTGCGATATTTCAGTTATTACATATGTGATTACTTAATTAAAACACGCTACTAAATCATTATTTCAGTTAATTATATGCTTGCATCCTTTGATTAATGAAAAAAAAAACAATTTTAATTAATAAAAGCGTATTTCATTTTAAACTATTTCCTCTTTTCATAATTTAAATAATTTTAAATTACTAAAATGTAACTGGACGATACAACAGCGAAAATTAACTAGCATTATCAACAAAAATAGAAATTATAAACGAGTATAATTATTGATGTCAATTATAGAAAACTTCCATAATAATATATTATTAACAAATGGGCTATTAATGCGCTTTTTTTTTTTTTTATAAATTATTAAATATTTCTTGTAAATATCTGCGCAAAAAAGTGTTGTCAATTAAAAACTTTAGGTAGCGCAACATACAACTCGCGAGCTGCATTCTTCTGCTGTTTGATGTCACGTGCCAGAAGGTTCAGTAACTGCAACTTTCATTTAGAATAATGTCGGCTACTGTAGTCGTTGCTGTTTATTAAATATGAAATCTAGAATTTTGTATTTATTTATCAGTAATTTGCTTTTTATGCGCGTGTTAAATGGCCGACAAGTAGCAGCTCGTAAAAATGTTCTGATTGTGTATTTTTAGTTACCAGTTCGAAAACAACGACCCTTTTTATATCAGGTATGGCTGATTTATAGACATCAAGAATTTAAGCCTTTAAAAAAAAAATGCTTTATCTAGTTTCTTTTTCACACTTGTATTTAATATTATAAGGATTTTACTATGAATATTTTCAATTCCGTGTAAGTTTATACTACCTGTAAATAATTTTGTACAGAAAAATATTACAAACAGCTGTGAGTTGTATTACTCAGTGCATTGAACTCTTCCAGGAGGGGAGGGGAAGGTATGTTGATTTGTTTAAATTACACACATCCAATAAGAAAAGCACCATTTTATTTACATTTATAGTTTTATATTTATTATTTTATACATTTATCAGTTTTTCAGCAACTGCAGTTGAGCTACTTCCTATATTAATGAAGTTCACTTCTGTTGGATAAAGTTAAAATTCATCCCCTCCCCCTCACTGCACAAATCCTTTATTCAACGTTAGGAGGTAAGGTATTTGCTCGAATAAAATTTGCTCACAAATAATGTTATAGTTACTGGAGTGTCTTGAAGGATCGAATGGAAAATTACTTGGGTCTTTTAATGAGCATATGGTGAAAGAGGTTGTCGAACGCCGGCTAGAAGAAAAGGCTTTATTTCTGGATTTGCTATTGGAGCTAGAGGTCTATAAATTGGGTTATAATATGCTAGAGTTTGAAGTCCTGGTTGAGTTGCTGGAATACGGCTTCTGAGAACTGCACGGTCTATCGGGGCAAAAGGGACAGGTGGAAGGATTGGGTAGCTTATGGGAGCCTGGCCGATAAGAGTTGCTGGGTTGTAAGCACTACTTCCGGGTAAGTTAGGATGAATTCCTGGACCACTTGGGACATAAAGAAGTTGACGATAGGGTCCATACGGATCCACAGGTGCCGCTGGTATGCCATTCAACCTTGAACCTTCCCTGGTTTGGCGAGAAGGAAATACATTTCTTTGGTCATTCCTAATGGTGGTTAGTGGGTTATGAGGTGCTGGGTTTGCCTAGAAAGAAAACCAAATAATGATATCGTTTACGAGTATTATAACATAATCTGCTTGGAAGCGTCACGAGGGAGTTAATGTACTTACGTATGGAGGCTCCCTGAATGGATTTATTGCAGCTCCATTTGTGGTAGGGTTTCGTCCTAAATTGGGCAATTCACGTATTATTCCTGGCGAACTTGCAGGGAATGAATGCATTACAGCTGAATTTGTTGCCTGGTTGCTTCCTATATTTGGAAATTCGCGTATTACTCCTGGTGAACCTGCAGGGAATTGATGTATTACAGCTGAATTTGTTGCCTGGTTGCTTCCCACATTTGGAAATTCACGTATTATTCCCGGGGAACCTGCAATAGATGCACGTTGTTGCCTCTTGACCTCAGATTCCGTGGGACTGTTGCGGAGAGAGAGAACCACTGTCGTGGTCGCTAGATAGAAGACTAGAATCTGTAGAGGAATAAAAGAAAATGTTATTTTAGCAAAAAAAAGAGAGCAGAAGAAGAATTTCTGGATCTTTCAATAATTGATAGAGTACCATGGATCTTTGTGACAATGAGCAGGCTTATACCTCCCGCTTCTTCACACTAATTGGCTGTTCTCCCAGGTCCTTTAATCACCGCGAAGCTAGGAATGCCATCACTCATTGTCGCAAAGATCCATGGGTAAGAACCTTGTACTGAAACTAACCTAATACAGATAAATATTCACAATCGCTTCATCTGTTTTGTTGTCAACAGACGAAGTGATTGTGTTTATTCGTTTACCGAGGCTACGCATAATAATAGTTTTGCATATTTTAGGTAACATAACCGAAAATTAAATGAATTTTAACAATGGCTAAATTAATTTAATCAGTAACTCTGTACAACTGAAATGTGTATTAATATTTTGTTAATGCAGTTTTGGAGACCCCTCTATGACTAATGGACTTCTGTCCAAGGTAGTTTGCAAAGTGAGGGCCCCGAAACTGCATTAATAAAATATTATGACATGAACGAGGATACCTTAAGGATCTATTTAATAGCAACGTGTGTAATATCCTAATTGACCAAACACACGATTTACTCTTGAGTATCCTTGGTGTAAGGCTTCCGTAGCCGAGTGGTCAGGAGCGGGAGTGCAGTAGCACACGCTTTTTGAGTATACCGGGGTTCAAGCCCATGACTGCTAAATGCGGTCGATCTGGTAACCCGCACTGGACCGGCGTGGTAGATTATGATCCATTTCCCTCGACCTGAATCTTTGAGGAGGCTTTCATCCTGCAGTGGATTGATAATCAGCAGTTTACTTTTTCTTTTCTTTTTTAATCTTTTGTGTAATTTAGTGGTCGCTGATGAATCGAATTTGGCCCCGTGGGTAGCACAGTTGGTAGAACACCCGTCTTCCCCACACCTGGTGGAAAAGACCAGAGTTCGAATCCCGTCGATCAAGTGAGGAATTTCTATGGCCTTTTTTACAACGTGGCCCAGTTAGTTGGTCTCAGACAAAGGTAGCATGACTTTTTCTCCGGGGAACCTGGTTTTTTTGTCCAGCAAACAGCAAATCGACCACAGAACACATGCAATTTACAGAGAATGCACGCAAAGCAATATGGCCTTCGTTGCTGATGCTCCTAAAATCCTAATACAAGGAAAAAGAACTGAATTTGATGGTTTTTCGTTGAGAAAAGTACTTACCCTCTAGAAGACACTGGCAAACTTTGATTTTAACCAGAAAAAAAAAAAAAAAGGGGAAAAAAAAGGAAAAAAAAACCGCCCTTTAGAATAAATCTCAAAGTACAAGGAAAGTAGTTGATATACTTCTCGTGCAAGATGGATTAGCGTACACAGACCCTACCTGAGAGATCATGGCTCCGGTCAGATGGGATGTTGACACTGGAAAACTTGGATAAAGTACCGAGAGAAGACATTTCTTATATACGCTTCCTCGGCAGCCTACTTAAGACGTTTTCCTCCAATGTCTGATTCACTCGGATTCTGTGAGGGCGCCCCTAGGGAAGGACTGGCATCGTTGCTGCTTTCTTTTGACACGTACGTGGTGGATGAATAATGGATCTTCCTCTGCAGCGAAAAGGCGGAAGGAGAAGTTGGAGAATCTGTCTGTCATGGCGTGGCTGCGAATATAAAATTGCAGTCGATGACTGTTAATCGCAGTCATAACTAACATCGTTTGTGTCGGTAATGCGGTCAGTCAGGGAGTGTAAAAGAAACGCTCTGCACACGTTCCAGTTGACGTGATATCAATGCAAATATGTTGCAATTGTAAGACGTTCTGCTCCTTAAATTAAAAAACGAATTTTTTTAATTGTAACGTACTCAGCTCAGACTGACATGGTTATGGAGTGAAAAAATCAGCCCATGAAAATGTCCTCGCGTTAAACAGGATTGAAACCTGAACCTTTTCCACCCATTATGAGAAGGAGGATGGTAATTATAACTACTGTGCTACCCGGAAGACCTGAGAAATGGAAAGAACAACATCCATGAGATCGTTTTATTTATATGGTATATTAAAAATATTTGGATCCATCAACAAAAATATTGATGGATGGAACCCCAAATAGCTAACAATTTCATTAATTGGTCGAAATATCCAGATTGGGTGAAAACCAGAGCCTGATGTGGTTGCGAAAGCTGCTGTCCAGTGATTGCAATTTTTGTAATTAATCGTATTAATGAATGAATTTGAGATTTTGTCAAGTCAACCATGCTGAAACATGAATGCTCATTAAAAGAGGAACATTAATCAGCCCACCTCGGATTCTACTTGCCTTAGTGATAGTAATAGCAAATCTCTAACACTGCCCGCTGAATCCGTGCAATTATAGCCAAGCATAGTTGTGAATAATCAGAATAAGGAAAATTAAGTTGGTGAAAGTTAAAGAAATCCAAGTTCTGAGCGATTTGTCGAGTTGGGACAGCGATTGAGGTAGTAGTGAATTTGATAGAATGCGATAAATTGATCTTAAGCCAAGATCAAAAGGTGGAAATTAAAGCTAGAGTATCCTATGAAGAATATCAGATGAGACATATGGACAGATAATACCACCTTTTGAAGCGACGTAGAATGAATAATTTTAGCAGTTGAGATGAGTGGTGATTGGGGCAACTGATAATTGAAATTCTCTGTGAAAAAGTAAATAGAGCCTTTTATACAGTAGTTGTAAAGTAGACATCATTTAGATTAGAATGAAGACCACTTTGTGAAATGACGAAATTTCGGGAATTTTAGTCAGACCCATCCTCCTGCCTATAGCTACTCGAACTCCCTCTATTTACTAGCTGCCAGAGTAGAGGCAGCGAGATTATACCTAGCTGATCAGGATGCTTCCTAGAGCGTTGTCAGTAAATTCAGTTCAATGGATATCTGGCAGCTGGCGTACGAAAACGATGAATTAAATCGCACCATGATGTCCATCAGGACCTCACTGATGGTAGAAGAGAAGGGAGTTGCCAGAAATTTGCTTTGGAGTCTATACATGGGTTTCATCACCTCAAGTTTGCAATAAGAAAAATTTATTGTACCAGATGAATTATTACCACCTAGTTTAGCCTGGTGAGTCAGACTATCATTCCGCTCTCTGATGTGTATGTCCCATCAACTTTTGTTTGATAAATTTAAAGCCCAGCATAGGAGTTTTCGGACTTTGCTTCATCATCATCATTGCTTCGGATATCATTTTTGATGTAGTCTCTATAATTCAATACATGTTTTCTAGCTGCCCTCCAGATTTCAATTCCAGGTTTGTAATCGTTTTCTTAAAAGTTCTGAAAAAAAAGAAAGGTGGGCGGTTGCTATCACCACATCATCAAACTAAATTTCCTTCCAGACAAGTCTGATTTTTCGTTTCGAGAATAGGTATAAAACAGCAGAGGGGTAGATACGTCTACTATGATGGATGGAATGCATCTTGGTGAAACGAGACACTCAGTTTTATGGCTTATTTGAACTTGATTTAATCTCTTAATTTGGCTATTAAGTTAGCATAGTAATTTTCGTTTATTGTTTGTCCCTGTGGAAGATAATCTACCATTATTATCCCTTTTGAAATCCAGAAGACAGACGCCATGACTTTCCTTCCCGATGGACTGATTTGTCGTTCTTTGGAGGTGGTCATTCAGCATGCGTCCATTGTTTTAATTGCATTTTTGAACTCTGGTTAATAGTGATGAAGCCATGTTTCATCCATGGTTATAAATACAATGTCCGAAAAAATACGAACCTTTGTATTAAGACAGGAACAGACAGAATAAATGCAAATAGGTGCAAAGAAAACTGTTATGTTGAATTAAGACCTGTTTCCTCTTTGAGTATTAACACTTCACAGGCTGTTCGACTTCTGTAATCTAAAGCCAGGTTGGGGTAAACGCGTGATCTATCAGACTTTGAAAAGGGTTTTATCGTGGGTGCACGTTTCCTAGCAGCCCCGATTCAGGAAACAAACTAATTTCTCAAAAGCATCCATCTCAAAGGTTTTAAATCACTGGAAAGAAAGCGAGCGGTTCTTCCGCATCTCAAAGGCGTAAATGTGGGAGAAAAAAACAGTACTTCAAGAGCGAAGTTGTCCTGCTCTAAGGAGGACAGTCCGAAAAATAGGACATCCAGTGTGCAGAAAATAACATCCGAATTAAACCAAACCCAGAACTGTCATATTTGAACCTTGCGCAGGAAATTAAAGAAACTGGGTATTAGCACTCGCCTGCCTATTCGAAGCCCCCCCCCCCGCCCTTTTTTCAGAGATAAACAGAAAAATCCGTTTGCAGATGTATTGAGAACATCGTGATTGGACAGTGGAATAATGAAGAAAGTTATGTGGTCAGCGAATCACAATGTACTTTCTTTTGCACTGATAGTGCAGGGTGTGTGGCGAGAACCTCAAGAAGCGATGGAACCAGCTGCCTTGTTAAGACAACCAAAACAGCTGGAGGTGGTAACATGCTATGGGAAACGTTTTGTTGACGCAGAATGAGTCCGTTGATACCGGTGGAAGGTTCGAATGTCATCCAGGGAGTATCTGAATTTTGTATCAGATTTACTGCACCCTGCAGTGTTATACTTTTATCCCGAAGGTGATGACCACATTATGGAGGACAATGCAACAGCGTATCATGCCAGAATCGTGCAAGAATGGTTCGGAGAACGTGACACGGATTTCCACCATCTTTCCTGGCCCTCACATTCATCTCATCTCATCTCAATCCTATTGAGAATGTTTGGGATATGCTGGAAGTCCTCTTCCTTCAACCTTGTGGCAGCTACGTGATATTTTACTGGAAGAGTGGTTACAATTAGACCGAAACGCGCTCATGCTTGCTGTTATTCGGAACAAAGGCGACCCATTTCGACACAGTAAAGGTTCTTATTTTTTTTGGCCAGTGTGTGTATATCTATTGCCAGAAAATTTTAGGATCTGTTTGATAATGTGCAAAAAAGTTACTCTGAAATTTAGGATCGATGTTTCTGATTGGGTATTAAAAGGTGGGTAACCTTTTGTCATTATTAATTTATTTAACTGAATGTTTCGCAACTGATCAATTGAGATGTCTTGAGCCTCTTACGATTTCCCTAACAGTTTATCATCAATCAGCCATCACCATGCCATGAACTTTATTGATGTTTTCGTTTTGATGGACGGCGCTGTTCAACTTCATTTCTGGTTCTGCCACGTTTAAATTCAGCCGATCAATTTTTGAGAGTTAACACATGTTTCTGCAGATTCTCCTAATCTATTTACAATGTCTTCGTGAATATCTTTGCTCGATAACCCATTTTTGTAAATATATTTTAATGATCGATGTTCACTTTTCTCCAATTATTCAGGCTCGAACTTCAATGATCAAATGTATCATAGTTATCGGGTTGTTTTCATGGACATCACTGAGTCATCTCATCCCCATTGAATGCATCCTTTCGGACCAAGTTTTGCCCTACATGATAACCGTGTATCCAGATGGCACTGGACTCTTTCAACAAGACAACGCCTCGTGTCACAAGGCTCCCTTCATTGTCGTCAGGAGTGGTTCGCGGCTCACGTCCAAGCTTTTCGTGGCCGCTAAATTCACCCGATACCAATCCCACTTGTGGGGTGTGGTGGAACGCGGCATTCGCCAGTTCAGGCCAGTGCCTCGCTCTGTTGCTAAACTCTGCGAAATCGTTCTGTCCAGCTGGTTCAGGATACTCGAGAACGCCTTCCGTGGTCTTGTGGAGTCGATACCACGCCGTGTGTAAGCCGTTATCACTGTGAAAAGCAGCCCAAAACGCTCGTAGTCGGTGGCCATAATGTTTTGGCTCATGAGTGTACATCTTCCTCTGAGAGGATTGTAACATCAAATTGGCTTCGTATGTCTGTCTCTCTAGCGAATTCCTGTGGGCTTATCTGGCTATCCTGGATTACAAACAAAATGTTTATGGCGCTAGATATTTAATACTCTACATTTCTGCGTATCCCACTTAAATTTTACTTGGGTTTCATTATTTTCTTAGAACAATGTTAAATTTTATTCTCTCTTTCTCTCTCTCTCTCTCTCTCTCTCTCTCTCTTTATTTTTAATTCTTTTCCCTTAATTATTTTATTTCTTTTTCTTTAATAATAATTATTTTAAAATTTTATCTAATTAAATTTATTATTTTTTTTAATTTTCTTTTTGAAACTTAAATATTATTTTGTCCATTTAAATATTTTTATTCTAAAATTGTTAGTTATGCTAGTCTCTTTGGGGAAAGGGTTTTTTTTTTTTTTTTTTTTTGTATGCGACTCACTTCGGGGTTAGGACTCGCTGGTCTCCAGTTTATTAGACACGTGATTTTCACCGGCTTGTACCCAGATTTGGGCTTCCTGGGTACGGGAACTGCTGGCATCCACTGCTATTACACTTTCTCCAGTAGATGCGGGATTCTTTGTGATCTTCACCATTGTAGGTAATTATAGGAGACTGCTGCACCCATACGACTTGCACTTCTTCCTTTGGGTGCTAGTAATATTATATTTAGTTTAGTACGTGTATAGTTGGGCCCGCCTCCTCGTGGTATGGACGGGTACTCCCTGGTGATCGCTGCTTTTTTTGGTAGCTAACTGGCCAGAAACAACACACACACACAATGATGTTTAGCTATAGTGCCTCGTTTGTGATTACTTAAGCTTATTATTACGTGTTTAATCTCATAATAGACAGGACTCGATATGACCCGTCACAATTTAAATTCCAAAGAAGTCTTACTCTAATAGTGTTGATTCAAGGTGAACGTTTTTAATGAGAGCTAATGAAATTCGAATAACTTCGAGTAAAAGGGTGTTGGAGACATGAAATTTATGCGCAACAATCTTTATTCTCTTATGTTGCTGTGGAAAAGGGATAAAAAAAAAAAAAAAAGCCCAATGATGCAGTGGCGAGTAATTGCGCACTCCAGCCTTCGCAGGGTGTGGGAAATTTCATGTACTGCATAAAGATTTTCCTTAGACATTATACATGAGGATTCTGAGAGTTTACATATCCACTTATGCGTTATGAGAAAGTCCAGTCTAGCATCTAAGGACCTTCAACTACCATTTCTAATAACTATCCCCACTGATGGCTTCGTTTTCCACAATCTTGGAAAAATTACTGTATGACATTCCCTTTTGTGCAATCCTTTATAGCGACTTTGTAGTGACAAGACACGAGTATTGATCTGTGCAAACTTTTAAGCGACATTGTTTCTAGGTGATGTTACACCGTGAACACCCGCTCCTTCATGCACATCTTAGTTTTACAGGCTGTCGACAGATGGCAACACCTTGAACAGAATGAATGTTACTTGTAGAAATCATGTCTCCAGCACTCTTTTACTTGAAGTTATTCACATTTTCAATGGTTCTCATTTAAAACAATTGCCCTGTATTTAAGAAGCTAACTGCGTTTCGCTAAGTAGTTATTAATGACTCTCACTATCCTTTCATTTTGAATTTACTGAGATCTGACACACAGTTTCATGACATTTTAGAAAAGTCAACCATCTCTGCCCACTTTTCTAAAGATGTTGATTAATTTTATCAATGGAAACTTGTATCAGGTTTACGGCTGCTTTAAATTCATAACTGAGTTCAACCCCTTCCTGATTCCGTATACTTCATTCCAACGCGTATTACGACACAGCACGTGGTTCGGAATGGTAACGTGACTTATCCTGAGGCAGACTCTGAATTCATAACTTATCTACGCGGCCATCAAGATATTCGTTTTTCAACTTGAGGTGCAGCAGTAATTCACTACACTCGTCATACTGATGGAGAACACTGCATAAACAAGGAATCCAAGTAAAAAAAGTTTATCATTTAATCTGTAGAAGGAAATAACTGGACTCGGGTTGGCAGCAAAAGGGAAGGGCCAGTTAAACTTATATCAATTTGTATTTTAATGTGTATACAGCGCCATATCATGAAAAAAGTATTTGACACTATGCACAAATTATAATACTTAAAGATTCACAAGATTTATTAATGTCTATTACTTCTTCTTTCAGCAATTTACCGAAAGAAGAGCTGACTGGTGATTAAGGTGTCATTATGCAAGCGAGGAGGACTCGAGCACGTTCCCCACGGGATCGCCCTGCACTTCCGCTTCCTCCTCCACGTCCTCGCTCTTCTGACAAGCTGAACGTTAGCCGCGATCCTCTTGTTCTACCTCCAAACCCATTCCAGGAATTCCTGCGGCACAATCCTTTAAACAGGAGGCCCAGAAATCCAACTGGATTCAGTCTTCTCCACGATATCAGTATTCCATCAAACTATCGACCTGCTCATGGTTCTACCAGATTTGTCAGCGTGCCACCCATTCGGTCTCCTATCCGCTCCTTGCTGAAACAGGAATCGGGAGATTCTGCTTCCTTAATTGCCGATTCTGGGAAACCGACAGATGAATCATCGCAACCACTTCATGGGCCAAAGTGGGTTGATCTCCCTTCAGACCTCAAAGACTGTGCAGCCAGCTTCACTCAAGCCAGTTATGAAAATAACTTGAAAACGTACAAATTTTCACCAAGTAATTGTCAGAATGTTGACATAGGAGTTCAGACTTCTTCATGCGAGTCTTTTGAAGGAGTTGACGAAGCTACAAATACTTCATTCCGTAGCCGCCAAAATAAGAAGACGTCCCACGGATTAATAAAGATACGCAACTACAGACGATTAAGAAATGCGCACGTGAAAAAAATTCGCAGTAGGAGGAAGGGTAGGAGCAGATCGCTTGTGTCCATCCACACACAGACCGAAGGAGATAACTGGAGCAGTACATTCACTGTCACAGCCGAAGGAGAGTCCTCACACAGTCCCGAAGTATTTTTCTTTGAAGATGCAGTTGAAATATTGCCGGATAATTCCACCTACCTTGATCTAAAAGATGGAAAAGAAGGTATTCCTCTGCTTTCAAATTTTACGTCGAATTACAAAAAACTGAACAATGGAGCCTCTTATGGTGGAGTAGATGAGATGGACAACTATTGTAATACCGATAGTATCGAAGATCTTTTTCCACCTGATGACGATGCTCAGAATGGGGATGAAATTTTTCAGGAGTTTGATTCTAAAGTGGGTCTGCTTTCAACCAGTGATCTTACCCTTAGAACTAAGAGAAATCCCTTAATTAGATTTCTGACATATTATATAAGAAGAATGTGGGTACTCATCAAACATCTTAATTGCTTCTAGTCATCGATCCAGTAAATGTGTGATTTTGTTCGCAGGTGGGCCAGATTGAGGTATCCGGATTCAAACCTTTTAATTAGACTATATTAAGTTACTAGGTAGTCAATAAAGTTCTTGGGGCCGAGAGGCTCATTTTGGAACCTCAGTTGCCCCTGACCTTAATTCTTCACCAGAGAGTTTGATAATTTTATGTCTTAACAGTTTAAGTATTTCAAATTTTGATTTATTTATTTTTTTTAAATGAAACTTGGGTAATAGTTGAACGTCATACGCTGGTGTTTATACGTGGCGCCATCTATGGCCATCTTTCATAAGTTGAAAACCCTGACGTGCTATTAGTTTATAATTCTATTCAATAAAGATGTCGTGACAAATCTATTTTGGAAAGAATAAACGAATTTATTTCAATAATTATATAGAATACATTTTCCGAAAAGTAGCGTCTTAATTTATAATTTAGAAAATAAAATCATGGCGCTGCTAGCAACCAACAAGAAGACAGAGGTGGAGAATAAAGTCTAATTAATTTTGAAACTTCCCCAAGCAGCCAGTGAGGCTTGTGGCATAGAAAACGCGCCCGAGACCTTTAAGAACGGATCCGAAAATGGGAAACTTCCTTTTGTAGCTGAAACCGCCATTTTGGCCAGAGAGGATAAAAGGCAGATGATTCATGGTAGGATAAGAGGACATCTGACATTCGTTCAGCATGGTTACATCTCTTTTCGTGAGCTGTAAATCGGGTGTTTCAACAGTCCCAGGAATAACTAACTGATTCCCTTTGTCTTTCCCCAAAAGGTTTCTTGTTTCTTCCTTACTTGCATTATCGTATTTAATCTTAGAATATCTCGCACATTTGCTTCCAAGAAATGAGAGTTCAGGACTTAGTTCAGTGCTTTCTTCTGAACTATCTTCTGAGCTTATATTCTGCGAATCATCGTTCATGTGGGGCGTTCTTGTGTTGGTTAGACCAGGACTTGAATAAGCACTGCTGTTTGCGGTGTTGTTGATGGACAACTCTTGGCTCAATCCCGATGCGTTAGACTCATCTCTGGTGTCTTCTTCTTCATCCAACGTTCCAGGGATGTTCTGAATGGACATTAATGCGGACATATTGTAATCTTCAATCTTGTTGCGGAATGTAGCGAAGAAAGGTTCTGGCCAATACCAAGATTGAGGAAAACGCTGATAGTTTTGCTTACCCAACATGTGTGGCGCGAATAGCCAAGGCATAAACACTGGAATTTGATCAGTCGGATTCTTTTCATCTTCACCCATATTGAATAAACCGACTTCTCGATATAGGAATACTTTTAAGCAAATGATGAGAAAATAAAGTACAAGAGCTCGCAATATTAGAAACAATAATGGTAAACAATAGCGCAGCTTTTTTTTTTTCTGTTTTAAAAAATAAATGCAGGCAACACAGTGATGTTGAACAATGTTTTTCTCGCCTTCATGATGAGTTTTATTGTTGTGTTACTCGGAATCTAAGATTAGTGTGTTTAAAAGGCCAAAAAAAAAAATAAATAATAAATAAATAAATAATTACATCAATGTGTCCTATATATATTGATGTACGATTCACGCAGTTTGTGCACAATATAGTGAAGTTTCATGGCCTGAGTGCCCTTGGGGTTAATCCTGACAGGCTTTAGGCTGATTTCAACATTTCCTCAGGCTTTGGCATTCTTCAAAATGTTTTCCGGAGGATCCAGAAGTATACGCGATTTGACTGGCTGTTTCAAGCCCACTCGAGTATTAAATACGGCAATGTTCTTGTATATTTCTGTTTTGTGAACTCCTCTGACCTGCAGTCGTCTGGAATATAAATAGAATTTATTTTTGTGATCATTGTGCTCAGGAATTTTTATGGGCTTTTTTCACAACGTAGTTTATATGATATTTGGGATAAAAAAAAAAAAAAAGATAAAAAGTTGCATCGGCCGGGAATCGAACCCGGGCCGCCCGCGTGGCAGGCGAGCATTCTACCACTGAACCACCGATGCTTCTGGTTGTATCCGCTTTTCTTATTTTTTATTTAAATCAAGACAATTGCAATACGTTACAGAAGAATAGTGATTGGTATCTTTCTTAAGTCCGCCATTTTGAAATTTGTTTTTCAGACAAACTATGTTATATTTATGCCGATTTTTTTGAAACCCGTTTAATACTCAAGAAGATGTGGTTTTAAAGGAGACCATTAACCCCCAGGGGCTCATATCTGGTGAGTATGGGCTTGGCACACCCAGGGTCCTCAGCTGGATATCATCATTCTTCTATTTCTGACTCTTGTTTTCTCTCTCAGGGTAATTCAGAAAATTTTTTTTTTTTTTTTTTTTTCATTTAGTCATTAATTTGAACCAATGGAAGACGGATTCCTCTGCCTCTTCCATCACCAAGGTCCATAAACTGAATTTGTGGACTAATTTTAGTGCCTGATATTATAAGAATGATTTATTTAATCCATTAACACGCTAAAGTTATCAAGGATACTTTCATAACGGAAGTTTCCATTACTTCAGAAATAAAAGAAAAAATATTTTCACACTCTTTATTGAGAATCTCTCAATTAGAACTTAGAATTACATAAATAAGATTAGGATACATAGAACGGTGGTTGGTTTCCATCTTTGCTTTATAAAAATCTAATTGTAGCCAGAAATCAGTCTAATGGATAGGGAACAGAGTTTTAGGAATGTGTCCTTCAGAGATCAACACCTTCTTGGGATATGCAGGTGCGTAAGAAGTAATGTATTTTTCTGGAGTCTTTTCTGAAATTACTTGAACATCAGCTGGACTTTGGTTTGATGTACCGTGTTCATTGGTTTTTACAACTGCCCGAAAACCGTTGACATCTGCTACGTAGTCCACCTGGCGATAAAGTCCATGGACATCTCGATAGCCGTACGATCCTTTCTTTGATCCGGACTCATCTCCAAGTTCTTGATGCCACTGAATGGTACCGCTTTCATCTTTCGTGTTATAACCAAACCCGTATGGCTCAGATTTCGACTGAAAAGTTAAATATAAAAGATATATCCTGGTTACATTGAGATGATACCTCAAAATTATTATTATTATTGTATATAGAGATGGTACTTTAGTACCATCTCAATGTACTAACATTGACAAATAACGGGTAGTAGACCAGCAATTGATTATATCATTATATCACCATTAATAGAAATATAAAACCGGAAAATACCAACTCTCTTCAGCTTGATAATGGATAAATTAATGAAGGAAGGAAATAAAGTTTGATGTTTTTGGGTTTTAGGAGCATTAGCGATTAAGGTCATATTGCTCAGTGCATATTGTCTGTAAATTGGTTGTGTTCTGTGGTCGGTTTTCTGTTTGCTGGACAAAAAACCCGAGTTTCAGGGAGGAAAAAACCACGCTACCTTCGCCTGAGACCGACTAACTCAGCTACGTTGCGAAAAAGGCCTATAAAAATTCCTCTCGTCATCGACGATACTCGAACCCAGGTCTTTTCCTTTCGTTGTGGGGAGGATGGCCATTCTACCAACTGTGCTATCTATCAGGGCAGTAAATAATGGAATTTGAATAAAAATGAATATACTAATGGTAGAAAATGAAAATCTGCAAAGAATGCTACATTCGTCATAATTTAATTAAAAAAAAAAGCAAAAGAGCATAGGGAAAATGAAGAATCGAACAATAGCAAAAGTCCAAGGTCCAACCTTGGTTTTCCATCTAATATTTTCTAGTTAGTACATGACCTGTTACTGCTGCTGGTCATTTAAAAGTTGGTTTTAAAATGGATCGTTCAATACGCAGTTCAAACAACGGGTCGAGTCCTTGACTGATGAAAATTTTAGTTTTTAAATGTTATTTTGACTTGTGGTGAATTCTAGATTCACCGCTAAGATCTGGAAAACGAGACAAGCCACGGAATTTTGCCATGAAACATGTCCAAAAAAATTAAAAGGCTGGGCATCATCCGAGAAAACGATGTTAACTGCGTCTTGGGACTGTGCGAGTGTTATCCAACAAACTTCTGGTAATTCAGTCCAGTTCATTGAGGCATTGGACAAGCTCAAGAGCTAAACAAGTAAGGTCCAGCATTGAAAATAAATTCACAACTGAGATTTAAAGTTATTCCGAACCATTCCTATATATTTTCGGGGATGTAATCAAATGAAAAACTTTATCTGGATCTAAAGCGGATATTGGGATTTTAAATCCTCGCCCCCCCTCATCCAAATTACACTGAGCAAGATCTGTTGATACTCCCAAATATGAAATATAATTTTAACCCATCTTTAAAAAGAGCATTTTTGTAGCAGATAAGGACACGGAAATTCTAAAATTCCTCACGAGTTTGATACCAGTTTGTGGTCGAGAATGCAATTGATAAAAATGACGTGGTTAAAATTTAGAACAGGATGCTCACTCCGGTCTATTCGGTTAATCTGATGAACTATGTTTTTTTTTTTTTTCTTTTTAATAGACTAATATTGGTCTAGTGAAAAAAGGTTAGTCCTAACCTTTTTTCACTAGCCAAATATTAGTATATTAAAAAAAAAAAAACACAGTTTGACCGAATAGACTAGAGTGCGCACCCTGTTCTAAACGCACCCTGTTCTAAATTTTAACCACTTCATTTTTATCAATTGGATTCTCGACCGCAAACTGTTATCTTGCTATCGAACTCGTGAGGATATTTTAGAATTTCTGTATCCTTATCTGCTCCAAAAATACTCTTTTAAAAGATGTCTTTAAATTATATTCCCCATTTTGGAGTATCAGCAGATCTTGCTCAGTGCAATTTGGGTGGGGGCATTGATTTAAAATCCCAATATCCGCCTTAGATCGAAATAAAAAGTTTTTCATTTAAAAACATACACTCCCAACTAAATCTTTAACTTATGATTCTGAATAACTTATCATTCTAACCCTGTTCTGAAGTTTAACCAATGAAATTAGTTACGTTTATTACTAAGATAAGAATCTACTCTGAAATTTAGAATTCAGTAACTTCAAAGAATGTCTAGTAGCGCCATCTATGGATATTTCTAGAAATTATATCCAAAAATTTGTTTTATATTGCAATTATTTTCCACGAGGAAGAACTTTAAAAAAAATCAAATCTGGGAATGGTTAATAATACTTACGTAAGTGACTGGAACGTAGTGAAGAAACTTGGATGCAGGAGGTACAGATTTCCTAAAAGCGGGGTCCACAACAACTGCATACTCGGGGGGCGCATATTTGACATCCGAATAGGGTACATAGGATGATGGAAGGCACACAGCCACAGAAAACAATACTGATATCAATTCCTACAAGAGGGAAAAAAATTCATTTTAAAATACTCTTCTTAATAATAAAGAATAATAAAAAGCAACGAATGTCTGAAAATATTGATTACTTACCCAGCGCATTATGGCGAAGTGCAAGTAGTTCTTGTGGATACAAGGTAAAATTCGCCCGATGAAAGATGCTGACACTGTTCACAAAATTTTTCAATAGCCTTATATACCTTGGTGTGGCCTAATTCCCTGAAAGAGGGGTCTGAAGTGTTTAGTACCTTGGTCAAAGAATGACATGCGCATATATCACTTATTTCGGCAAGTGGGAGGAAGTTTTGGGGTGTCCAGGACGAAAATGTATTTGACCCCTCCTTCCCTTAAGGCAAAAGTTCGGGGTTTTTTGTCTGACGGCAGAAATGTTGACATAAAGGGAACGGATGGAGTGGAAAAGGAATTGCAGAATTATCCCAGTTGTTTGCGTGAAATACACTCACTGGCCAGAAAAATTAGACACCTTTTGCAGTTGGTGTGAGCAGATAAATGTACGGTATGCAAATGTTTCTTGTGGTATGATTGCAAGTTTCGTGGTAGAAGATAAATACCGTATGCATTCTTATTCGATCCCGTCATGGGGAAGATGTATCTGTGACTGAAGCAGATGGAGGTGGTATCATGGTACATTCTTTTGGTATGTACTGGGACCGCTCATACCATTAGAAGGTTTTGTTACCTCCAGTGACTATTATTCAGTCATATTGGACCAAAATACAATATGACATTATCCACCGTGCAAAAATTGTGTCTGAATGGTTAGAGGAATATTCCCAATATCTCGATCATCTATTCTGGCCACCTAACTCTCCAGATATGAATCCAACTGAGAATGTCTGGGATATGTTGGAAAGGGCAGTTCGGCTTCGCACTTCTCCTCCGGCCACAATGCAGCAGCTAGCAAATGTCCTGATTGAATAATGGTCAATGTGGAGAAGGACTCCCTCAGACTCCTAGCGGGACCCATACCACGACGTTTACGGGCTGTAATTCGGGCAAAAGGTGACCCTACTAGATATTAAATAACGGGTTCTAATTTATTTTGACCAGTGAGTGTACATTCTTTGCACAGAAAGAGATATTATGACTAAAATGTATGACGGTTTTAGTAATTTTCTGTGATGTGAGCTTTAAGTTAATTTAAGATTTGTTTTGGAATATGGAGTCTGAACAAAGTCCATCTTAACCGATATTCCAATTCTTCACAGAATTGAGATGATATTCTCAATATCATCTTCTGTTATTAGTAGAAGACGCGTATTAATAAAATTCCATTGTTTTCAATCCAAGTTTTTCTATTCCAGTTTTCTATGTTTATGGAACTACAGATAAGAATAGATCCTTTCAAACTGGACTGTTAATTAACAGACTTTGGAGCTGACTGCTTACTTGGTGTATAAAATAAAATAAAACATTTTTCTGAATATTCTGTTAAGTAGAACAGAAGAAATCTATAGGCAGATACAGTATTCAGATAGATGAGGAAATGATGACGCTGGATTAATTTAATTATGGCAAGACCTACATACTTCTGCTCGAGGTCAGACATTGACAGAAGGTCACACGAGTGATGGGACAACGAGAATACGACTGACTCCATTAGTTTCCACTCCACTTAACACCGCTTGCTCCCTCCTGCTGTATTTTACCTTCCCAATGTTTTCCGAACACCTTTCTATACAACCATGCCGAAGAACAAAGCCTTGGAGCGACCCACCTTCTCTTACGGCTGTAGGTCATCCGGAATGCGTTCCTTAGAAAGACCATTGTCACGTTTATGGTGCCGGGGTGCTCCGCTTACGTCCCGTGAAGGTCGGCGAGCCGGCTTATGTTGGAACCCTACGGAGTGACATGTCCCTATAATTCGTTGAACTTCGGACTAGACAGAACCTGGAACGCAGAGATAAAAAGGTAGTTACATAACCACCCTGAAGGTCGGGTGGTGTAAGTTACAATATATTCGCGAGAATGCAGATTGTTACTGTCATACACTTTAAACTAGCCGAGCCCGGTTCTGGTGTCTCAATTTTAAAAAGCAGTATAAGTGTTGTTAATGGTATCAATTTTCTTTAACATCACTGGTGTCAAACATACTTTTGGAAATATAGTATATTAATGAAACATTAGACGATTGATCATAATTGTACAAATGGAACTTGAGGATCATTGCTTGAGTTCTGAAGTACATCTCTTCGTGATGACAGTGTATCCAGACAACTTCAGCATCTATCGAGAAAACAACGTGCCATGCCACAATACCCAGCGGGTTGCTAACTAGTTTCAGAAACATGACAATGAATTCTCCATCTTCGCGTGGCTGTCCACTCACCGATTTCAACCTAACTGAGCATGTTCGGGATCTACTAAAAAAAGACATGCGATGCTACTATCATCCACCTGACAATATGCAGGCATTACTGGACACGTGTAACGCATGGATAGCACTACCACAGGAAATCCTCTGCAACAGTGTTGAATCCACTACAAGACGTGTAAGGACTGTATTACGGGCAAAAGTTGACTCCACGAGGTGTTGCTAATGCAATGCCAGCTCAGTGTATATCTAGACTTTACTAAAGATTTTCATAGTGTCCGCCCTCCTGGGTTGCCCAGTAGATATAATCACCTCGTCCCCACACTTCGGGAAAAGAGTTGAGTTGCAATCACGTCCATGATGCCCTTCCATAACTATCTTAAGACTTTTGTTATGATTCAATCTGCCTTTCTAGCAGATTCTTCTAGAGACGGTATAAAAGGTTTAGGTTGTCATGTTGGGTACCTAAACACCTAAGGGAAGATCTAATTGAGGGTTTTCTTATGACAACCGGATTATTATGAAAATTTTGACTTCATGTACTTGGACCATACGAAATGTTTGGCCAAAAGATTCACAAGCGAAGTTGCAGTACCAATTGGAGCATGTTGGGATTACGGGCACAGAGGAATGGTATAACAGGAGGCAGTGGTTTGTTATAAATGGGCCATAGTTTAAGTTGAGTTCGGAAGGTGTGAAACTAATCTTGTTTCTGGTTTTCTTCAGTGGTTTCAACTAGGGAACAGACGGTATGGTGTTGAAAATTGAAGATATTATGAAACTCGGATGGTTTTACGATCCAAGCGTTAACTACAATAGGAAATTTTACGCCTAATTTCCTTTAATGACAAAGCCAATAAGGCTATGAGGCATTAGTATATTGGCTGTAATTTACGTTGCATGTTTTCTATGGAATTTGCCTGTTTTGTTGGAAAAAAAACTGGTGTCCGGATTAGGAAAATTATATAACTCTCGGTGGAAACCAGGCTTGGTATTGAAACAACGTTCATAAAATTTCCCACTTATTGGAGGACTGGACGTAACTAATGTGCTGTCCGCGAGGGCGTTGCTATGTTTTGATTCTGGAAAATGGGAAGTAATAACCCTGAATAACTGATACTTTGGGGAGGGTTTCGGGTTGCGTTGTAGAAGTCGGGACTTTAATGAAAAAAACGTAAAGATTTTCTCCTTGTTTTAGCAAATGCGCATGCTTTTAGATGGACCAAAGCGAAGCTACTTAAAATTGATCAAAGAATATACGCAGCAGTTACAGACACAATATATTGACGCCTCATAGTCTTAGTTTCTTTGGCGCTTAGTCTAAAACCTGGGTACAAGTGACCTGTCTGGTAGAGCCTAGCAGAGAAACGAATGCTTAATTTTAACTGGTTTAAACAATTAACAAGATGGTAGGAGTTTTTAAATATGGACATTTTTAATATACTTAGACACCGACAGATGGAGCCACCCGAGAAATGTTTCTGGTGTATTTAGCTTTTTTTTTTCTTTTTTTTTTAAGGAAACCTTTAGCCATGATTATGAGAGCATCCTTGGATTTAGAGGAGGTCCCCATGGACTGGAAATGTGCAAATGTATCACCAATTCACAAAGGGTGACACGAGTAATTACAGATCTGTTAGTTTAAGTTTTGTTCCTGGGAAAATAATGGAGTCACTGGTTAAAGATGCATTGCAGGATCATCTAGGTTGGCAGCGTGGTTAATGACAGTAATGGCAGTATGCTATTGCAGCAGGATCAATAAAAGTTAGGCAGATGAGCTGAGAAGTGGCAACTGAAGTTTAACATTGACAAATGAAAAGTTCTGCATATGGGCAGCAGTAACCCAGAGTAACGTACCAACTGTGTGGTACTGCGATCAGGATAGTAGAGAATGAAAGAGACTTCGGGATAATTGTGCAGTCGGATAGGTTCTCAGAGCAGTGCAGACAGGCTGTCAGAGCAGCTCGTGGGGTCTTGTCAATGACATACAGAAACTTTGCTAGCAGGATATGGAAGTGATTATCTCCTTGTATAAGGCAATGGTCAAGCCATACCTTGAGTACTGCATACATGTGTGAAGGCCTCATTTTAGCAAGGATGCAGAGCTGCTGGAACGCGTACAGAGAAGGGCAACGAGATTGTTGAGGGGGACAAAGGAATGCGCTTACCGAGAAAGGTTTAAATTCTGCAAATTGCAGCGTCTGGAGACTAGCTACCTGCGAGGTGATCTGATTGAGGTGTTTAACGCTTTGCTTGGTTTGAACATCTTCAGCGACTTCCTCTTCCTCAGGTTACGCACTTGAGGGGCATACATTCAAATTGAGTAAGGTGGTTGCAGAATAGATATGCGGAAATTTGTCTTTAGCCAGCGCGTGGTTGATTTTTGGAACAAACTTCTATCGGTAGTTGTGGGAGTTGATAGCTTAAATAAATTAAAGGCAGGATTAGATAAACTTTTGGAGGGAATGGATAGGTGATATGGGAAGTGTTTTTTTTTTTTCTTTGGTTGATGCTGTATAAGCTTGCTTTCTTGCATCATTATTATCATCATCATATTATTTTTATTATCAGTTTATTCAACAAACACCCTTGTATAGAAGTAATCTAGGAGGATGGCTTTTACATCCAGCATAACTTGTTAGATAGCAATATATACAGTTACACAGAATAAAATATCAGAAAATACATAAATAAATAACGAGGAATAACTACAATCATTCTGTTGAACGGAATATCCTCAGTTTTATAAGAGTCTTTTGAAGTCACTATAAAGCGTTCATTACAGGTTTTTATGAGTTCATGGGCGCTTGAAGTCTTTTTCTATGAAAACTCTTCTTTCTTGAAATGCATTCTTCATTGTGTATGTAGTTTAGTGTACAGATCCACTGCAATGAGCTCCCTGTAGGTTCTGTCCTGACAGTACTTGTTCTAGTCGATTTTGAAGTCTCTGAAGAGCTCCAGAGTATTGGCAGGAAACAGTCGCCTTAATCCCTCCGTGTGATGGAGACAATGAGGGTAGTGGAGCCGGGCTCCAGGGCGGGGACTGACCATGAGATATTCAATTTGAGGGACATCTAAACTTCCAGTCAGAAATTGTGATAGAGTACAGATGCTATGTAGGGTAACCATCTGAATCGTCTGTGCGGTAGCACAGTGGTATCGTCACCGTCATACCCACACCTGATGGAAAAGGCCCAGGTTCGATTCCCTTCGATGATGCGAGGAACTTTAATGGGCTTTTTTTCGTCCAGAAAAAAGGCAGATCGACCAGAGAACACACGCAATTTATACACTCAAATACTGGTAGATGTATTAAATTACGGGTGACCTTAATATAATAATTTGAATTTTTTTTTTCCTTTTTGACCATCTGAATCCACAGAAGTTGGGCTTCCTGGCAATCCTATTCAACCACCGGAACGCCCAGTATTCCAGGCTGAGAAATTTCCTAATATAAGTATTTGGGGCAGAGGACCAAATTGTTGAGGCATATAGGGTTCCAAGAACAATACATCTTTGGATATATTGGGTTACTAGTTGCTAGTTTCGAATCCCAGTTATATCCTGTCTTAGAACCTATATGGCAGCAAGAGTTTTTGATCTGGTGTTCTGAAAGTGCCTTTGGAAGGCGAGGCCCTCATCCCACGTCACTCCTAGATCGGTGTATGAGCTGACTTTCTTAACCTATGCTCCATTTAATTTATTTGTCAGTTGTGCTGATGTCATAGTTTAGCACAAGAGCTTTTCGTTAGAGACAACAAAATATTTTATATCACCTGCATAAGAAATAAAATTACGATTCTGCACTAGAAAGGATTCCAGGGTGGCAGCGAACAACAAAGCTGATAAAACACCTCCCTGAGGGATGCCCCAAGTGAGGGTGTATTCTGCACGGAATTCTTGATGTTCTACAATTAGGTGGAATTCTGGAAGAGCGAATCAAAATACTTAAAAAACCATGTTTGTCCTAAAAACTTAAACATTAAATGCGAGACGTAAAAGGCTTACCCTCTCATTTTTATAGTAAAGTTTAATACTGTTCGCTTGTATGTAATGAATTATTTTTAACTGATAAAGAAGTGCGTCTACTGTATTCGTGCTACCACTCTATTTTCCACCAGTTAACCGCTTTGTTTCCCAATACCATTTCGATAAATTCGCTCAAGGACACAGAAGAAAAACAGACAGAGGAGCGCGTTTACTTTTTTTTTATACTCCAATTTTTGTCACCCTGGTAATTTCGATGTGATTGCTGCAGAAAGTGTCCTTCAGAGGAAGTGCAGCAACTTTCCCATCATCTTCAGAGTAGGGTGGTACCACTCGAGGAAACACTAATTAAACTCCCGGCGTGGCCTACATGAAGGGGGAAACTCACTAGTAAAACCTAAAATATGTTGTAACTCCGTATTTTAATACTGCAGAATGCACAAGAAAGAGAAATATACTTGATACATCAACAAGAGAAAGTAAATGACCCTCCCTTAAGGGAGCATCTATTAGCAAAGAAACTGAACTCAATTTGGAAGCTCGGGGCAATTGAGAAAAACCTGGGAATTGAAAAAAACACAGCATTTTATGGAAGCAGCTGTAGAAATTGGGGTTTGCTAATTAGAGTAATCGGATTCATCATTTTCTTCACGTAGCCTATCCACCAGTCTTATTTATTCGCTTTATTCGAATCCTCTCAAGACAGAATTCGAATTTTGTTCGTCCGTTTTATTCAAATTTTGTTTTGACAGAATTTGAATAAAGTGGATGAACCTTTATGGGTTTTTTTCTGGCATTATGGCAGAGTTTATCTCAATCAAGAGTTTTATAGTTTTCATCCCATAGAAGTTAACTCAGATAGAATGCACCCAATTACACTGAGTGGCCTCAGTTCCGAATAACTCGACCTAATCTATCTATCCTCTATTAGTACTTCACTGAAAGAGAGGGTAAGAATTCATTCTTATCCTCTCTTTCATTGACCAAGATAGCTATTAGGAACCGAATGCCGTTTAAATTCAACATACAGTTCATGAAGTTGGATCTACTTGATTGACCAATCAACACACCGAGGTGAATTAAATTTCGGAAGAGGGTTCCATAGTTTTTAGCTTCCCAGAAAAATTTGTACGATCAATTTCTCCTCTCCTCTTGAACCAATTCACTTATAATCACATCAGACAATAAAATTTAGAATGAAGGTCCAAGAAAACTTCCCATATATATATAATAAAAAACAGACTTATTTTGATATTAATTAGTTCTATTGAAGGAGCAAACTGGTATAAAATATTTTATACACATATTTTAAGCAATTAGGATATAAAAGATCGTTATAAAACTATCTAGAAATTCAGCTGTGGGCTAACCCTTACAAATTTTGAACAGTATCACAGTATATCCGAAATATCCTCTTTGGAATGGGGGTCATAATCACCGTTCTCCCAAACAGGGCTGAGAAAGGTCTGAGTTCGAATCTGTCAATGACGTGAGAAATTTTTATAGGTCTTTTTCACAACATGGCTGAGTTAGTCGGTCTCCGATGAGGGCAGCCTAGATTTTTTCTCTCTCGGAAACTCGTGTTTTTTCGTCCAGCAAACAGCAAATCGACCATAGTTTTCTTAAGTTGCTGATGCACCTAAAACCCTTCGACAACCAACCACCCCACTATAGCCCATTGTTTTCTTTAGAGATGGGGCGAGATCAGTCTTGAACTTCATTCTCAATGTGTTCTGATCTTGAGAGAAAAAGAAACACGCTCTGATTTGTTTACTATCAAAGAAAGGAACCAATATCGTGATGGTGTTCGGGAAGCATCACAATTAATAACGATCTCAAAACCATCGAAGGAAGTACTTTAACTGCTTAATGGTATTGGGACAAGACCTTAGAACCATAAGCGCTAATGATGAGGACTAAATCTCATTGAGAATATCAGTATCTCTATCAATTATCAGTGAAAATATTTTTATTGCAAACTTCATGGTTGTAACGTAACTTTTGGACATCAATGCATTTGTTTGTTAATATTCATATATGCCTTAGCATGGGAGGGAGTTCTTGTAGGGTTTTAGGCGCACCAACAATTTTCCGGACGAAAAACCCGAGTTTCTGGGCCATGTTACCCTCACAATAGGCCAAGTAACTCAGCCACGCTGTGAAAAATACCCATAAAAATTCCTCACATCATCGAAGGGATTCGAACTTGTCTTTTCCACCTGGTGTGGGGGAGGACGTCAATTATACCAACTGTGCCATTCGCAAGGATGATTATGGGAACTCATTAGCTCTACTCGGTTCTCTCCTTAGCTCAAATGTTTAAATACAGGCTTCATTCGAAAAAAAAAAGGGGTGCACCACTGGTTTCGAAAAATGCAGATTGTCTGTCATTCGTTGGTTGGTTGGTTGTTGTAGAGTTTTGGGAACATTAGTAACTTAGGTCATACTGCGTTGAATATAATGTTTGTAAATTCTACGGTCGATTTGCTGTTTGCTGGACGAAAAACCCGAATTTCCGAGAGAAAACGATGCTGCCCTCGCCTGAGGCCAACGAACTCAGCCACATTGTGAACAAGACCCATAAAAAATTCAAATTGAATTCTGGAATTCAATTTTGAATTCCAGAATTCAAAATAGCGCAGAAAAGCTGTTTTGAATTTTACTACGAACAGGATTTTAGACCAAGGTTAAGAATTTTCGCATTATGGCCGAGTTAGTCAGTCTCGTTAGAATATCGAATGGTTTTCTCTCCCCGAAATTGTAGTTTTATATCTCTTCCAAAGCAAGCAAACCGAACAGAGAAAAGACTCATATACATCACTTTTTGTAGTGGTATTTGGATGCCTTAAAAGGCATCCAATCCAAATCTGCTCCTTGAAGAATATCGCTACGAACTCTGCACAGGTGTTGAATAGACCAACCCTAAAAATCATGCTAATTTCTTATGAGATCTGAGGCGCTCTTTTTTCCTAAATACGATCCATCAGCAAACCTCTACAAAATTTTTCTTCTTTCATTTTTATGCATATAATTTGCAGATTCTTCATTTCTAAATCCTCTTTGACTTTTTATGAATCTGCGAGATGTTTCTTTCTTCCGAAGTGGGAGTTTATTAGCTGGAGGAAACTCCTGATCTCCACAAAATTTTGTTACAGATTTTCAATTTCTTTAATTACATTTTTGGACATTTTTCCTTTCTAGCTATTTTAAGCGACTCATTGCCGAAACCTATTCCTCCGGGTGTGACATTTATCTTGCATCACTCACTCCGTATCCCTTGGAGAAACCCACACAAAGGAATCCACGATACCTGCAGGGGAATAAGGGGACTCGCTAATGGCCCCAGTTTCTTCACAGACTGAACCATTTTACGTGTACTGGCTGGACACTCGATTACATCACATTGCTCTGTCGTTTCCAGCTGTCAAAACTAGGCCAACCTTTGGTATAAAACAGTGTGATCGAGTCAGAGATGGAAAAGAATCATCAAGGTTCACTGTCTGTTCAGAGATCTCTCTTTCGCTTTCTTTCCATCGACCATGCTGTCCCAAGTAAGTATTGCCTTTCTGTTGATATATTGTAGCTGTTGTTCTATCCAGTACTATCTTAAATATTTGATAAAAATTCTGGGTCTAGAAAATTAAATCAAAAAAATTAAAGGTCTTAATTTCAGTAAATCATACCTAAATTTAATAAATACACTACAAATTTAAAAACTAGTTAACTTAGATAGTTTTCTTTCTTTTTTTAGATTGTATTATGCTGTTTGGCCATCAACTTCGTGGCTTCTACGCATGTTCCTGCTCCTCTCGTGAAGATTGCAGAGCCAGTGCCACTATATGCAGCTCCCAAAACTTATATTGCAACCAAAGCGGACCTTGCCCATGTGGTTTATGTAAGTAATCTTTATCTGCATTTAAAAACCACTTCAATTAAACCATTCATTCCTTGTAAGTTTAAAAACAAAGAGAAAGTTGCTGTCTTCAAGCTGATTATTTCGATTTACTGAATCCTGGAAGTTAATATTTGAATTTTGTTAATTGTTCTACGTGCATAATAGTAATGATTTAGAACCTCGTGAAAAAAATAGATAAATATAAAGTATATTAAAATACGAATATTTTTAATTTTTAGAAAATCATTCATACATGGTATTAATACCATAGTTCTGAAAAATGTTTCAGATTCTTTAATGTACATAAACCTCATATTATTGTCAACGATATCTGCTAATTAAACTAATTATCCAATTAATTTTAATTTCAGAAGCCACACCCTTATTCTTTCGGTCATGACTCCAAAGACGAATTCGGAACAGCCCAATGGCACAAGGAAACAGGAGATGAACAAGGATCAAAGACTGGAACCTACGGCTACAAGGATGCCCACGGTCTCTACAGACAGGTGGACTACATTGCAGACGACCTCGGTTACAGAGCCACCGTGAAAACCAACGAACCAGGCACCCTCAGCCAGAAGTACGCCGATCTTGAGATCGTGGCCGAAGAGTCCCCTATCAAATACGAGCCCTCTTACATCCCTGCATATAAAGCTGACTTTGCTCACCCACCCAAGGTCGTAGTTGCCACTCCCTCACATATCGCTTATGCCCCACTAGCTGCCCGACCTATTGTGGATTATTCTCCCAAGGTGCCAGTGGCTGTTCCTCATATCTCATACACTCCTGTTGTACACAAACCACTTCCTCCTTACTCTTCCCCGAAAGTTTTAGTATCCCCCGCTTATTCACCCAAGGTTGTAGTATCCCCCGCTTATTCACCAAAAGTTGTAGTAGCTCCTGCTGCCCATATATCCTACGGTCCCCTTCCTGCCTTCTCCCCTAAGGCTTTTGTAAAACCTGTTCCATATGTAGCTAAATCTATTGATTCTACCCCTGGAAAATATATAGCTTAGAAGTGGTTAAAATATGATTTTTTAATGCGGAAACAGCTTTATTTTATTCATCTCTCTCTCTCTCTCTCTCTCTCTCTCTCTCTCTCTCTCTCTCTCTCTGGCTTCTTTATGTGAGCTTTAAAAGTTAAAGAAACGCTGTACTCACGTGATAAACTATTGAATTTTCTGGTTATGTTTCAAAACTTTCCACGCAGTTACTAAATTTTAAATCGACGTTTCAAGTCCATTACTTCAGCTGTTCTTCGGGTCAAAGGGGAAGGTGAGGCTGAACATTTTTAAGGTAATTTACATCGCTCAGCACACACAAATCGAATATAAACGAACTATGAGTTATATCATGTGGGGATAGAGCTCCCTTAACTTTTTAAGCTTCCAATAAATATCCCTTAGCAATCATATTTCTCTTCCCTGTTCACCCGACCAAAACGAACCCCAACATGCGCTTTTTACTTAGCTTTCCATTATATAAAACATCAGTTGCTTGTCAGCTTTTTCACAGGGATGAAAGACTTTTTCCCTTACAGATTCTTGAATTTTTGAGATTTCCTTAAAACGTAGAGCACGTATTGATGTCCACTTTTCCTTTAAGGGAACTCGAAAAGGGCCCTTCCAGCTTCGGAGAACTGTCTACTGGTTTCTGTAAATATCTTATATTGCCAGAGAATAAAATATATCTTTTATCATATCTTCTGTTTGGTCTCTATTTATTACAAATGTTTTTCAATAAGTCACTGTAATTCAACATGTTGTGTCAGCCCAGAATGGTGCTGCGTTTTGAGTATAATGAAAAAGAAGTATTAGGAAAATTAACTTAAAATTCTGATATTCTTAACGGATTTCTCGTTTAATTTTAAAAACACTTATAGGAAGTTGACTCCATTGACGTATTTTTACCTTATCCAGATGAATGAAGATAAAATTTTAATACTAAATTTACCAATCACAGGAAACCTAACTTAATCACAACACTGCTTCAATTTAGTTTCTTTTTCAGTTGCACTTTTGTTTTTCACATTGGCCAGATTAGTTATTACAGGGCAAGGACAAAAATCGATTTCTCATTCCAGTGACTTGGATTTTTCATATCATGCAGGAAAACTGACTGTAGAAAACAGAGTATAATAGATAAAATCGCTGACCTTACCACACCAGGTGGAAAAGATCCAAGTTCGAATTCTCTAAATGATGCGAGCAATTTTTATGATTGTTTTTTACAACGTAGTCAGTCTCAGGAGAGGGTTGGTGGATTTTCATCCAGAAACTCGGGCTTTTCTTCCAGTAAACAGCAAACCTGAAGAATAAAGGCAGTTACGGATACAGTATACTGGAGCCTCATAGCCTTGGTTGCTTTGGCGCTCAACACACAGCTCTCTTGGGTAGCACAGTTGATAGAATCCCCGTCCTCCCCACACCAGATGGCAAAGACCTGAGTTCGAGTCTCGTCAATGATGTGAGGAATTTTCAAGGGCCTTTTTAACATGATTGAGTTAGTCGGGTTCAGAAGAGGGTAGCATGGCTTTTTCTCCCGGAAACTCGGGTTTCTCGTCCAGCAAACAGAAAATCGACCTATAAATCTTGGCAGAGTCAAAAAAAGTGACATATCTTCTTGAAGAATGTCCCCCTCAACCAGCCCGATATTGTTCGGGCTGGATGCTCTCCTACCATGTTACAGACATACTCAATAGGAGAGAAATCAGGAGATCTCTCAGGCCAGTGACATTGCAGAGAAACTGTCCAACAGCAGCAATTTTCGGGATGGACTGTCCATCCTCGTGGAGTCCCTGTTCATATTTTGCAACTGATAATAGCGTAATCTTACTCTGACCTTCCAATAGCTGAGCTTTTGATTCTATCCTCTTCCCATTCTATCTCTCTCATTTTTTCACATTAATACCCTACTGGAAAAGAAATCGGTCCCCTGGTGGTTGATGTAATAACTATCTCGTGTGTCCTTTCATTAAGCTGAGTGTGTCATCAAGTATTTGACTTTGCGTGTTCCAAAATGTCCAATGACTGTTTGAGAAAATGGACAAATACATTTTGTTTGCTAAAGAAACATGGCCTTCGATGATATTTATCGAACATCCATTTAAGAAATGAAAAAGGGTTCTTAAGATAGATCAATCCTTAGAGTACTTGAAAAGGTCTTCTTCCAAGTACAATAGACTTATGGATATTTATGACGTGGTTGGAACGAATGAACTGTTTCTTAGTGAACTGTTTTATCGGATCTGCAAGCGCAAAATAATTAACAGTTCCAAAGAGAGAAAAATCATGGAATTTTCCTTAGTACATATCTCCTAGCAACCAACTTTTCTTTCAGATGGCTGCCATTGGCAACCACTTGCCCCTATTCATAAATACAGACCTTGTATTGCTAAATATAGTTTATGTTTTCTTTGATTACAATGCAGTGGATTTTAGCACTTCATTCACAGTTGCTTTGATCTGTCTGTCTGTCTGGCGTATCGATTATCTACTAACTTACTCTCTTTATCGATTACAGAGAGCAAACCATTTCTTATGTTCGCCAAATGCGAGGAAAAGCTGGTGTAGCGTGTCAGGAAGTTTTTGTAGATGAGCGTGTGTGTGAGCGAACGCTACTCACTCACCGATGAAGTCACGTGATGGACACATCGCAGGAGTTTCGTGCCAGAACTATATCAGTAGAAAAAAGGAGACCATGGCGCCTAGGGCATCGTTTTAGAAATGTATCTTCTCGTGATACCCTCTATGCACAGATGTTGCGGGTGTTTTCGCTACAGTCTCAGTTTCGGATGGCAAAAATGCGGGGCACCGAGGTGAGGGCCTACTCACATGATTGGAACTGCTTGTATATACTGAAGCCGGTGTTGATGTCTTTGACAGTTGTAGGTGTTAACGTTCCCGTGACCTCAACTACAACTCCCAAATCTGGATGTCTCAAGTCTGGTAGTGGACTGTGGAGCCTGATTGTGATGTTTTGTCGGATTCTCTATCTCGGAACCAGTCTCACTAACGTGGCTGTTGGGACCTTCTCCTTCGATCAAATCTCTATCATCTTAGCTACCATCAGCGCCTGCCTGGCTGCCTCACTTCTCACTTTAAACACTTTGGACTTGAAGAAGATTTTGGGTCGTCTAGATGGAACACTACGCCATCTTCCTTCTAGTCGGTATGGTCTTCGTAGCAGTGGACGACTGATCATAGGGTTGACGGTGACGGGTTGGTTATATATCCTCCTACGTTGGGTTGCCATGTTGTTCGTAGTGGATAACCTTCCCCCAGAGCAGCAGTTTCAAGCAATGTTCTACACCAGTCCTCCTCCACACTTAGCAAACGTATCTGCCTATTTCTTTGTGGCCACGGTATGGACCTTGGAGATCCTCTTTGTCCACGGGACTCTAGTATTCACCCCTATACTCTTCATGTCATTTTGCATGCTTCTATCGGAAGCATACGTGGTGCACAACCGGATTATCTCTGACATTTCTTCCACCGACGCTTCTGGATGTGAATTTAATAAGATACGGACAGTTCATGAGAAATTGTGTTCGCTTGTGTCACAAGTGGATTCTATCTTCAACAAGATCATCTTCTTCTGGTATTTATTTCTTCTTGTGAGTGTTTGTCTGGATATTACTCAACTGTTTACAGATGATACCTTGCTCAAGAACAAAGCCAAAGACGATGTTTTGTTCTATAGCCTTAAGGTCACCTATTCGGCCGTGTCCTTTTTGGGCACGTGCGCTACAGCTGCCAGAGTATCTCAGGAAGCTCATGCAGCCTTATCTACAGTACACGCCCTGTCTTTGAAGAGCCACCGGATGGATATGAACTCCAAAATGGAACTTCAATTTTTTCTAAGTCGACTCACCGCTCCGACAATTGGATTGAGTGGATGGAATTTCTTCATCATAAACAAAGGTTTCATTCTTAACGTTACTGCAGCGTTGACCACTTACGTGGTTGTAATCATTCAAATGAATCCCAAGGCCATGAGGGTCATTCACCACTTGGTGGCGCAGACAGTCAATCAGACGAATGCCAATAACAATAACAATAACAATCAACAAAGCAGCAACGCCACCACAAACGCTACTCAGACTGGAGAGTGACACCACATAGGTGTGTGATATAATTTAATGGTGCACCCATCCAGCAATCAATGACTACACTAGGATTTAAGAAAGGTAGAAACCATGGAAACTAGTCACATGACTTTCCAAATAGAGTTATGCGGTAAGTTCTAAGCAATCTATAAGTCAACTTCTTTCTGTCTATCTGTATATTAGTAAAGAGCTCCAACTTGTAAGAAATAAACGAATGATCAATGTTCCTGGAAAAGATCGTGTAGTGTGTTTATTTCTAAAAGCTGATGTCTACAAATTTTGTTTTAAATGTCTCTATGGACTGGACCTCAACGCTTCTCATAAAAAAAAATCTTGCAAAGCACTTCTCTTGGTATCAACCGCTGTGGCAACGGTTGGTATTAAGAGATGCCAACCACTGTACATCCAGCAAGGACATCGATGCAATTTGAAGAGTACATCTTCATCACACCATATTCGCCTTAATCCAGTTGAAGTACGTGGAAACTCTGGTGTATATTCCTGGGTATCCTGGTTCGGCACAATTTAATCCCCAAGATACGATACCAATCACCGACCAACGTCCATCCAAGTCTTCGTTCATCAAAGGACCACCCGAGTCACCCTACAACAAGATAAATTTTGGCTTAAATAACACCAAATGGATTTCAACTGGAAATAAAAGTTGTTCAAATATATCCGGTTCTTACCTGACACGAATCTCCTCTCCCATTTCTGTATCCAGCACAGAGGAACTCATTGCTGATGGTCCGAGTGAAAGTTCTATCACAGTCTGTGTTGTTCCATACAGGAACAGTGATTTCGCGAAGGACTTCGCTGGTGGAACCCCCTGAAATGGAAAAGGACATCACTGAAATATCAAAGAATAGGTTCTCAAAGAATCTTGGAACTCTGTAACCATGGTAACGTCATTAATGTGACTCTTTAATATCGGTTAAGATTTTCGCAGAATCTGGGGGTGGGATTTTAAAATAATGGTCTTTTTACGATAATTTCAGTGAGCTTACCAAAAGATAACATTCCCCAGCCAGTCACTGTGGCCATTTCACCAAAGTAGTCTGCATTGGGCAGTGGAAGACAGATGGGCACTATATTGCTGGAGAAGTAAGCAGTTCTGGACAGCTTCAGCACAGCGATGTCATTACGGTTGGTGTTTCTCTCATACTGAGAATGAGGACGAATGTCATCTAGGTCGAAATCCTGGATTCTTCCATCGGTGTCGTTGCTGAAATCGTATTCTCCAAGACGGACAGAAATATCAGCTGGTGAAAGTCTGCAATGGAATCACATCAACTGAATAAAGAGAAAAGAAACCTGCCAGGGCTATAAAGAACATATTTTTGGGGGTAAAATACAATAGAGAGTATTGTCTCAATATAGCCAGATCAGTTTTATAAACTTTAGTGGTAAATGACGCTTGTATGCAGTCCATTTGAGCAGCCACCAATGTTCATCCGAGTTTTCTTCATTGTTCTCCATCCCATGATTATCTTTTTCTTCCTCAGCATACTAATGTGATCATGGGAACCCAGTTTCAAATCAATTAGGATTTCAAGGTCTCTGCGTTTCTTGACGACTGGGACTATCCGTGTGTTGCTGGCTGAATTGTGGCTAGTGTGGACTCATTTATCTCAGGTGATTGTAATATTCTCCAGTCTCTACCTTTCATTCTCCTTAGGCCATCTTCCTAATAACCACAAAGAAAACCAACATCCATAACCGAACAATATCGAGTATTGAGAAATGAATCTTGGCTGCCTTGGTATATCAGCCCTAAACGAAATTTGATTTTGACCTTGCAATTTTTAACGAACATGTTGGATAAATTTTACAGTTACAACTGCCTCGAAAATGATAACAATCTTATCAAGAACCAATGCTTGGACAAGCAACCTAACACCTCCATCTTCAAACACAAACGGTATGGACGCGAAGTATGGAAGATAACAAATAATCCCTGAAGATCGAATAACCTCAAAATCGAGAGCGATGTTCAATAGAGATTAGTTGAGGGCAATCAAGCGCAATCTTCAAGTCACAATCAAGAAGGTTAGCTCCCCTGCGCCATCCCAAATATACAACTACCAGACAGCATTAATCCGATGGATTGGTTGGAATATATTATGAGATTCAGGGAGAGAAAGTCCCAAAATTTTCAAGGAGGAATGTCACTACATTATATGATTTAAGGAGAAAACCATACTCTCCCGATATTGGCTGGATGCTGAATATTCCAACAAGACTACTTTCCATCGCCCTCGTGGATAACACAGTTGGTAAAGTCTCCATTCTCTCCACAGCGGTTGGAAAAGACCTGAGTCCGAATCTCGTCGATGATGGGAGGAATTTTTATGGGCCTTTTTCATAATGTGGCTGATTAGTCAGTCTTAGGACAGGGCAGCTTGTTTTTTTCTCCCGGAAACTAGGGTTTTTTCTTTAGCAAACAGAAAATCGGCCACATAACACAAGGAGTTTCGAGGGATGGTTACAAATTACTACAACCTTTCCAGTCAGCTCTGATGAAGTTATTTACAAGCTATTGTTTCTTAAAACAAGATTCATATTAGAATAGTAGGTGAATGAAAGAAATATTTACCGAAGAACACAATGTGCTGCAGTTAGGACATGAAATTCGCTGATGAGAACCCCTCCACAGAACTGTCCGGTTTCTCTAAGCAAGGCAGCCTATGGAGAGAAAGAAAAATTATTTTTTTTTCTTTAAATACTATTTAACTGTGCGATCCTTCATAGCAATGGCCAAGATCCTTCGAAGCTATGGCCAAAAGAGGGCGTATTCCCACTTTCAGTAGGGGCAAATGGGTTAGGAGGACCACATCTTTACCTTCCTCGTTCGATAATTGTTTCTTGGTACTCAGGAAGTCTATATTTCATTAATTGCATTGCCACTCACCTTGACCCAACAGTAACCCCAAACAGGCTCATTTTCTTAGTCCTTTGAAGGCCATTCTATAAATTCAGTATTAAACCAGTTTCAGTTTTCTTTTTCTCTTTACTAATATGGCGTAATCGAGTCTTAGTTATGATCCCATTAAATGATTAATAGATTTTAAGAAATGGAGAGACTCACCATCCACGTCCAGTCCCCTTGATTTGATACAGTTCCTCCAACAATACGTGTTTTGTAGATTCTGCCACATCCTGAAAAATAAAATATTTTAAATATCCACAATACGCTTTTGAGTAAGAATCCTAAGAATACAATTGAGTAAGAATCCTAAGAATAAAATGAGTTGGCATCCATCAAAGAGAGAACATTTGACAGTACAGGGGGTGTTAAAAAAGGTGCGGATATTGTGGGGGGGGGGGGGAGGTTTTCGTTGCATTTTCCTTGGTCCTCTGTTCCAATCGTTAATTTGAAGTTAGACAGTAAAAGGATGCTGGCTGGTTGCAACACGTGTTCGGTTTGGAAGAAAAGCGGGAATTATAGAAGCCAATTCAGAAGAATAGTGCCCATCTATAAAAAAAGCATGCAGCAGAAACATTTATGAGACAGAGGGTGGAGAGACTTTCTTAGAGATGGATCATTAATTAACGTAACTGCCCTCCTTTGAATGGAGTCCAGAAATCGAGAGAGTTTTTGGGAACATCGCCCCAGATGTGGGAACAATGTTCCATGGTAAGGCGGATTTGACAGAGCCAACGGCTGTTTGGAAGAAAAGTAATGCCGATTTTAGATACAGAGGAAGCAATATTAGTAATGTGCTTATTCCAAGAGAGTTTAGAAGTCAGAGTAATCCCCGATAGAGATATATGATCTTGGCTACAAATCGGAGGGACTGAGTTTTAAAAGGATTGAAATCAAATAAGTTATCTTTGCCCTACTGGAAAATTACTTGAAGATCAACATTTAAGGAATTTGTAGTGCATATTCGAGAAGTGGAAGCTGTTTGTGATTCTGAAACTGGAAGGTGGAATTTTGGGTCAATGGAAGAAGGCCAATTAATGCACAAGTGGGAATTAGTGGAGAAGTTAAAAGACAGAGAGCCATTTACCATTACTCGCGAGCTGTCAGACAGAAAACTGAATACCAAAAAAAAAAAAAAACAATCGGCAATCCATAAGATGGATCCTTGTTTAGGAGACATTTTATGCTAAATGCGATATTGGAATCTGCGCAGTAGACATATTAAGAGCAAGTCCTTCAGGTTCACCAAAGTTTACCATTGAATTTTCCCAGAGATGAGTAACATATTGCGTATCATCAGTGGATCGACAGTAAAGGAATTCATATTAGCGATCACTAATCAGATGGAAGGTTTCGAAATCGTTAAAGTTAGCAGTTGATGAATTTCTCCATTAATTTGGAAAGAGTAAAGGTAAGGGATTTGTTATTCTCTGTACGGTACATAAAAATAAAACCTATTTCTTAGTCATTGTTTTTCATTTACTGAATTTTTAAAGTTCTCTTACTCTCATCAAGATCTCCGGTTGCAGTTGGAAGCGCAGATGTTCTTGGATCAATCAGAGGTGGCTGAGAGGGTGCTGGTGTGGACATCGAAGGGACGTAACTATCGGGACAGCAGACTCCAATATATCTGTTGTTGATAACACACATGTAGCTGCGGAAGGTCCTATAATTGTTCATGAACCCTTGGAGCATGCAGTTCTGGACAAAACTGCAATGTCCTGATCTGTTCCGAAAGGAAAGGCAACTCCCAAATCTATCTGAAGGATCTACAGAAATAAGCAATGATCTTCTTCCAGATGGTAGTTCAAGTTCATCCGCACCGCGATTGATATATTCAGAGAGAATCCTTTCGGCAGTTTGTTCACTACCATCCCACTCGATCTCCCAGTCTGGTTCGTACTCAGGAGGCCTCCTGGTAGGATCTATTGCTTCTTCTGCAGGTTTATTACCTTCCTTCTTAGCTTGACCCGGAGAAACTCTACCACCTTCTTCACCTTGTTTCTTAGCTTGACCAGGAGGAACTCGACCACCTTCTTCACCTTGTTTCTTTGCCTGTCCTGGTGGTAGGTTACCGCTATTCTTCCTCCCTAAATAAAAGTACAACGACTTTAATTTATCTTCTTAAAAAGATTATCTTTGATTAGTAAATGTTTATTAAATATATAAATAGTTCAGAATTTACCTTGTCGTTTAATCCTAAGGATTCCTTCCGCATATATTACCACAAAAAGAAAAAAGTATAAGACAAACGAAACCCTAAGAATCATGTTTGATTGTAACTGTAAAGAAAACAAATGTAAGATTATTGAATTAAATTTTTAAAACATTGAATAAATATTTAATTTTTCAAATTATTAACTTCATTTCATTAAAGGAATTATTGGAACTGCACTGATAAAGATAAAAGTCAAAGTTTTGGAATTGGCCGAGTTATTCGGTCTCAGGTGAGGGTGGAATGATTTTTTTCTTCCGGAAACTCAGGTTTTTTGTCCAGCAAACAGAAAACCGACCTCAGAACACACACACCATAATTTACAAGGAGTAATATGGCCTTAGTCGCTGATGCTCCTAAAACCCTACAACAACAACCATCCTATCAAATGGAATGAAACCGCTGATGAATGATTCCTAGGTTGATTAAGACGTATTTCATCCACTAGAAAGAAGAAAGCCAATTTTATAATTTCGAAAACAAGGTGGAGGTCCTACGAGGTCGGTGTACCCTGAAGAATCTGCAAATTAAACCATAAGTGACATCATTAATGGATGTCAAACAGAAGTTGCCAAGGATAGAGAACGGGTCATTAAAAGGGCAGAAGATCTCCTCATTAATCTCTGAATCCGTATAATAGACTACATTACATCACCCTCTTGAAGTTTAATGTTTCCTTAATAAGTCCCTTAATATAAACTCAATAACTTGATGATTTATTAACTTCCTTAATAAACGACATAATTTACTCTGTGTAGGCACTATTACATCATTCTGTAAAAATTGCGATATTACATCATCATTATGTAATATTAGAGTGGTATTGCGTCATCTTGTTTATCAAATCATCCACCTGCTGCTATTTGTTTTCATTCTATTCAGCAGCGATAGACACGCACTCAGTTAACCCCAAAGAAGAAGATTGTAATAATTGCCTTCCAGAGGGATGGTTTTTCTAGTCGATATATCTGCAAAGGTTGGTTGTTTCCAGTCCACTGTGCCAAGGTTACATAAAAGGGAATGTAAGACCAAGATGTCAAAAGAAAATCTGAAACTGGACTGAAACTGCAACACTAGACAGATGTTTGAAGTATCAGTGCCCCTTTTATTGTCATGCAAGTTCCAAAGATCTAAGATTCATCTGGAAGGAACATATTGAGGTTAATGGAAGTGATAGAATTGTTCGAAGACGACTTGTCGCGAGTAGTTTGAAAGCATATCGACCTTGTAAGGATTATTGGCAAAATCCATTAGTTAAAAACAACACTGTTCGACAATGAAGCGGGACAAAATTATGGTGGTGTACAATAGAATAACAATGAAATGAGTAGAAAGCCACAAATTTCGAATAGGTATGAGGGACAGTTATAGAGGTTGTATAAGAATTACCAAAATGGTCACATTACAGAAGTCGATACAAGATGCTCGAAAAGTTGGTCCGTCTTGCTGTTAGAGCCAGATAGTGGTCTGTTCTGGTTGACGCAGCCATCGGGCGACCTTGGCCAGATCTTCTCCTAATGGTTCCTGTCTCCTAAAATTGCTTCCACCGAAAAGACATTAGTGACATATTTCTCCTGACACAATTTATAACCCATATGACTTAAGTTGCTGGAGCGCCTAAAACCCAACAACATCGACAATCATATGGACTGCAGTGTGTTTCGATGATTATTGCCATCCTCCCTGTGGAGAGGATGGAAATTTAAATTAATTTTAAATTTAGGATTTAGAAGCAAGGCACGAACAGAGAGTGGGACATGTACATACTCATAAGATAGACTAGATAAAGGTTTCTTACAAAATATTCCCTATCAATGCCTACCTGTTTTAGGGTAATCCTACTGTAATGCTGGACTACGAAGAGAGATCGTTTGATTCCAAATGCATATCCAGTTAAAGATAACTTCAAATTAAGAACTTAAGTCTTTTAATAAGCAGATTTCCTCTTAAAATGTATTCGTACGTTGTGGAACTCCTTTGACTGCGTAATGTTCCAAGAACTTGTTTTGATGCGTTGATCAATGTCGCGACAAAATCCCCTCGCGTTTCATATACAGTAAAAACCTGTTTTCTTGTTATGGGTTAGACAAAGAGACGAAGGTCAGAGACGATCTCGTAAGTCAAGGAAATGTATGACGGCTGATTCTCTTTTACCTGACCTCAAGTTCCCTTGACCTGACAACACAACCTCCGAGACAGGTAGATATGTTTAGTAACCAGAAAAGTGATCACCTGGAATGCCTTCTCCAGTGCCCGTCTACACCAGGAGGAGGCGGGGCACAACTAAGCCTGAATGGTTAATAATAATAAAAATCCCCAACCACTGGTGTTGTGAAAGACCAATGGTGGCGTGAAAGACCTAAAAAATAAATAAATAAAACAAAAGAGAGAGACCAGCAAAAAATAAATCCATTGGTGGAGAGCGAGACCAGAGGATGGCAATCCCGTGCCCAGGAGCACCATCCTGAGTACCAGCAAAATCCTGTCTCTAGCACAAGGCTGAAGGGGGGAAAAGGAAGGGAACTGTAGGGAAAGGGGTAAAAGAGAATAGTTCGTTGGATAACGTCGGTGTCTGCATGAACATCATCTGTGAACTAGAGGTGGTGAAGTCCCCTGAATAGGCCAATCCATGAGAAGGGATCCGGTTGTAGTTGGATCAAACCATCAACAGTGGCCAGTCAGTGGTTGTCTAAATGCAAGCAGTTGTTTTTGGCGAAGGAAAGCTTTGGTAGCAAAGTCCTGAAGAAGTATAAAGGACTTTGCTACCAAAGTCCTTTCTGCTTCTTGGAACTTAGCAGAGTTTCTTCCAGACCACGAACAAGCGAAGGAAAAAGGCGTGTCACAGGTGGCCATAAATCCGCATACTGGTGGCAATGGAAAAGGACATGTTCTTAATTTTCAGTAAACCGGATCAAAAACTACCACCAACTTGACTTTTCAACCTTATGATCAGTGGCAGTTGACTGTAAAACCCAAAATCTCAATAGAAATCCAGTGTATTATTCAAATTTGATATCACGGAAAATAAGCAATAAAAATAAAGGGGCAAAGAACCGTTAAGGACCTTCAGGGCTGGGGTTGATACAGTTCTGCAGGCCCAAAGTATTGCCTCAAGCATAGACCGCTGAATGGAAGATAGCTTATTTTGCACCCTGACCTTACGAGCGTGCCAAAACCAGGCGCCAGCGCCATAGGTACAAATGGGAGGGGAGGAGAACACACTCAGAGAGAGAGAGAGAGAGAGAATTATGCTTTTGATCTGCCTTTCCACGATCTGCCTGCGTCCATCCTACCAAATTTCTTTGTTTATCTTCTTACCACTTGCCAATCGTCTGTTCATTATCCCTGCCTCCGAAGAGTACTACACAAATTAAAAATCAGGAGATTCCTTCATCATCTCAGCTTAATTCTCTTAGCCAGAACTGTGATCCATCCCCTCTTAACTTCATGTGGCAGAGTTTTTCTCAAAGACGACAGTCTTTTGTTGGCCAGCTAAGACACATTCGAGCTAAAAAACGTGTAAAGCTTCTAAAAAAAATATCCTTACAGTGTACCAACATGCCCTTTAACTAACAGGACAGTTCTTAAATTCTCCCTAATGGAATTCGGAACAAAAAATCCCCAAGAATGAGAATTCCAGGATTCTAGAAGTTTTCTATGGTTTTTACTTAGGATCGGAAGTCGTGGATAGATTTATCCACGAATTCCAATCTCCTAGATACTCTCTTTAAGGTTCAACAGGTCCTGAATAAATTCCAGTTATATGTTGTTGTTTTCTTGAAATAAAATCGGCGCTTGCCATTGTATCAGTTCCAGCTGTTGTCTTTATTATTTTGAAAATATAAATACTTTAAAGTAAATGGTGGATTCTACAATGAATGATCAGCAGGACGAGTAATCCACTCACCATTTCCGGATCCATCTTACAGACAAAGAGAAATGTGATGTCCTGGAAGTACATTATTATTATCAAGAATATGTGCATCCTTGCAGAACTTCTCTCTGGGCGAATCCACCCTCCCTCTGAACACTGCATTATTTCGAACAGTAGAATTAAAGAAAATGACCAACCGAAAAGGCACCATCCTTGAGGAGGATGACTTCTCAAGTCTAAAGAACATGTTTCCAGGAAATAATCTATGATATTTCAACAGTCTTGGAATAAATCCAGTCAAATACGTACTCAAATGACAGGATCTACGATTGCAAATACAACTGCAAAACAACAAAACTAATTTGGATTGTTGACTCCACAAGAGAATAACAACTTATGTTATAAACTTTGAGGTTTCTATTATTAGGGCGAAAATACCCTTCCCTCGCCAGAGACTTAATTATTTCTACCATGGGGTGATAAACGTCTATAGAAGTTCCTTCGTCCCAATGAGAAGTATTCCTTGACTTCAGCTGGCTGCTGGAACTGGATTCCAGGTTTCCAACGATGCTATCCAATGCGCAAATCACAAAGGATACAAAAACTTCAAATGATCTAAGGGAGAAGGGTGATGGGAAGACATCGCAATCGGAAAATTTCGAGGCTACCATTATCACTTTTGGAACAGAAATTAAGGGATTTCAATTATGCTTAATGTACCTTCCCCAGAGCATACCGAAGAAAACAGAGCTGAGCTTTTTACATGGCTTGCCTGAAACCTGAAAGCGAATACAGATACAATCTTCATGGGGGAACTCAATATGCAAGCGCTAAATAACCAGCAGCAACTGGATACTGTTTTTATAGATGTGGCAGCCGCATTCGACAACATATCCATCCCAGCTCTAATAGTTATTCTGAAGGAGTACTTCCTCATTACGGGAAATGTCCTCCACTTTTTAACGAACACTCTTCTGCGCAGAGAAATCACAGTAACAGACAGGAATGTGTGCGCGACGTACCAAGTCGATAAAGGAGTCCCACAAGGTGGAGTATTGTCCACCACACTCTTTGCCATAGCCCTCGAACCCTTCTTAGCTGAAAACAGGACGTAATTCATCACATATTCAGACGATATGAAAATTTTATAAAAATATTAATATAGGTGAACGACATCCCACTCCAAAAGGTTCAGTCACACGTTGATCTTGGACTCAAGTGGGACGAAGGACTCAACTTCCTTCCGAACTGTTCTTACATCCGTAGGAAAACACACGCGGCGCTCTGGACAACCCCAATTCAATGATTTAGCGTATTAATAGATGCGTTATCCTAATTCCTCTATACGAGTCACAAATCTGGTCTTCAGCTCCTGAAAGAACTATCGAGGCTTTTCTAGGAATAGAATCTTGAGATGGCTGAACAGAATTACAGCTAAGCCTTTCAGCTTGAGCTTTTCATTATTGTCAACAGATGGCAGCATTTGCTAGCTTGATTCTAATGGAATGACACTACAGAGGATTGTATAAAGACTTATCGTCGCAAACTAAACAATTGTTTTGCATCTCTGACCTTGGGTTATAGTGAACTAGGATTCCTCTTTGTAGCGTGTGTTTAGGGCCAGATGGCACCAGGGGTTCCCTCCATCTCAGCGTTGCTTTCATTGTGGGTGAGCCAAGAAGCCAAGATGCTAATATGAAGATGCTTCATATTAGTCTGCAGAGTCTAAAAGATGGTGCTCTTGATTTTTTTGACAGATATATAGTCTTCGTGATGTAGGTCATCATATAGAGGACATTCGTGCATGAGGTGCATCCAAGTCTCTGTTTCCTCACAGGTACACCCTGAGTCGTCTTCTAGGCCAAAGGACACTAACTTGGCCCTGATCGCACCATGTCCTGTGTAGGTCTTGTTGATGGTCGGGCTGAATTTCCTTGTAATTTCTCCCTTGGTAGACTGATTCCAGAGTTCTTGCCATACTTGCTGCACATGGGCAAGAAGTCTGTTTTTCTCAGCCTTGAGGTTGTTTCTGACATCTGTTTCAAATCCTAGGCATGTCTTAGTGAATCCTTTGGAAAGATGATAGAGCAACCCTATCCTAATAACCTCGAGGTCAGGGGGAGGGCCCCACCATCACCATGAGCGCGTGAGTGCTTACTGTACTGCAGCACGACATATTGAGAGGAGAACTGTACGCTGGATCGAATCAAGAATTCTTTTGTTTACAGCTGAGGTTGCTTTGCTGTACCAAGCTCCAGCTACGTAAGTAATAACAGGAATGTGGATGGTCTTGGAGAGAGTTCGCTTTTTTAGGCCCCAGTCCAGACGGGAGACCCCCTTGCGAGCAGGGCTGTATAACTCCTGATTTCCCTTCTAATGTTCTTGAGGTGGTGTTGGAAAGAGAGAGATTTTTGTCTACAGTTATTCCCGGGTACTTCAGTTGTTCTGATAATTTTATTGTTGCGTTTCCAATTTTTATTTGTGGTGGTCTGGATATGCAGAGCGTGCCTTTGAGCAGTAGCGAGTTTGTCTTTATCGGTGAGATGGTTAAGAAGTGAACCTTGGCCTAGTCTTGAAGAATCTGCATGGCTGTACCTGCCAGGATCTCAAGCTGTATTCTGGAATCCGTGGCAACCGTCAGGACGAGGTCGTCCGCGAAGGCCTGTAAACGGACCTTCCCCAGGTCCTGGGAGAGGAAGTTGTCCATCACAAGATTAGAAACCAGTGGCTCCACCACTTGGCCTTGGAGACAGCCGCGGAAGATTTGCTTTGTTAATTTCTGATAGGGCGCAGCAACCGTGATTTTTCAGTTTGATAAATAACTCTTCATGATTTGGAAAAGGTTCTTTGAATCACCTGCCTGCCTGAGCCTGCGGAGGACGCTCGGCCACCAGAGGGTGTTTAACGCCCCGAAAGATCAATAGCGATAATCAGGAAACACATTTTTTCTGTGAGATCCGGCCTCTTAGATCATTGCTTCTAGGGAATCCACAGTGCATCGCTCCGGCCTAAATCCGAACTGGTTCGCTGATGGCAGGTTAGTTGCTCCTTAATAGTGCTGGATTCTGCCATGGATCAGTTGTTCTAGGAGTTTACTGCAAACTGCAAGGCGATGTAGGAGTCCGGAAATTGTGGGGATTTGGTCGAATTTTTAATGATCAACACGACGTTTGCTTCTTTCCAATCATCTAGGAAGGTTCCCATATGAAGACATGAGTTCTAAAGTTGCTGCAGCAGGTCAGGGGCAGAGTCCACCACTTGTTTGACGATCTGGGGGTCCATTAAGTCAGGTCCCGGGCATTTCTTGCTCTTTATACGAGACGCTGCCCCCCCTTAACTCCTCGAGTCAAGTCCACCTTTGTTTCCTGGACTTTGTAATTTTCGTTGTTTAGAGGATATCTGATGCTGTTCCGGTGTTTCTGGGTCGACGTGAGGATGGAAAGTCACACTAAGTATGTTTGAGATCGATTCCTCCCACGAAGTAGTCATTGTTCCTTGCTGGGTTCGGGTGGCAGTGATCACCTGTCCCCTGGGGTAACTCTGTACACTACCCCCATGGGTCCTCATTTCCTGTGGTTGCGACTAGTTGCTCCCAGGATTTTCGTTTGACCTTCTTTATTTGTTCGTATAGGCATTTGTATTTGCCTGAGTGCCTCGACCTCAATCTCCGACTAGAATCTCCTCACCCTTTGATACGCCTTTCTCCTTGCGTGGATTTCTTTTCTCATTTCCCGCAAGTCTCTGTTCCACCATGGAACCACTTCCAGAGATTGGTATTGACTCTTAGCTTTGCAGTATATAGGACATTTGTCATCCCTTATGGAAAGGGCCGCATCCATCTTGAAACACTTGTAGTTTGCACATGTGGGATCCTTATCTTTGTTCGGGTAAGTTTTGTACTCATTGCCTTTTTCGGAATAGTGGCCACATGTCTGCACAGCCTGGTACAAGTGTGAAAGGTATGGCCACAGCTACAGCACTTTGGCACAGCCACGCGCTCACGAAAGCGATGGCTGCCCCAGTTTATGTAGCTCCTTGTCTGGTTTTGCATAACCCTCCACAAAGCAGGACTAAGTTGAACTACCCAGAGGGCCCCATCATTTTGGCGCTTCTGCTCTTAACCCTAACGTTTCTCTTTTTGCATTTGCCATGATTTTGTTGGCTTCCTCTTTTGCCTCCATCTCTATGATTATCCCTTTGCTTCTCGTCTTCCTGACTGCTTTGATCTTTGTTGTTTTAAGGTCCGCTTTGAGTTCCGTCATTACTTCGGACATAATCTCTTCACTCGTATGCTTTCCCTCCCCCACTGGTCTTAGGATGACCAAGTTGGGTGTGGACAGGAGTGTTTTTCTTTTGGGTTCAGAGGTTTTGCTTGTTTCTGCTGTTTGCGTGTGGGGGGATTCCTCAGTGCTTGTGCATAAGATGGGGCGCGCTGTGGCATTTATTTGCCACCATCTGTATGGAGTTCCTCCAGGGTTGCCACTACCAACTGATGCTGGGTTTGCGTTTCCATCAAGATGATTTCCAGATTGTTCCACTGAAGCACTATTTCCGCAAGGAGTGATGAAGAGATCCGGTTGATATTCTCTCTTTTTATATTTTCTAGGGTCGTGCTCAGAATCAAGTTTCTGCTCTGGGACGGTTCCGTCTGGGAGCGTCGGGTAAAAATTGGGAGTGCTTTCTGATGATCTAGACTGGTCATCGGTTCCTCCTGTCTGATGTTGCGTTTCCTTTGCGACATTGGCGCTTCGGGTTTCCCGGTGACTTTGGTACTGTTATTTTTTTAAATTTTCCTTTTGACGGTCCGTTTTGAGTCTTCCGTTCTCTCAGTGGAATTTTGTTTTACTTCCTGATTTCATAAGATGTCCTCAGCTTGGCTAATTGCACCAGTTGGAATGCCATTTTAATCCATTTTGCTGGTGATACGGATTCCCGGAATCGTCCGGATTAGCGAGATGTGAGTTGTAGCAGTATATATTGTTGTCCCGAGGAGCTGCAAGGTGGCACTAGAGCTTAACAGTTTTTGAGCAAAGTTTAGACTGACCCCCACAGGTCACGTGAAGGGGAGAAAATGCCAGAGTGGAAAATGGCCCTAGAAGACCAATTGAGTGTAGTGGGAGTGAATATATGGGAATTTTTGGGGTAGGATAGTCAGTTGACAGTTCTGCAGGGTCTGAAGGAGAACAATAACATTTAAATCGGACAAGCGCAGGCGCAATGAAACAGTGTAAAAACAGATGGTCGCCGCAGGCAACTATTGCCGAGGTCAATATAGTGCGACCAAGGCGGTAGCAAGAAATAAAGATAGTATGACCGTTCAATTAACTTTAAATGTATTTCAGCCCGTTGTTTTCCAGCATTGACCTTGATGTCAACTCACCTAGAAAAGATGAGTTGACATGAAGCCATCAGTAGTCATATCATGCCAACCGGTGTCTTTCAGTAAGGACCTTTTTTTTTTTTTTTTGGTTACACTCATTGCATTTGTTAATTAGCTAATTGAGAGTAAATCCTTTGTGAAAGATGTTGGGACCAGCTAAACTCAAACCTCAACACGCTGTTGGGCGTGATTGAGTCGCTTAAGAAACGAGTAGATGCCCTGAAGAAAATTCATTCTGGGGTTTATATATGTGAGAGACTAATGATGTACAACTTAAACGAACTGCTGCTTATAAAGTCAAGTTCAAAAAGTGTCAGGAGACACTTTTTCAACAAAACCACAAAGTTAATCCACAAAGCCTTGCATGATGAAGACTTTGTGGATTAACTCTAGGCTAGCGGAAAGCTGCAAGTTGGTGAAGTGGACGAACGATCAACCCAGGTCAATAGCATGGGAAAAAGTTACGGTTGCACTCCAAGAGTCACTTTTTTCCCCATGCCATTGAACTAACGTGATTGCACAAAAGCATTTCACATCCTTTTTGTGCAACTGATTACATTCACCCTGAACGTGAGCTTTAATTGAAGTAAAATCCACCATAAATCTAGGACCATGTGTATTAGAGCTATATACAGTAATGCTAGGAGTTCTCTATTCAAATTAAATGATTCTGAGCTTAAGATCAAATCATGTTATAAAGCGTCGTATTTAATATGCTGTAAAGTGCATGTGTTCTGTGGTCAGGTTGCTGTTTGCTGACGAAAAACCGGAGTCTCCAGGTGAACAACCCTGCAACCTTCGACTAACTTAGCTACATTATGCAAAAGGCTCATAAGAATTTTTCACATCATCCACTGGATTCATCTCAGGTCATCCATTGAGGGGAAGACGCTGATTCTGCCAATTGTCCTACTGCAAGGAGTTGTGAGACACGGTACTGGCCGAAGATATGGGATGAAAAATTCGATGAAAATTGGTGTTGGGGAGAGAAATGGATGCGGAAGAGGGATGCCTCTCATCAAAACGTACAAAAATAAAAATAAAAAACTTCGATTGTAGGAAGATGATCGAATATATGGTTCAGTATGCGATTCTGGACCACTTCGACAAGAGTGGTATCTCGTACTGCTAGCAATGGTTCGTTAAGTGCCTGACCACTCTAATAGATCAATACGAGGTAGTAATTAAACAGTTGGATGTTGATAATAATTTTGGCATTGTATACGTAGATTTTAGTAAAGCTTTTGATAGGTCCCTCATGGAAGGCTGCTATATAAATTGGAAATAACTGGTGTCACTCGGGATCGGTCTAACAAGTGAGGTCTCTGGGCTAGGCGTTGGGTGCCTTCTGATTTTAAGTTCATAAATGACATTGACTAAGGTCTCAAACTTTGCTGATGATTTTGAGATCGGAAGAATGGTTAATAATTGGTGGTCACCTAGTCACAAAAGGTCACATAGGTCACAGATTCTTGTGACCTAGATGATCCTTTGTGACGTGACATTGCAAAGAATGCTGTCGCTGAAGAAGTGTTAAGAAAATACCGCCAAACGCTTTTCTAATTCGGAAATAAACTTAATTAAACCAAGGTAGGATTGAGTGCTTTATTATCTTCAAATAAGGCACATTGTGTCTGTTTATGAGTTATAGAACCTTTCTCTATTAGGGAGAACTACATCATAGCCGAGTGGCCAAGAGCAGCAAAGCACATGCTCTTTGAGTAGACCGGGGTTGCGTGGCATGGTGCACTATGGTCCATTTTCCTCAACATGAATCGTTATGGAAGCTTCCATCCTGCAGTGGATTGGTAATGGCTGCAGTTTACCTTTAGATCATTATCTCTGTACTTAAGATGATGGTCCTACCGAATTTGAATATTGGAGGGTTTAAATAATGGCGCCCATATTAGAATGAGATCTGATTGAGTTGTATAACATGCTGAAGGGGTTGATTTACAATCTGTTTTTCTGTCTATATTCTGTTTTGCTTAAATTTGATTAAAGTTTGAACGTAAAGTTATTCTACTTAAGTAATCCAACATTTCAAAATACAAGACTGAATTCAGTCTTGTATTTTGAAAACTTTTCAACTTCCAAAGAAGCCAAATAGCGATGAATCCCCTAAAACAGTCGGATTCTTTGATGGTGTTACTTCTTGTGGTAAATATATTTTATAAATATGCAGTTTTAATTTTGTATGAATCTATGAATCCATCAGCCATGTCATTTATGTGCATAAAGTTCAGAAATTCATTATAAACGAACTTCATTCTGTCAAGTGGTACAAGTTGTAAGAAATAAACAAATGATCAATATTCCTAAAAAAAAATATTGTCTTGTATTTATTTGCAAAAGTTGTTACCTACAAATGCTCTTTTTCACGATATTATTAACACCACAAATATGCCTTTATTTGATCACATGTAGAGACCCCTTGCACCTTTTTAAGTCCTAATTCATTGAGTCCTCTTTTAAATGTCTCAATGGACGTCACGGCTTGTCACAAGGAGAATTGTTACCTCTTTTGAATCTCGTATTTTGTTACAAAGGCTTTAGGAGCAACCAATTGTATGCACTGCCACTAGAGGAATGGTATTCGTAGTCCCAACTGCATACCAAAAGCACATCGATGTAGTTTAAAGCGGACATCTTGATTACACCGCATTTGCCTTAATCCAGTCGATGTATCTGGAAACTCTGGTGTACACTCCTGGGTATCCTGGTTCGGCACACCTTAATCCCCAAGATACGATACCAATCACCGACCAACGTCCATTCAAACTTTCGATCATCAATGGACCTCCCGAGTCGCCCTAAAACAAAGAAAAGTTTGGTTAAAATAACACCAAATGAACAGTATTGATGAGGTAGCAGTAGCAAATGTGCAGGCCTTAACAAACCCAAAGTCAAGGATCTCTAAGACCTAAAGTGGATCTGATCTGAGCCTTGGTCCAGCAGATGTATATAAGGTGTGATGAAGGAGAAGTAGATCCGACTCGGTTCGGGTCCTACCGACCTGTCATTTTGGATTTGTTCATGTCTGCGCCTTTGCTACTGATAACTATGAAAAGAAAAACAGAAAAGCAGGAAGGAAAGTTGTCTCCAACTACCTGACAGGAATCTGTTTTCCCATCTGTGTATCCGGCACAAAGGAACTCATCATTTATGGTCTGCGTGAAAGTCCGATCACAATCTGTGTTGTTCCAAACGGGAATGGTGATTTGGCGAAGAACTTGGCTAGAGCGACCCCCTGAAATAGAAGATGAACCGTTTGTTATTCGGGACTAATAACTTTTTACTTTATAGAATTCAATCAACACCAGAATATCATGGACTACGTTGCCATAGTAACATTGGCTTCGTTAGATTTTCGACGATTATAGTAACATTATGAAAATTTATATACGTCACACATAAATAGACTGAAGATATAATATACTAGTGAAGAAAAGGGCAAATAAATTTAGAAGAAACCTGGATTAGATCCCTTCTGAAAGTGATGCTGTTTGGACTTTTAAAATCTGATTTCAACCCTTTTTTTTCCTTTTACTCCAGTCGATTTCGAAAGAGAGGGGAATGGTTTTCACGCTCCAAAGGTTTGTCCAGTTATGCGTTTAATTTATTTAAGCTATCAACTTCCACAACAACAGATGGAAGTCTGTTCCAGCAATCAACTACCTGCTGGCTGAAGGAAAATTTTCACACATCTATTCTACAACTGTCTTTCTTCAATTCGAATTTATGTCCCCTCGCGTGCGGAATATGATAAAGAGGAACAATCCAAACAACATTGAGCTTGCTCAACCCATTCAAAGCCTTATACACCTCAATCAGATCACCTCAGCTGCCTAGTCCCTAGACGCTGCAATTTGAAGAAGTTAAGCCTTTCTTGGAAAGGGTACTCTTTCCCCCCACCAAACTTGTTGCCCGTCTCTAGCACCCATTCCAGCACCTTCACATCCTTCCTAAAATTAGGCATTCAGACCAGTATACAGTACTCAAAGTGTGGCCTGACCATCTCCTTATACAAGGGAACAATCACATCCTTTTCCCTGCTAGCAAAATCCCTGTAATTCATTGACAAGACACCATGAGCTACTCTTCTGGACTGTCTGCACTGCTCAGATAGCTTCATATGTGAATTTTTGGCGTTCAGTTCCTTTGTGACCACATCATAATAACTAATCAAATTGGTCAGACAAGATTTCCCCTGAACAAACCCATGCTGTGTCTGAATTATTACTGCAGTCTTGTCTAGATGATCCTGCAATGCTTCTTTAACCAGTAACTCCATTATTTTTCCCGGAATAGAAGTTAAACTAACTGGTCTGTACTTATTTCTGTCCTCCTCTGATCCTCCTTTATTTATTGGGGATACATTTGCACATCTGTGGAGATACATTTTCAGTCTGTGGGTACCTCCCCTGAGTCCAAATAAGCTCTCATAATTATGGGTAAGGGTTTGCTTACTTCCTTTGCGGCTTCCTTTAATATAACTGGATAGTTCGCATCCACCCCAAGTGCCATTCTTGTATTTATCTTCAACAACTTCTCCTCCACTTTGCTCTCAGTTATTACAAAATCATTTAACTCCCTGTTAGAAGTTAATAAGCTTCTCACCTTCCCTTCATTACAGAATTCCTCATGTGCGAATATAGACACAAAATACTCATTCAATTTGTCAGCTATCTGAGCAGGATCATCAACGATCAAACCATCAGTATCAAGTGGACCAATCTGATTCATCTCCTTCCTTCTAGATTTTACATAAGTAAAGAACTCTTTGCTCTTTTTCTTTGCATCCTTTGCCAAGGATTTCTCATAATCAGCCTTCGCGTGCTTAACTTCCTTTGTTACTTCATTACAGACTAGACTTCTGTGTCACCTGATAATTTATATGCATCTTTCTTCTGTGCGACCTGTCTCATTAGTTCAACTGATGTGTGATGTAGAATGGATGTCAGTAGAACTGACATCCATTCTACATCAGTAGAACTGACATCCATTTAGGCCTAAATCTTCAACACTATTTCATGGTTTGTATGAAAAGCCAGTAACCTCCAAGATTAAGTCCCTGAGGGCTTCCCATTTAGAATTGAACGTTGGTAACATCGTCAGTTGGTTCCACCGTATAGAAGTTTACTGTCCAGACCTCCGTAGTCGCCTTTACGAAAGCAAAAACCCTCCCTTTACCCCTGATGGTAGTTACATCTTTGAGTAAATCCCACATCAGTACACTGTGATCACTACCACCTAGTGGCTCCTTTATCTGTAAATTCTTAATGCATCACTGCTGATAATGAGATCAAGAGTATTACGCCCTCTGGTTGCCCCTCCAGAGTAATAAGATTACTCTGGTTGCCCAAGAGTAATCTTATTACTCTGATCGCCAGTAACCACTGGATACAATCTGTGAATCCTTCTTTCCAGGCTATGAAGACACCATATTCTAAAGTAAATAAAAATTTACCTTCAAGGATTTAGCCATAAGGCCCAAAGAAGACATCATTTACTTCCACCTCAGGTTTCTGATGCTGTTCCTGATCCTGGTCTTATCACTAAATAGCGATTCCTGGCACTTCGATCGTCCAGGTTTAATGTTTGCTGACACAGTTTGCTAGGTTTGAGCTCCCGGAGAACGTGGAAATTGCTGGCACTCAGAGGTTTAACTTCTACTTCGTTGTGGGTAAAGCATCTCATTAGGCCTATCTGGAACTAAAGCAGTACGTGAACACTTGTTGCCCGCCTCGCTGTGGCGTGGAGGGCATTTAAGGGCAGACTTCTTGGTGATAAAACATCAAGCAACCCCAAAAAACACACTCCACATGCGACAACATAGGTCCACTTGTTCACCAATGTTACCATGATAGCGTTATATTTTTGTTGATAAACAAGTTTATGGATAATCTATTATTATATCGCTTAAGATTTTCATGGACTTTTCAGCTAAATCTTTACGGATCACAAAGAAGTTTGCTAAGGTGGGATTTTCATATAATTGCGATTTACGATAATTTCAATAAGCTTACCGAATGATAAAGTTCCCCATCCAGTGACGGTGGCCATTTCACCAAAGTAGTCCGCGTTGGGCAGGGGAAGGCAGATGGGATTTACATTTTCGGCGAAAAACGCAGCTCTGGACAACTTCAGCAAGGCAATGTCATTACGGTTGGTGAATCGATCAAACTCGGAATGAGGACGAATGTCATTTACTTCGAAATCTTGGATTCCACCATCGGTGTCGTTGCTGAAGTCGTATTCCCCAAGACGGACAGAAATATCAGCTGGTGAAAGCCTGCAATGGAATCACATCAACTTATAGATCAGTCTAGCGCTGAACACTGACTATCAATAGAACATTTTGGAATGAAAAGGAATACTTCATAACCTAAGCGCTAAGAGGCAGAACAAAGTAGGTCCTCTAAGTTTCTAATTAATTTCCAGTTAGACACTGCTTTTAGATGGATGCATGCCTGAACAGGCGGTTCAACAACTGGCAGTTATTAGTTTCTGAGAGCGGAAATTTTTACAGCAAGCAATTAGTATTAGCATTAGTAGAGGCATTTCATGCAAGAAAGCAAGCTTATGCAGCATCAGCCAAAAAAAAAAAAAAAAAAAACCCACTTCCACTTCACCCCTCTGTTCGTTCAAAATACCTGTCCAGCTGAGCCTTAAATTTGTTTAGGCTATCAATTTCAACAACAAGTGATGGAAGTCTATTCCACCAACCAACCACCCGCTGGCTAAAGGCAAATTTCCCCAAATCTATTCTACAATTGTCTTTCCTCAGTTTGAATCTGTGCCCTTTCAGGTGATTATTCTGAGCAAGAGGAAGAATCCCATCAGCATTGAACATGCTCAAACCATTCAAGGCTTTGTACATCTCAATCAGATCACCTCGCTGGTGCCTAGTCTCCAGACACTGTAACTTGCAAAACTTAAGCCTTTCTTCGTAGGAGCACCCCTTTGTTCCATTCACTAATCTTGTTGCCCTTCTCTGTACTCGTTCCAGCAGCTCTACATCCTTCTTGAAATGAGGCCTCCAGACCTGTATACAGTACTCTAGGTGTGGCCTGACCATTGCCTTATACAATGGAATAATCACCTCCTTATCCCTGCTAGAAAAATTCCTGCATATCATTGACAATACACCATGGGCTACTCTTGCAGCCAGTCTGCACTGCTCAGAGAACTTCATATCTGCCTGCACAACCACCCCCAAGTCCCTTTCATTCTCTACCACTGGCAGTGTAGTAGTAGCCTGCCAGAGTAAATTATTGTAATACTGGTGTACCTGGTCTGCCTCCACGGGTCCAAGTGTGGGCAACGTTGGGCCTCAGTAGGGATCCAGCGGCTAAATGACCAGATGAACAACAGTACACATGTACAAAATCCATACACTTTTAAATCTCTGGCCTCAACAGTGTTCTGTTTCACATGACAATGTATACTACGCAGAGATGGGGGAAAACCCCTGGTGCCGTATGACACGAATACACTTTACACTTTACACTTGTCAGTGTAGTACCACAGAGTTGATACGTTGATCTGGGGTTGCTGTTTCCAATGTGTAGTACTTTACATTTGTCAATGTTAAACTTCATTTGCCACCTCTCAGCCCATCTACTCAACCTTTCCAGATCCTGTTGCAGCAGCATAGTGTCAGTAGTGTCCTTAACAACCCTGCCAAACTTTGTATCATCTGCAAACTTGGTCATTAAGCTTGATATACCATCATCAATATCATTTATAAATACAGAAAACAATATTGGAAACAATACTGAGCCCTGAGGGACTCCACTAATAACATTAGTCCACGACGAGCAGTGTCCATTGATTACCACTCTCTGTCTTCTCCCCCTCAACCACCCCTTTATCCATAGCAGCAATTTGCCTCCAATGCCACACTGCTTCAATTTGTGCAGCAGTCTTCCATGTGCAACAGTATCAAAAGCCTTTCTAAGATCCAAGTATATAATATCAAAGTTATTCCCTGCATCCAGTTCTTTTGTGACTGCATCATAGTATCCAATCAAATTGGTCGGGCAAGACTTCCCCTTAACAAAACCATGCTGTGTCTGAGCTATAACCGAAGTCTTGTCTAGATGATCCTGCAGTGCTTCTTTAACCAGTGCCTCCATTAATTTTCCAGGAACAGAAGTGAAACTAACAGGTCTGTAATTACTTGTGTCGTCTTCCGATCCTCCTTTGTGAATTGGGGTCACATTTGCACATCTCCAGTCCATGGGTATTTCCTCTGAGTCCAAGGAAGCTCTCATAATTATGGCTAAGGGTTTGCTTACTTCCTTTGCTGCCTCCTTTAATATAACTGGATAGATCCCATCCACCCGAAGTGCCCTTTTTTATGTTTTTCCTCAACAATTTCTTCTCCAATTTCCTCTCAGTTATTACAAATGTAGATGCAAAATACTCGTTTTGTTTGTTAGCCACCTGAGCAGGATCCTCAAGTGTTGAACCATCGATATCCAGTGGACAAATCTGATTCATCCCCTTCCTTCTAGAGTTTACATAAGTAAAGAACTGTTTGCTGTTTTTCTTCGCATCCCTTGCCAAGGATCTCTCGTAATCTGCCTTTGTTTGCCTAACCTCCTTTGTAAATTGGTTACAGACCAGCTTATAGCTATCAGAGGCTTCCATGTCACCCATTAATTTGTATGTATCCCATGCATTTTTCTTCTCTGCCATATGCCTCATTAGTTCATCTGACATCCATTTTGGCCTAAACCTTGAACAATATTTCTTAGTTGGAATGTAAAGCCTAGTAGCTTCCAAGATAAGTTCCTTGAATGCTTCCCATTTTGAATTTGCTGTTGGCAACATCATCAGTTGGTCCCACTGTACAGAATTTAAATACTGTCTCAGTCCATCGTAGTCGCCTTTACGGAAACAATAACCCTTCCCTTTACCCCTAATGGTAGTTACCTCTGTGAGTAAATTCCACTTCAGCACACTGTGATCACTGCCACCTAGTGGTTCATTTATCTGCAGATTCTTAATGCATGAAGAATCACTGCTGATAATCAAATCAAGAGTATTACTCCCTCTAGTTGCCTCCCGAACATGCTGATATAGAAAACAATCATCCAATAAATCTACAAAAGCCCTGCTAGTGTGTGAGTGACCAACCCACAAATTCCAGTCAATATATGGGAATTTAAAATATCCCATTATAAGACTCTCTGATTTACTGGCCCACTCTATTTCTCCGAACAGTTTCTTATTATACTCATCAGAGTCATTAGGCCTATAGCACACTCCTACTCTCAATTTTGATCTCCCAATGCTTATGTCACACCAAACTGACTCGACACTGCACTGTCCAGCGATGTCCACTGGCTTCACTTCCTTGGATTTTATGTGTTTCTTAACTTATAGCATAACCCCTCCCCCCTTCCTATCCTGTCTATCCTTTCTGTAGGCGTTGTACTCCCCAAATTCCAGTTCTGCATCACTTATATCTGTGTGACACCACGTCTCTGATATCCCAACAATATCTGCCTTCGATGTTTTGAGCAATACCTCAAATTCATCAAATTTATTTACCAAACTCCTAGCATTGGTGTACAACCAAGCATACATGCACCTGTTCTTTTTCTTAGCTACCCTAACACAACCCATGTGTTTACTTGTACCGCAATGACTTCCAGCAGTCTCTGAAATATCCTGCATCTTGTTTTCCAGGCTTCTGCTCATTCCAATAGAAGAAGTGCAAGAATCACTTTCACCTCTGCCAGTGGCTACTGTCAATCTATTGGTCTTTGTCTCCCCCCCCCAAGCTAGCAGTTTTCCGACCCACCTAACACTGCCTCGATAGCATCAGCAAATATTCTTGCAGTAAGACATCAAGGATTACTAGCCTCGTATAAACGTTATTGTGGCTGGAGATGAATCCCGCTTTCACATTATGATCCGAAAAACAAGAGGCAGTCCAAGCAATTTGGCCATGAAATATCTCCATTTCTAAAAGATTTAGATACGAATTATTCTGCCATCAAATCACAAAGGAGTTTAGGCAGATTACAAGAAGTAAACCCAGGGGCTCACATCTGGTGAGTATGGGCTTGGCACACCCAGGGTCCTGAGCTGAATATCATCATTCTTCTCTTTCTTGGTGATTCCCTTCTACTTCTCTCTCTCTCTCTCTCTCTTTCTCTCAAGATAACTCGGATTTTTTTTAGCTGGTGCACCGTAAGCCTCAGGCTTCCTTCACTATATGGCTAGGTAATAATAATGAAAGTCTCTGACAAAGAATTCAAAGAAAAGTAGCAAAGACTTCTTTACTTATGTTAACAGTAAAACGAATGGATTGAATCAGATTAGTCCAGTTGATATCGATGGTTTGACTGTTGATGACCCTGCTTGGGTTGCCGAAAAACTGAATATGTATTTTACATCTATGTTCACACATGAGGAATTATTTCGAGAAGGAAATGCCAGATGTTCATCAAACGCTGACGTAGAGCTAAATGATTTTGTGGTAACTGAAAGGAAAGTGGAAGATAAATTTTACATATTGTTGTTGTTGGAATTCAGGAGCATCAGCAACTAAGGCCATATTGTTCCGTATATTTTCTGTAAATTGCGTGTGTTCTGTGGTCGATTTTCTGTTTGCTGGACGAAAACCTGGAGTTTCCGGGAGAAAAAAACCATGGTACTGAGACCGACTAAGTCAGCTACGTTCTGAAAAAGTCCCATAAAAATTCCTCACGTCATTGACGGGATTTGAACTCTGATCTTCCCCACCTGGTGAGGGGAGGACGGTGATTCTATCAACTGTACTCCCCAATAGGGTAGAAACTATTGAAGCTAAACATGAACAAGGCACATGCAGTGGGTGGGATCTATCAAATTATATTAAGAAAGGCAGAAAAGGAGGTAAACAAATTATGACAGCAAATTTGGATACTATGGTTCAGTGACTGCTCAGAGAACTTCATATCTGGCTGCAGAAGTACCCCCAAGTCTTTTTCATTAACACTACCCCGATTGTAGTACCATACAGTTGGTACTTTATTCTGGAATTACTGCTACCCATATGAGCACTTGCATTTCTCAATGTTCAACTTCAACTGTCATTGGTCTAATATTTTTAGATCCTGTTGCAACAATTTACCCTAAATGCTGTCATTAACTGTCCTACCAACCTTTGTATCATCTTCAGACAGACATTAAGCCTGATTTACCTAAATCATTATCATTATTCTCTCGTGGGTAGCGGACTTGGTAGGATCGCCGTCCTCCCCACACTCTGTGGAAAAGACCTAAGCTCGAATCCTGTTGAATGACACGATGAAGTTTTATGGACTTTTTCACAATTTGGCCGAGAAAATCGGTCCCAGGCGAAGGTTTCACGGTTTTTCCAACCGGGAACTGGGTGTTTCTTCAAGCAAACAGAAACTACTTCCATGAACAACAATATCATTAATAAATACAGAAAATAACAATGAATCCAGCCCTGAACCCTGGGGGCTTCTCTAATAACATGTCCACGAAGAACAGTTTCATTAATGGTTATTAATGAACCAATTCTGAGACATCTCTGACCTTTTGACATCGAGCATTATCCTCTTGGAAGAACCCATTCACAGACGGATACAGTGCAGCCCTGAAGAGATACTCCTGGTTGAAAAAATTTACAGATGACTTATGGCATTGAAATCTTGTTCCGTTGGTGTCATTTGGCCCAATGTTCATCACAAAAATTTTTCCCACACCATTACACTTCCATCTCCACCAGTCTTCATTGTTGACAGCAGGATGTGTGCATAAACCAATGCTGTTTTCTCCATATTCTGGTCCTTTTATCAGAAACACAGCTGAAACCGAGATTTGTCAGACCAGATACGTTTGGGTGTAACTGTGCCTTCTGTGTCTTTTGCTGACAGGAGTGGGACTCAGTTCGGTCGTCGGCTGTGATACCCCCCAGTTTATGAACTCATTAAAAACAACCTTTCCAATTATATTTCAAAATTCAAAGTTAGAAGAGGAGACGAAATCACCACTTACCGAAGTACACAGTGTGCTGCAGTCAGAACATAATATTCGCTGATTAATACTCCTCCACAAAACTGTCTGGTCCTCCTCAGTAATGCAGCCTATGGAGAAAAAGAAGAATTATTTAATTGTTAAAAAAATATTATGCGATCACTATTGAGTAACAATGTTTAGGAAAAGAAGGGAGATTTTTTATGGGTACCTCTTAAAAATAACAAAACAGATTGCGCTTTTATCTTCAATAGATGGCAGTGCGTACCATCCATCAGATATCGAAATAATTATATAGCTTTCAGATGTTGTTTTACTTCTATTATTTGTCCCCTTTCAATGGCTCTGGCTCTCAAAAGAATAATGAGAGAGTGAGAAGTGGAGATCGTGCAGAGCACTGTGTTTGGTTCCGGTCTGCCTGTCTCGATTGTATGGAATCAACTTAGCACGTCTAATTGCAATATCTTCTGGACAAGTGTGGTTAATCCTGCTTTTCAAAGTAATGTGGTCTTACTGGAAGCCGTGGTAGAAAAAGGGCGTATTCTCACTTTCAGTGGGGGAAGGTAGGTGGGAGAACACATCTCTGCCTTCCTCTTTCGTTAATGGTTTCTTGGTACTCGGAAATTCTATTTTTTAATTGCATTGCCACTCACCTTGACCCAACAATAGCCAATTTCCCTTACCTCCTTCTTCTTACTAATATGACGTGATCGAGCATTGGTCTGTTGTTAATCCCTTTAATGATAACTAGATTTACAATATCGAAAGACTTACCATCCAAATCCAATCCCCTGGATCAGCAACAGTTCCTCCAACGATCTTCGTTTTGTAGTTTCTGCCACATCCTTTTAAATACAAAGAAAGAAAGCAAAGAATCCTTTTAAGCATCCCCAATAACCTTTAAATATTAATTCTATTAATTTCCATAATTATGTTTTAAATGAAAAACATTAAACATCACTGAAATCTTAATACTGTCTTACCATCCGAAAGAGATCCAGTTTTAATTGGAGGTGGTGGTGTTCTCGGAGGATTCGTAGGTGGTTGAGGGGGTCTTAACGTTGCTGGAGGGGAGTAACTATTGGGACAGCAGACTCCAACATATCTATTATTGATTACACACATGTATCTGCGAAATGTCCGATAATTGTTCACGAATCCTTGGAGCATGCAGTTCTTAACAAAACTACATTGTCCTGGTCTGTTCCGAAAAGAAAGGCAACTCCCAAATCTTTCGAAGGGATCTCCAGAAACAAGTTCCGAACCTCTGCCGGAGGGTAATTCAAGTTCATCCGCACCGCGATTAACATATTCGGAGAGAATCCTCTCAGCCGTCTGTTGGCTACCATCCCACTCGACCTCCCAGTCTGGTTCGTACTCAGGAGGTCTCCTAGTAGGAACTATTTCTTCTTCTTCTTCTGGAGGTTTATTCCCATGTTTCTTAGCCTGTCCAGGAGGAACACGACCACTTCCTTGACCTTGTTTCTTTGCTTGTCCTGGAGGTAGGTTACCATTACGTTTCCATCCTAAATAAAACAAAAAAAACGTAATTGGTTTGAGAACACAAAACAGAATTTACTTAAAATTAGTCTTAAAATATTGAGTCATTCAGATGAAACAGTAAACAAGATTTATTGCAGAGGAGGAGGGAATCAGGGGTACATAAAGATCGTAGAACTAGCTGGTAAACATCCACATTTCATTGGCTACAAGTTGGTTAAGTTACTAACCTGATATACCCTCTCCGGGACATCAAGCATGTTCGGTAACTAACAAAAATAATCATCAGTTTACCAATTAATCAAAAAGAAGTTGAAGGTATGCATTGAGTGGCCACTTTATTAGATACACTTAATCCTTTCATGGAATGAATCTCTTCGTCAGTGACAGCAACAATATAATATCCAAAATGATATCCACCAAAAAGAGATCGTCAGAAACAGTTCATTGATGTCAGAAGTCAAAGGTGGAGGCCGTCCAGTTTGACGGTCGACAACACGTTATGGTCCATGCTACAACGAATCCACGCCGAGCTCAAGACTAAAGTGGACCTAGTAGGTGGGTATTTAATAATGTGGCAACTCAGTGTATACTCCATTTGCCACTAAATTTTTATGATTGAAGTATAAAAGAACTTTTTCTTGAACAGTAGCTTTCATAATTTTCTTGGTTGAGAAATAGGGTTGAGTCAACAATACCAGTAACTGAGCAGTAATGACATCAAAGTTCGGGGAGATCTGATCAGGACCATTCTAATCTTTTCAACCCTTTGCAGGCTATCTGGGAGTAGAATGGTCCAATTCTAACTTATGGATCCTTCTTCAATAACCATGTAGTGAAAGATAAACTCTTAAATGTACCAATTATTCTTTCTCTAAAAGATTAGTTAGGGTAGGCCGAGGCGAATCGTATCAAAAGAATAAAATTATTTGATATTTTCAGTTTATTTCTTAACTTTTGGAGTTATATACACCAATCTTCAAAGAAATGCAGCAAAAGATAACGAAAGTGTTCAATGAAAGCATTGGTGAAGAATGTTTAATCCATCTATCGAAAAGAGGCTTTGGCTTGAATCTTAAAAATATTGGTAAACATGATGATGTCCTTAGGACATACACAATGGTCTCATTGGCGAATTTTATACCACTTCCGAGATCGTTCATGTTCGCGTCAGTCTATTCTAATCCAAGAAGAAGAGAAATTCCTCATTGGGGATATTTCTATCTAATCTAAATATAGACATCAACTAATGCGATATATCATTTGAAAATTAAGACAAGTCAGGTTAAATAAATCTAATGAAACAAAAGAAATACTTCTTCCTCGCCTGACCTGGTGGTAAATGACCCCCAAGACCTGGTGGACCATACATTCCACCTAGTTTCTTTGCATGTCCTGGAGGTACGAGTAGATGACCATTTTTCCATCCTAAACAACAGCAAATATAAAACGGATTGTAGTCTCAGGTTAGCTAAATGGGTTTGCATTGTAATTAGAATTTAAAATATAATTTCAGTGAAGAAATTAATAAGGTCCTCTTTGATCCTGAGATCATCACAGGATCAAAGAGCATAGACAAGTACATCGATTTGTTCAATAATATGAAATATAATTAAACTAATCATGAAGCTTTATAAATAATTTTGTTATAACTTAAAGGAAAGTGGAAGAGACATTGAAGATGTACAGAAATAAGGCACCTTTGGTGGATGGAATTTACCAACTTATATTTAGGGAAGATCTGTAAGGACTGGAGATGTTATTGCTTTGGATAAAGGGATGGTTGAGTGGGAAAAGACAGAGTGATAATTAATGGACACTACTCTTCGTGGACTAATGTTATTAGTGGAGTTCCTAGGGTTGGGTGCTGGGTCCATTGTTGTTTTCAGTATTCATCAATGCTATTGTTGAAGGTATATCAGACAATGTCCAGGTTTGCAGATAATACAAAGATTGGCAGCGCAATTAATGACAGTAATGAAGGTAAACTACTGCAACAAGATTTGGAAAATTAGGCAGATGAGCTCAAAAATGCCAGTTGAAGTTTAAAATTGACCAATGCAAGGTGGAAAATGAAAAAGCCATGGGGGTAATTGTGTAGTCAGATATGAAGTTCTCTGAGCAGTGCAGACAAGCTGCCAAGACATGGGGTTTTGTCAATGATTTAGAGGAACATTGCTAGCTGGGATGAGGAGGTAATTGTCCTATTTTACAAGGCCACAGCTAAGTTTAATTTGAAGTACTGCATATAGGTGTGGAGGCCTCATTTTAGAAAGGACTTGGATCTGTTGGAACAGGTGTAGAGAAGAGCAATAAGATTAGTGAGAGGAACAAAAGGATGTTCTTACCAGGAAAGGATTCAGTTCTTCAAACTGCAACGCCTGGAGACTAGACCCCTGCAAGGAGATCTCATTGAGGTGTTTAGGGCTTTGAATAGATTGAGTAAGCTCAATACCAATGGAATTCTTCCTCTTGCTCAGGCTATACACGTGTGGGGACATAAACTCAAATAGGAGGAAGCATGGATGTGGACGTTTACGTTCATCATGATTGATTGTTGGAAAACTTTCATCTGTTGTTGTGGAAGCGGATAGTTGGAATAAATTCAAGCTAGAACAGACTATTAGAAGGGATGGACAGTTCATGTTGTGGAAGATTTATTGGATAAGGCTGTAAAAAGTTGCTTTCTTGCATAATTTTCCACTTCTAATAGTAATACTAACACCAAGAAATACTACTAATAATATTAATACTAATTAATTCTTATATTTACAAACTATTATTTCGTTTATTATAAGTTCTAAACATTAAATTTATTAATATAAGGTTGATATAATACTGTCCAAAGTTTGGGTACATATTCACCAAAGAATTATGGATTCTGGTCCAAGATGTGTTCAAAAATCGTTCCAAGGAATGAAATTATGCGGAAATGCATCACGTGCATATTAACAAGGAATCACCAATAACTTATCTCTTAAACTACTCTGAGGTTTAAATAGTTTAACTGAAAGCACTCCACTTGTGAGGAGCTTTTCGAATCTCCAATTATGGCCGATCTTTGCCTCTTCAGTGATCTTAAACTTGCTGTTTAAGACACAAAACTCTCATCATAAATATTATATTAGTTATAATCATTATATTAGTTATATTATTATTAAATTAGTTATATTATTAAATTAGTTATATTAACTTATGTTATATCCTTATACCATCTTATATTAGCCATAAACATTATATTAGTTACGTTATGATGTTATGCTGTCATAACTATTATACGATTATACTGTACTCTCAAAAAAGTATCCGGACACCATTAGTATTTGAGAAAAGTGAACCATGCCCACCATCTTAGTGTCAGAAATAAGATAAAAGCAAAGATCTTCATTCTAGAACAAGCAGATCAACGAAATGCAACATATGGGTGTGATGAGCTAGCAACATCCAGCAGGGGTCATCATGGATGCCACGAATCAATCTCTTCGTGGCATTGCAGTACATCTGCAATGTGCGAGGCCAAAATGCCCTTTCTCATATCCCAGACATTTTCCAATAGAACCATGTGCCAACTTATATTTGCACACTCTACGTTTGATTATCCGTTGACGCCAATTGCAGAAGGTCTCTAATTCTTTGGCCAATGAGTTCAATACGTGGTGGGCCAGCGTTATTAAATATTGTATCAATAAAAGGTTAAACATGCAAGTGTCCAGTTACTTTTGGCAATATAGTGTATTCGTACTACAAACGTGCAGTTTTATTAGTATTACATATAAGTATGTACACGTAGAGTTTATATTTACCTTGTCGTTTAATCCTGATTATTTCTTCAGCATATATTCCAACAAATAGAAAAATGTACAGGAGTATCCAAAACCTGGGAACCATCTCTAATTGTAACTGCAAAGAAAACGTACTCAAGATCAATGAGTGGTTTATATGAATCGAATTTTAATAAAAAATTGAATTAACATTTTAAGTTTTCCAATTAACTTTCTTTCATTGAAATTATTGGATTTCTTGGTAACTTCCTCGCCATTTTGTAATTTGAACTTTAAGAAGACTACTTGATGAAATTTAATGACTTATTGTCCTAAGAGTAACCATGAGGATGAAATATGACTCTGGTGTGTAAACAAAATAGGGAAAACCCCTTTAGTTATTAGCGTTTCTTTGAATCGTATTTCAGCCTTTCGTTCATTCCACCTACGTAGTTTGGAATCGCAATCTTCAGGTAATTGCAGTCCTCTGATCTTTGTCAAAATACTAGCCATACCAAAAAATGGTCCCAAAGAGAATCGGGACTTTGTTGAAGCCGTTATTGATCCATCTTGCCAACTGGCATGATTCTGCACAGAAGCACAGAGCAAAGAATTACAAGAACTTAACAATCAAAACGCTTATAAGGTCTTTTCCATCTTTCATTTAAATGTTGAATATTTTAATAGTCATCTAGTTATAGAATTTAAATTTAAAGTTGGAGATATTTTTGATGACCACTACAGGTTGATCAAGACGTTTCTCATCCACCAGTAATACTGAATCATCAACTAATTAATACTTGTAATTATTAACCATATTTCTCTGTGTAATCAAAAAAACCAACCCATTTGGACTCTCTTCGAAGAAAACTTCGTTTGAGTGGATAAACCCAAACATGTTATTGATCTAAATAATTATGTTTAAGGCTTGAACCCCTTACCAGGTGGATGCAACCAGCTTAATGATCATTACTAAACCAAGTCTTAAAAATCAATCATATTCATGAATCCAAGTCGAATGGAGGTTTAATAATCTCAAGAACTCATATGGATCAAATCGTTCAAAGCCTTTAAGAAGAATAACTCCATTCGTATAAATTTAATTTTATAATTTACGGGGAAGACGCGAATCCCATTAGGGATTATCTAACGCTATGCAGGAACACAATACCAATCAAATAACGTAGACAAAGCTCAATCTTACAATTTCAATTTAACTTTCATCATCAATACCTACCTGTTGTTAATGAATCCTACTTGTAAAGCTGGACTATGGAGGTACAAATAAAAGTTCGTTTCATCCTAAATAAATATTCGGTTAAGGATTACTCGTTCACTTGCGATGCTTTAAAAAGAAGTTTCCTCTCCAAATATGTTCGTCAGCGTTGGAACTTCCCCCTCTTGCGTGTTGTTCTAAGAACTTGTTTTGGTGCCTCCATCAGGCTCCAGGCAAATCCCTTACATTTCATATAAAAACCTGTTTTCTTGTTATAGCTTAATGGGTTAGACAAGGACAGGAAATCGAAGCAGTCGTCATGATGAGGTCACATTCTCCTAAGTCCGCGTGTCACATTGCAACCTTCAGAAAGGACCTGAAAGGTCAAGAGAATGTATGAACATTGAAATCGTTTTGGTTAAATTCCCTGATGGAAATTATATCGGTTAATGTGGTGAGAAATAGATAATATGGTAAACCGCAGGGTTTATATGACATCCAGAGACACCTCAGCCTACTTAAAAGGAATGGGCAAGAGATGAAGGATTAGATGGAAGGAATCACCAACTCTACCACACAATGTAAAGCTGGAGGGATTAGAGATGAACTTGAAGCACTTTTAAAAATAACTTAGAAGTCCTCAGTGGCACTGAGAAAGTTGTCTCATTTCAATTGGCTGCCGAAACTGAATTCAGGGATCTCCAGCGATGCTTTCCAATAAGCAAGGAGCATCAGCAACTAAGCAATGCTCCATCTATATTGTCTGTACATTAGGTGTGTTCTGAAGTCGATTTTTTTGTTTGCTGTTCAAAAAACTCGACTTTCCGAGAGGAAAGACCATGCTGCCTTCGCCTGGGACCGACTAACTTGGCCACGTTGTGCAAAAGGCCCATAAAATCCACAAGAAATGCTGTTGAATACATATAAAGTCAGCTTTAACTAAGTCACAGTAAATAACCTCTTTTCTATTCGAAACTTTTCGTTATTGTCGGCAGATGGCAGCACATTTTCCAGATTTATCAGCGTCACGTAGTGGAGGATTTCAGAAAACCAGTCTATTCAGCTTTTTAAATATTTTTCGGAGAAAACGTGCTTAAAATTCCCATTTCTGTATGACTTACGCGTTGTCATCTCTGAGAAACAGGCTTTCCTGGTTGTCTCGGTGATTAATGGTAACCATGGTGACGAATCTCAACAGCTACACGGTGTGGTGACCTTCTGTTGTCAGAGTGGCTTTTTTCCTTGGAACTGGAAATGAATTTCGCCATATTGATTACGTCCACGAGCATCATTACCCATACACGCAATCTGAGCGCCAAATGCTCAATTAAAAACAACTCAGCTGCATCCGACCTTGGATATAGCGAACTCGGATATAAACAAATCCGGCTGCAACGGATTTCCTCTTCTGATAGACGCAGACATTGGGTGAAGTCGTAGAAGAGAACTCTGTTATCATATAAAGAAGAAATGTATTTTAAAAAACTTAGTCCCATTGAACACTGAGTCACTGAACTTCAAATCACGTGGTAGAAGCCTACGTTTCAATTTCCTTTCTATGCGTCAAGGGATTTTTATGGGTTGTTATCATTCGTGCCCAGTGTACTCAGCTTCAGACGAGAGTTGCATGATTCCCCCCTTCCCTCAATCAACAACAAGAGAAGAATAACAGAAAGACTAGACAAATCAAACGTCACTTGAGGAACTCACGATGTTAATTTAAGTTGCCTTTTCCACAGACTGGGGTTACAACTGGTTCCAGTTAAAGACTGTAAGTACAGTGCTCGACAAAAGTAACAGAACACGTCGTGCTGGCCACGGCAGTCGTTGAATGTCTTCAGTTTCAAGGTCACTTGAAACCGTAATCCTCTAAAAAGTCGCACATAGGGTTGGAGAGTGTGCTCTGGGTACTCTACAGTTACCATAACTTTATCGAAAAATGAAGATGGCTGCCATTGATCATTATTCCACCCCACACCGCCTCCACCTTAAGTGTCCCTTTCTCTGATGTTGGAGAGATGGTATCGCATTTCTCGTTGTCTCCAGGTGAAATAGCGTCGAGAATTCGTTTGTAGAGAGCAGAACTGTAACCCAAGTCACACGTTCATTGCTCAATTTCGGCGAGCTCTTCAATGGTTTGGGATTAATGCGATACAAACCACTTGCTTTTTAACAGTCCAGTTGTAAATGTTTCCACCTGTGGGCCCAGCAACCTGAAGAGACAGTTGATGACAGGGTGTTGTAGGTTTCCGTCTTGTTGTTAGAGCCGGATAGCGGTCTGTTCTGTTTGACTAGCCCTTGGGCAACCTTGGCCAACCTTGGCCATCTCTTCTTGCAATGGTTCTTGTCTCTTGAAACTGCTTCCATAGTGCTGAAATGACATTGTATGACACATTAAGCCAACGTGCCATCTCTGCCTGTGACTGCCCCACTTGAAGTCGTCCAATGGCCCGCCATCTCAAAGATTCATCTAAAAGCGATGAGTTGCCATCCTGAGTACTGGAGATGTGGCTGTCCCACTGAGCAAGCCTAAAAACAGGAACGAAGTGATCTGGTCGCAACCCCTGCTTTTATAAACATGAATAATTTGCATATTGTGCGGCTCTGTATGGTATCCAACAGGTAACTCTGAACTCGATACTCGATATCCAACTCTGTAAGGTATCAGTATCCAACAGATCGATCTCTATTGGATACTCGAAATTTGCATGCCAGGATTCCTAAAATATCATATATTCGCCTTCGGTGAGATTGTTCAAAAAATATTCAAGAAAAACATTTTGGTCTGTTAATTTTGTCGAGCAGTGTATTTTTTAGCTGACTGACAACAGTTAAACAGTATCTTTGAAAATACGTTTCCTTCATTGGGCGGCGAGTCCATTTTAGGAAACAGTCCATGGTCTTCTCTAGCCAACAAAGCGCCATCTTGTATTTAGAATTCTAAAGTACTTAAAAGACCACATAGCAAGAAAATTGGCAGTAATTCGAAAAATTATGGAGCTATTGATAAGGGTTAACCAATTTAACTCAGTGGTCCATCTTAGGGGCTGGTCCAATTCAGGAAACCTTCCCCAAATATATCTGTTTGGGGCATCTGATCATGTCATGGTTTTGGGGATGTTTCCATGGGTATTACTGGATCTCCTCATCCCATTGAACACACACCGCCAGGTCCCATTTGAACATTGTTTCGGACCAAGTTTTTCCCCATGGATTCCATGTATCTAAATGGTATTGGACTCTTTCAACGAGACCACGCCCCTTGTCAAAGACGCGCATTGTGCAGGAATGGATCATGTACAATCATTTTAGGTTACCCCGGGGCCTGGATGCGTCACGCTGACCAATGGCTCAACATATTTCCTGATTATTTTTGCTTCCAAATTGCAGCTTGTTCGATGATTTGCATATATCATCACATCATTCACTGCAAAACCCCAACCAGGACTTGAAGGTGTCAACAGTGTCTGAGATATCGAATTCCTCACGTGCTGATTTACAGAACTTCGGTTTTCATGGGAGAGCGGAGGTGCATGAGCCAAATATCGATAACTGCAATCAGCAGTTAGAGATATATTCAGAGGATGAAAGATTATGAAATTTAAAAGTTTAAATTTAATATTACACAATTTAAATGTAATATTAAACAATTAAAATAAGTTACGTAGTTTTAAAAAAAGTACATAGGAAAATACTTATAGGAAAAAAATATTTATTTGTGTTTCCTTATTTTGCCACAAGATGGCAGCACTTACAAACCTTTCATTTGCTGGATTTTTTTCAGGTTTTCAAAGGTAGAAAGCCAGTCTGTTTTTCATTCTTTAGTGGTTTTCCTTCAGTTTTCTTTGTTTTTGCTATGTATTTGAATATTTCTTAATAAGTGGCTGTAAGATTACACATTTATCTACAAAATTGTGAGAAGTAAAATGTAGATAACCCTACAAATGTTTTTCATTTTCCAAATTATTGTACCAATACTTTTTTCCTGTTAGTGTACATTTTATTCTATACATCTATGCAATCCTTTCAATTCTCATTTTTTAATTATTTTAATGTTACTCACTTGCTCTGCGTACAAGACTTTCAATAAGGGTAGTAGACGGCTCCTGTGGCTGTTGCTATAAAATTATAAATTAAAAAATTTAAATTAAATACCTTTTTAACATTTCAAAGACGCTAAAGATCCCTGGGTACATTATTGATGCTGTGATATTCAAATGGATTCGGACTGGTGCTGAAACCGTCACGAAATCACCTCGGGAAATTTCAGAAGCTGAGGAGCGTGACAGGATAGCCCTGCAAAGAATCATCCGTTAAGAACTGCGGTCAACATTGTCGCAACACATATGTGCATGATCTTGGTTACCAGTGTCGCATTCGTTCACAAGATAAAAAATTGGCCCATACACCAATAGAAAACTGTGCTTTGGATTGAAGGGTCATGGTACATGACCCTTCAATCCAAACTCTAACAGTCTTATAGACGTGCTTAGGTGTGCGGATGCCTCTAGAAAGGTCCCTGAAGGACTGTATCGTACTGACAATAAGTTTGTATAGTAAAGGCTAAAGACTAAAGGCTAAACAATGGATCTTACCCCTAAAAATATAGTCTGCATGTAAACTAACTGGATTTCAATTTAGTAGAAAAGGAATTAATCTGGTGTTGACACTGGTCTCAACACCAGATGCCATCACAAAACAAGGAACTTATGAGATAAAATAATAATATTCCTTCCAAAATAGCAGCTCAAGGAATATTACTCTCATTTCCAATTTGAAAGTGAGGATTTTCATATTCCAAATAAACGTAATCAAATAGAAAGATCGACCACAGTCAACATTTTTGTAATGTACTTTACTTATATCCTCCTTGATTTTAATAACAGTTGTAAGAGAACACGTATAATCGTATTTTTTGTTTTAACTCTGAGGTAGTTAAATTACTAGTAATTAGATATTTAAAAATGGCACAAGGTGGCGTTTTAGTAATCATAACTACCTTTACGAGACGGGTGACCTATTTGTTTAGGTCAATTGGCGATTATATCGTTTTGATGGCTTCCTCGAATTGTGGCATAAACTGCTCCGCGCGATTTCTTCTTTTTTCTCGCGGCACCATAAAGAAACTCACAAAGCGAAGACAGCGCCCTCTGGCGTTGATGCGTGTAATGTTTATTTTTCGCGATGGCGAACACAGTTAAAGAAAAGTATCCATTATTAGAATTGCGTTTAAACATTAAAGAACGCGTTGAATGTCTGAAAACTACGGGGGGGGGAGCAGAGGGTGTTTACGTGTTAGCACAGGAACGCAGCATATCCCAAAGCCGGATTTGCACGGATTTATGGGATGCTTTTGGCTCCCAGGAAGTAAAAGGAGCAATTTTCTTCCGGGTTTTCTGAAAGTATGGCTTTTTGTGTGTTTACTAACTTCTTACCTCCCCCATGTAAGAAAACACAGCGTGTAGTTGGACAGAGGGTTTGCTGGATGTAGTTTGTCAACAGTGTCATTCTTTATAATTAATTTTCAGTGCAGTTCATTTCCTGGAAGCTACTGTGCTGTTGACATCGAAGAAGGAAACGAACCACGCATTTACAAAAAACTCTACACCCTCCCATCTTTGAATGAAGCTGTTGTTGTGTTACATATAAGGGTTGTTCAGAAAGTAGTGGTGACGGCTATTAAAAAAATATATAAAGATTTATAATAAATCTTTGAATGAAGCTGTAATATGAAGTTAGAGGGCTGTTCAAAAAGTAGTGGCAACGGCTATTACAAAAAATAAAATAAGATTATTTTTTTCTATTATTATGCTCACATGAATACATGGTTTTGTGTGTAAAAGAATTCCACTTACGTTGGATGGCTATAATGGCAGATTTTAATTTTAACTGGATGGCTAGATACAGTGAATTTTGATTTAAATTCGACTTCTGTGGATAAAATATATAAATAGATTCTAATTTTTCTGGGACAGTCAAATAGGGTCAGAGTGTTTAAGTTGGACGACTTTCTCTACTGGGTTCGAATTGGTTAATTTCTAAAGATGCAGCACGAATGACTGGATGGCTAGATACCGGCGGATTTTGATTCAAAATCGACTTATTGGACATAAAATGTATAAATAGATGTTAATTTTTGTGGGACAGTCAAATAGGGTCAGAGTAGTCTGCAATTAGAGTGTGGCAATTTAAAAATATTACACTATTTGCGTGGCATCACGTGGATTCGATCATGCGGCATGCTTTGTTTATTTTTTAATAAGTTCCAAATCTTTGGTGAAGGAGTGTATTTCGTGTTTAATATGTTCCAGCTTACATAATTTCCAGTTGTTAGTCAACATTTGCGTGCGTCTTACAATCGAGGCTTGTTGGGAAGAGAAGAGGGTGGAGGTGGGGGAGTTAAACGTCTTCTCTAAGGAGGAGGAGGATGCACTCCATAATTCATACTTTGAGGTCTTGAACAAAACGTGAAACTGTTCCAGCTGAACTGATCTGCCAACATATTTCAATCCATTGTAGAGTTCTCGCACGCGTGCTTTGATTTCACTGCTAGCTTTCAATAAACAGTCCCCTTGTGTGTATTGGGGTGGGTGACCCCGAACATATTCCATGGTCCCGTGGAAATCTGGGATGCTAACCACCTTCTTAAGAGTCGTTAAGCAGGTCAAAATTTCTGGAAGGATGAACTGCCTCCCAATACCAATATGCACGTCTACTACGCTCAGTTCTTTGTTAAGCCGGCCCTGAGACGAGAGTGTGGTTACGGTCTGATGACCTATGGAGTTCTACTCACTAGGAAGTAAACGGTTCTTCTTAAAAAAGAGAGAAGAGAAAATTTTTCAAAGATTTCATGGAATTCAGAACTTTGTTTTTACCAATCCTTCGATTACACCCATTCTTAAGAAAGCCGGCCCTTTATTGAGGATTTTAATTTCGAATTTTCTTTGGAGAAGAAATCGACTGAATTTATTGTAACGACTGAAAGAATCGCTGTTATTTTTCGGAACTGGTTCGTTTATAATCAAAGTTCGCAGTTGTTGGGGAAATCTAAGAAGATTAAAATACCCTCATCGGAGGGGTCGTTCTATAAATTACCCGGGTTATAATATCCGCGGAGTCCCCTATTCCCGAAGCTAATAATAACTTAGGCACCCCAGTAAAAACCGAAGAGCAAACAAGCAGTAAAATTATCACTGGAAGCAGCAGCAGGAGGAGGGCTTGATTTGCTCTTAAGTAGGTTATTGCAAAACCAGACTTGCCGGTGCGCCTTTATATCGGAACATCGCCCGTAAGCGAGTGCATCTTTCTCTTACGGTTCGCATGACACGGCACATCCTCGCCGACTGCAACCATCACGTGAATTGTCATTCGTTCCAGCCAGCGATAAGTGGAGCAAGACGTTACCGCTAACACCCAGACCTCTTCCTTCTACCTCCCCTACTGCTGGAGTCTGGCACGGCGTTTTTTTGGGCGCTCTGTATGTTTGTGGAATACCTGCACGATGTGTGAGTCTGTTTTGAGTGCCTCTGCGCGGTCCTGTGTTCTTGGCAAAGGTGGTTTTTCGTATAAGTGGATATGGTGACTTCCACCACCCCTAGTAACCTACAGGTAAGTTTGGACTTTGGTCATTTCGGACGTCTCAATCTTAGTACGCCGTTTATAAAGTGATATTGTTATCCAGTGAGGGTGCCATTACTTAAATCGGGCACCTATCAGTCTGTCTGGTTCTTTTTTCAGTTCACAAGAATTATTTCTTGTGATGGAAGACGTTTTTGGTCGTGTGGGATGGGAAAATGTTTATTATCGGATAAAATTTCCAACCAAAACTTTTTTATCGGTAGGTATAGATTATTTCTATTAAATTATTCTACATTTGAATTTTTAAAAAATTATTTTTCCCTTTGAGACTTGGGAGTTTTTAAGCTTTTCCACACTGTGGCCGAGTTAACCGGTGTCAGTATATGATATGAAATATGAAAACCAGCTTTAATTTGGAGACATTATATTGATGCCTCATAGACTCAATTGCCTTGGCACGAAAACAATATGTATTGGCTGTTGTAATACATAAAACGGAAGTTCGTTTTTGTATGTTTGAATTTTTATCGCCATCTATAGAAGATGTCTGTGGTTCCATGAATCGGGATGGTGACTGCTCTAGTGGTAATTGTTGATTCATACTCCTTAAATTAATCGGTATTGGGTGGTTTGAGGTCACATTGGTGGGTGCCTGCCCTTAACTCTGAGAAATATCCCAATATTAATGGCAGTGAACAAATTAGAACTCAAGTGGGAAGAATTGTCTGAAGATGACTGGACATTGGTCTAAAATGTCCATAATGTGTTTAATATAACAACAGTTTTACCATTTTTTTTCAAAGGAGTGTACAGAAAAATATCTGAGAGTATGCAAAAGTTTAAGAAGGGTAATACGTAGTACTCAAATATATAAAAATTTAATTTTCAAACAAAATAATTGAGATAATTATTTAAAATATTTCTTCTTTGATTCATCCCTGGTGACAGGTTTCAATAAGAAATCCAGGAACGTTATCAACTGTTTAAGTAGTTCTATTGTGCGGGAGATCAACTCAGGAACCAATCACTTTTCCCTCACTTCACCACTCCTCATACCCACTCACCACTCTCGTTCTATCTCAAACATGACCCCATTAAGTTCAACAAAGAATTATCGAAGTGAGAATAAAGAGTTTGAATGTATCAATTTTTGAGAAATGATGGAAGTTTACCGAATAATCAGAAGGACCCTCCCCTTAGAAGTACTCTCCTTGACACTACATCAATTCCCACGTTTCTGCAACTTCTGAAGCATTTCTGACAGGAAGCTAACTCCAATATGGTGGATGGAAGAAAACATTCACAAAGAACTTCGCAAGAAATTCTTAATTCATGGATGAAGCAAAATGTGGATTTGAACGAAGATCCTCGCATGCCAGAACTCTCCACAGTCTGTGATCATCAGTGAGGATTAATCTGGTGGAGACATATCGCATTCCCAAATCTCGTGTTAAAATCGATTGATGTCCCATAAGAAATATCACTTTCTTTTGTTGATGATCTGACCTCTCGTAGATTACGAACAAGCGTGATTGGATCACTGGTTTTTGAAGTTGAAAATAGACATGGCGAGGATCATAATCTCGAGGATTTAAACTTTACCAACTATTGAAAAGTCAATGACACAAAGTATCTTCTAAAATTTGATGCAAATTCTCTGATCAATGAAGTCACTCATTTTAAAATGCAAAGAACACGTAAAACTCAGTCTGCAGACAAACTGGTGATCCACGCGTTGCATCAGCGACTAAGGTCATATTGCTCCGTTTATACTCTTTGTAAATTGTGTGTTCTGTGGACGATACCGAAGTTTCCAGGAGAAAAAACCATGTTGCTCTTGCCTGAGACCGACTAACTCAGTCATGCTGTGAAAAATTCCCACAAATATTCTTCGCGTCATCGATGGGACTCGAACACTGTCTTTTACACTCGGTGTGGGAAGGAAATTCTCAAAACCAGAAACACTTTAATACAAACAGAACGAAAGTTCTGTTTGTATTAAAGTGTGAATCATGGACTCCAATAAGATCTTGTTTCTTTCTCTATCTATCTCTCTTCACTAGTCCCCAAGAATCTTTTTTTAGTATTCGCATTGGCTTTTCGACTGAGGCTTTTCCTACACCAACCAAAAAAGAACACGCCACCACCTCTTCTTGTAGATCCAATAGACCAATGAATTTTCTAAAACCGTTGAACTCAACTGTCCATTCTGGCTATAAAACTATTAACCTTTGTGGCAGTTTACTTTGTCGGTTATTGTCCCATCGTCCTTGTGGGTCCTCCCCACACTGGGTGGAACAGACACGAGTTCGATGGCTTGAGGAATTTTTATGGGCTTTTTTTCACAACGTGGCTGAATTAGTCAGTGTTAGGCGATGGTAGCATGGTTTTTTCTCCCGGAAACTCGGGTTTTTCGCCCAGCAAACAGAAAATCGACTAAATCCTAAAACTTACAACAACAACAGCAGCATAGTCCCATCAAGGATGTTTACAAGGGGTGGAATTGCAATTTTATCGTTGGCCGATTTTAACCAATAAAATTGATGTCTTCTGGATTCGCACGGGTTCTACATTGGACTTCTAGATCTGCATTAGTTTATTTTTTGTTTAATTACATGAGTGTACGTATCCAGTTCAGTAACCGAAGATGGTTCAAGTGATTAATGACCACCGTTTCAAAAATATTCAGAAATCCAAAGACCTATTTGAGATTGACTAATAATCTCTCCATGGCTTTCGATTATCATTTTTTGAATCAGGGTTTTCATCCTAAAAATCAAACTGTTCATAGAATTCATGCATTTTACCTCTAGGCAAATTCAAGACAACATCCAACCAACGAACCAATCTCTTAGGATTTAGATTAATTTATTTCATAATATGGAATATATGAGATATCGGCTCTTCTGTCAGTCAATTTTCTATTTGTTGTAAGAAAAACCTGAGCTTCAGGAACAAAAGCCATCTGGGACCCATTAACTTGGCCACGTTATGAAAATAAAAGCCCACAGAATTTGTCTTCTCATTGACTGGATTCGAACTGAAGCCATTTCCACTGGGGTGGGAGGATGGTTATGACCAATGTACCACCCACGAGGGTGAAAGTATCAAATTACTTTCTCTTGCAATTTTGGTGCACTATGGCCACAATAAATAGATTCACCAAAAATTGAACCATAATCTATATTGGTCTACAATCATTAAAATTTTAAAAATCCTATCTAAAAGCTATAATCCAAGATGGTCATTGCAGATATCTTTTACAATCTCTCTTCTAAGATATTTTACTCCCATCACGCATTTAAATCAAATTATTTTTTCCAATTCTCGCTCGCACCAGTTTTCTTTTCAATTTCCCCTTCAGTCCTCGCTATAATTGCATAATTCATTATCGAATCATTGGAGTGATGTCCCCAAATAACAGTGCTCGCGCCAATTACCACGTATCCGTCTGGTTCTCGTTCAAATGGTTACTGACCCTGCCATTACATTTGAATTGCTAATGGATGGGACATTGTGAGAACACCAATGAACGTAAGTGGATACCATTTGGAGATTTTCATTAGCGATCTTCCTACATACAAAGAGGCTCTTCGCTAGAAGACAATACATCATTCTTAGGACGGACTCTTAAAGAGGCTGTCATTAAATCAAGTAACCATAGAAACAAGAGCAAGGTTGATGTCCTTGGGCCTTAATAAATTATTCATTCATCTTTCTGGAGCAGCAACAAAGCCACTACAGACGCCCAACCCGCTTGCATTGAGATAATAATTCAGGGTTGGTAGCGAGTCGCGTGTCTGTATATTTGTGTTTTCTCTATGAGTGGTTCAGGTTTGGGGATAAGACAAACAGTGTCCAAACGCCGTGGAGATGCGGTTAAGTAGTTCGTACCCTTCACTAGAAAAAGGTATTATACAGAGTGTTTGGGGGAGGAAGGGGGGTGCTCATTGGGTCATACTTCATGGTGCCTGAAGCAACCGTAGAGCCTGCTCTAGTCCCTCTCAGATAAACCGGTTTATGGAAGTTTTTACTGGATGCGAAACAGATTAATGTGTCTCTAAAACACAGAAGTGGGGTATAAGTGGGAGGAAAACGGGGGGAAGTTCCCTGGAGGCATTGATCGACCGTGGCAAACATCTAGGGAAAAATGGAGATTAAGCAAATACTGGGTTTTTGTTTTTGATTTCAGAATTACGTCTTCTTCCTACTTCGTCTCTTTTGAGGAGGAAGGCGAGGTACTATTTTAAGGGTTGGTAATTGTCCCTGTTACTAATGTGGGGTGTGATGTGGCCCCACATCCGAACACGATTTTTTTTTCAATTTAGTACAGACTTCTATAATCCCAATGGACCTCGTGATTGCAGTTCCAGTTTGAGATCATTTTATCACCCGAAGGTAGTCTCATAATCATAGGGTTCCACAACCCAATGTTCCCACGAATTTTCCCATAAACTGATGATAAAAATGACGAATGGGGTCGCTGTAGTCGATCACGGTTGAGGTGTAGACTTAAACCTAGTAGGGTAGGTGGGAGAGATTAAATGCGTTACAATGTCGTGGTGTTTCTAGCTAATAATTTTTAAAAGAAAATTCTTTAATCATTCCAGGACCATCTTGTTGGATTAAACTATTTCGAGGTACTTGTTTGAATTTTTAATGTCCTCTATGGAAATAAACCGCGTTCAATCTTTAATATTGTACTGATATTAGAACACTAAAGATTTTTTTCTTATCAATTACAGTGGATTGAAGTCCTATCATGAGACTCAACTATCTGCCCGCCTGGAGTTCTTTGGTGCCTTTTCTATTGATGTGGGATGCAGGTAAGTTTTGCGTTTCTCTCAATATGCAATGTTTGTAGAATTCTGGAGAAGGGGGGGGGTGAGGATGTTAGAGATGCGCTCTCATTATAAAGATGATTCTTTAAGTCCTCGGGATTTCTTAGGAATTGAAATTTTATTATGCTAGTAAATTGGTCTCAGTTGCTGAATGTGGTCCATCTGGACTACGTTGCATATTATCGAATGCTCGAGATAGCACATCCGTGCGCAATTTCGTGGATAATGTTAACCTTAAGGTGGTGTAGTGCATATTCGTGTCACACTAAGTTCAAATGTACAAGTTGAATTACTCGTACATTTGGAGATAAAAGGGCGAATTCGATATACGCTTGTCTTCAGCTCAGATTCAGCTCCAAATTTGAAAGTAGACAATATCCTGGTCATTAACATTTAGTACATCTACCCTTTGGTTACCGGGTGTGTCTTTCTGCGCCTACGAAACAATCAAGAGTAATATATTCCCGCGTTCGTGGAACACCCAGAGTTCAGTTGAAGTTCTCGATGAATCAGTCCTGGTGAAGGATAAAAAAAATTGTGGGTTAAGAGAACGGAACAAGGATGTACAGGAGGAGACACAAAAAGGAAGAATTGATTCACTGAGGAAAAATGTTTCCATTCTAATTTTACCACTGAAAAGCTAAAGAAACACCAATAAATTCGTCTTGAAATTCACTTTACTAGTGGTTGAAGGCGCGGTGGATTTTAAGAGCTTGAAAAGGCTCAACTGGTAACCTGACCACCTCGATCAAAACTTTTAAATAACTAAATTGCTCGTCTCTCCACCGCGATGAGATACCCTCGTTGACCTTGATCTTGATCAGATATTTGCTCAAGGAAACCCGGAACCTTCATTCCTTCTATTACTGACTTGCGAAAGCATTTATCGGCCACCCCATAGATAGAAGACAAAAAAACTCCCCTCCTAAGGTTGGGCCACTACGGAACTCGATGCATTCGTCACGCTTTGTAAGCGCAGGAGGGGAAGAAGTAGATTGAGAGATTGTTAAAGTCAACATTTCGTACCTATTGGGACCCTAATTAGCTCCATGTGTCCACAAATATGTATTATACCCTGGTGTCTTTGATCACAATCTTTAGTGATAATTGACTAGGCCATGCTTCCTTTGTGTGCTGGGTTAACGCTCAAATCGGGGTAGTTTTTTTTTACCACCCATTTAGCCTTAGGTGTAAGTCACAGGCAGAGTTATTTGGACAGAACCATTGGGGTGTGTAGTCTTTTGGAGAAGCCAGTTTAGCGCATGAGCAGAAGGCCACATATGTGTTGTATTTTGAAAATTACGTATTAACTCATCTAAAACCCTTTTTATTTTTCCTTTTCTAGTGTTCCCTATTCAGATTCGGCCAAAGTCATGCAGCAACAATCTTGGAGAGCGAGGGACTTGTATGTTTGTGTGGGATTGTATTAAAAGTGATGGTAAACAAATCGGGACATGTATCGATACCTTCTTGGTGGGGAGCTGCTGTTCCCACAGTGACAAAGATAATACCGTTCCAGATGTGCCTTACATCCCTATTGCGAGCACAACTCAATACAAACCGACTCCATCTAGTGGATTTCCGGTGACATTGAAACCTACCTACGCAACAGTGAACAAGGTGACTTCAGTCACAGGGCCCTCCGTTGCTATTATATCCCAACCGTTGATAATTGTTAATCAGAGACCTTCCTCCACCGTGTACCACAGACCTACTACGTTAGTGCCACCTACAGTAGCTCCAGTGAACCAACCACAGGTATCACCATGGATTCAGGGTTCGGTCACTACGGTGAATCCTCTCATGGAATCGGCTTCCAATATACACACCCAGACTGAGAATCTTTTAGATGGCAACGTTACCAACTCTTCCAACAGCACAGGTAAAAGTTGATCAACCAAATCTAGTATTTGACAATTTTCATAAGAACCTCAATGGAATATTAAACAATTCAAAGTAATCAATTTTTGAATGAGATTTCTTTGTTTTAAGGACCGAGGGTTCTGGAATGTGGTCTTTCGGCACCATTACCTCAGACTAAGGTAGTAGGAGGGAAGAACTCAGCTTTTGGAGCTTGGCCATGGCAGGTTAGTAAAAGAACAGTAATTGTTGAAAACAAGTACATTTGGTTGTTTGTTTTTTTATTGGTGAAACGTTCTAATCGATTGGTTATTCCAGGTGTCTGTTAGACGTACTTCCTTCTTTGGCTTTGCTAGTACTCACCGATGTGGAGGAGCTATATTAACAGACGAGTGGATTATAACCGCAGGCCACTGTGTGGATGAGTAAGTAGTGTTTTTGATGGTAAAAATAGAATCTTCCCCCCTCCCCCTTAAAGCTTCAATCTGTACGAAATGTCCCATCCAGAATGTACACTGAGTGTAAAAAAACATTCCTTTCAGGGTTCACTCTTTCATATGGACCATTAATTGGATTTAATTTAGACTATAAATGTAGGGGGGTTGCACATTATGTAGATAGTGATGTCAGAAGTCTGCATCCCACTTTTAAAAAGGGATGCTCAAAATTGTGTTTCATCAGGAGGCAATTAGACCTCTAAGGTGTTTATTAAATTTAAAATCACGCTTATATACTATAATGAAGGAAGTACATGAGCATTATATATTATTTAGATGTAGGAGAACGAACTCCACAAGTAATAAAATTTTAAAGTTAACAATAATCAACCCCCCCCCCCCTCGTATCTCTTTTGGGATGACCCACATAGATTTTTGCTTGTTTTGAAAGGACATCAAGTTGGTTATTTAAGATTTCAAAAGTTATATGTACACAATTAAATAAAAACGTTCTTTTTGGGTGAAAAACCCATGTTACCCACCGCACTAATAAATGCATTAATTTCTCAGACGCTGCTGCTCTAACAATGGTCTTCTGCCAGTCTAAAAATATCCACAGACACTGCAGCTATTATTTAAATAAAACCACTTCAGAAATCCCTCAACCATTGGACAAAACCTGCGCATGATCAATACCATTAAGCAAGAATTTCTACAGATACTTTGCTTTGTTTTATATAATAATGAATTACAAATTGTTAGTGCTGCCATCTGGTGACGAACATGGGAATTAACTTTGCGCAGTTCGCGGGAAAAATCTGATTTCCTGAAAAACTCAGGAAATCAGTTTTTAAAATTCATTTTTAAAGGTATTGCTGCTTGCAATTACATCTAAGACAATGAAAATTGCAGATAATAAAAGATTTAACCTTAACAATGCTGCGTATGTTTGGATAAAGTATCTTAAAGATGGCGTCACTATTGCTCACGTGTTGTCAAACAATAAGTCTCAAAAAAAAACCAGGAAATGTTATTACTGATTTCTTTTCTTTTATTAGCCTCATGCTGGCCCAGATAAGGATTCGTGTTGGCGAATATGACTTTACAAGTACTCAAGAACCGTATCCATATTTGGAAAGAAACGTCAAACGAAAGGTGGTGCATCCAGCCTACAATTTCTTTACTTACGAGAACGATTTGGCCCTGGTAAGACTGGAACAAGCTATCGATTATCTCCCACACATCAAACCGATTTGTTTGCCTCCTGACGACAACCTTTTGGTTGGAAGAAATGCTACGGTCACTGGCTGGGGTCGTCTAAGCGAAGGTAAGCTAAAAGAGGAGTAAATAAATTTATTGTTTTCAATTTTGATACAAATGTAGCAATATAAGCACTTTCTTATTAAAGGAAAAATCCATATTACAATCCGCACCGATAAATTCATTAATTTTTGAGATACCACTGCTCTAACAATGAGACTGTCTTCTCTCAGTCTTAAAGTTTGTCAAACCACATCCAATGGCATCATTGCTGTTTCCATAGTTACAGAGCTGACTAATGGGATGCGCAATAAATGATTAAAACTTAAGAATTAACACCTCGAGGCTGTTTCTTAAGACCTTTGTATTTTCTTTTTCCAGGTGGTGTTTTACCCTCAGTATTACAAGAGGTCCAAGTGCCTATTATTAGCAACGAGAAATGTAAAAATATGTTTTTAGCAGCTGGACGACACGAGTCCATCCCCGAAATATTCATGTGTGCTGGATACGAGACTGGAGGCAGAGATTCTTGTCAAGTAAGTAATGAGTGTTTATTTCCTTTTTTTCTTAATACTACCGGTATATGGGTAATGAGGTCATTGCACGAGCTCTCTAGTCACCTAGTACCACGGTCATGGCACAAACGAACGATAGTCTGTGCTGCGCATTATCTGGTGGGTCGGGGGTAGTTAGAATCGCCCGCACTTTTTGAGGTCAGCGATGCAGACGTATGTAATTAATAGAAATAACTGGCGAAATGGCTTCGCATGTGTATGACCGTCCAGTGCAGTTATTTGACACGATTTACTCGTCCACACCTAACAGCAATTTTCTGTTGGGGGGCTACGAATCCCCTTAAGTAGCCCAGTAGTACGTTATTAAATATTAAGGTAGAAAGTTGATTGGTATGAAACTGGTTTAACGATGGCTCGTTTATGTGGATATTAATAAAGCTTAAACTGACCCCGTTAAACCTATCCACCCATCTCTCCTTGCCAATAAAGTGAAGGGCAAGTTGCCAGCAGTTGGAAGTCTTACCTTGGAGGTTTTTTTTTTTTTTTTTTAAATCTTGTTCTGTATTGCAATTGGGATATTACATCCATCAAAAGTTAGGACATAAATTAATGATTCATTGTGGGCTATCAGGCATCATTAGTTTTTGCATCTGACTGAACCAGGGATTATCGAATGAGGTGAAAAATAAACTTTTTAGGACGTCAAAAGTTTCTAACATATCACCTAGTTATTCAAAACAAATAAGGCCGAGGGATGATCAATAAGGATTTACACTCACCTTGAAATATTTGACGATTCTACCAATCGTTAATCATCAGTACCAAGCAGCGCTACTTCAGGATGATTTGAACAGACTTCAGTTATGGTCAGAGAAATGGCAGTTGTTGTGTTTTAATTCTGCTAAATGCATGTTACACTTGGAGTGGCAACCCCAAAATAAATTATACACTTGGAGTTGAATTAAAAGCAGTGGAAGAAGAAAGGGATCTGGGAGTTACGATATGGGCAGATATGAAGTTTTCTGAGCAGTGCAAACAGGCAGCCCAGAAAATCCATGGTGTTCTATCGATGATTTATCCAACATTATCCTGTAGAGTTAGGGAGGCCATAGTCCCACTGTATAAGGCAATTGTAAGACCACGTTTGGAATACTGTGTTCAAGTATGCAGACATTTGTTTCTTGAGAGGGTCCAAAGATGGGCAACTCGAAGGTGAGATCGGCAAAAGGGCGACCATATGAGGGGGGAGGGGGTAACTCCGATTATGTAGGCAACAGAGCTTGGCAACCAGGCACCTTAAAGCGAACCTGATTGAAGTTTATAAAGCTCTGAGAGGGATTAGCAAAAAGAATGAAGGTGGAATTCTCGCTGTTATAAAGAATTGCAGAACTAGCAGTCATAAATTTTAAACTACAGGAGGTTTACATTAGGAAGTCTTCTTTCAGCCAGCGAGTCGTTGATTGCTGGAACTGGATAGCATTTTTATTGGTCGAATGTTAAGATTTCAGGGCAATTTTCAATAAGTTTCTTTAGAGCAAGAACTTCAACTCAAAGTAATGCCACAGCTCTTTGATTGAAGTAACGGCATCAGAAGTGGAGATAGTGCATTGAGCAGCAGTTAAGCAGCAGTTAGTTTAGATCTGTCCACAGATGGATGAGTCGTGGGAAGCAGTAGGGACTCTTTTTGGATACCAGAACAGGACATTTTTATAACAAGAGCTTTATATTTCAAATATTTGAGTGTTTAGACTGACGTTGTTCTATCCAAACATTAGTGATATAAGCAAAATGTGTTTCTATATTTGATAGCGTAATCTGTTTCTGTGTTTTCTAGTAGCTAACGTGATTAATGTCTTTCAGGGAGATTCTGGTGGACCACTGCAAAGTCAAGGTGCTGATGGCCGCTGGTTTCTAGCCGGAATCATTTCCTGGGGAATAGGTTGTGCAGAGCCCAACATGCCAGGAGTGTGTACAAGGATATCCAAATTCAAGGACTGGATTTTACAAAATATATCCTAGTGGGTGGTCTTAAACCCGTGGTCATAAAACTCATTAAAATACGAACCTGTAGCAGATGTACAGATCACAACGTTGCTTTGCACGTTGCTTGTTCAACAACACCCTTCACTGCGCCCGAGTCCGTATTTGCAGTGCAAAGAACGTTATCCGTTTGCCGGGATATTGACTAGCTTTCAGAAGAGGAAGTTCGTATTAGCCTACCAGTTCAAGGATCCTTCATCGTTTTAAGAGGATCAGCTTATTAGCGAACTCCTATTGCCAAAGCCATTCTGTGGACATTTCATCTCCAGTGGTGAAGAGAAACTGGAGATTGCATGGTGTTTGTACAGTGAATTCCATTGACTGTTTCAACCTACAGAACTCTAGTGTGATTTAATTCGCCTACAGCAGGATTGTGATATATATTTTTTTTTTATGATGGATGTCCTCATAAGAGGAAAATTTGTTTTGGACGATTGGACACAGTTCTTAGTATTTATATTAAGTTTTAAAAGTAAACTTTAAACCAAAAGAGGGCAAAAAAATAGTTTGTAAGTTGGAGACTCCAGCGGAGTGTTAATAAAGAATTTTTTTTCATGAATTGAGGTAAGTTATAAAGAAATGACCAATAGGTGAGGACTGGTAAGTCCTCATCTAATGACCAGTTTGTGATTAGCCCCAATCAATAAATATTTGTGCACACCATGAAGCTAAATTTATTTACAGAAAACTAACTCAACAACCATTGCGCACACCATTTTAAAAATATCCTTATAACCTCACAGTGCAATGAACACTAAGACATGCAAAGAGTATCGGTCGGTTTCTTGGGCATTATAGACTTGTAGTTGTTTCATAGAGTATATACACCGCAGAGTATTGCGGTTGGCTCATTTCTGTGGAAAAGGTCATTGGTCCATGGTCTTGCACCATTGTTTTGTTGGAAGTCTTGATTCTCCAGATCCAATCGTGTCGATATACTTTTGGCAGAGTGCTGTATATTGCCAAGCTTACTTTCAAAATGAGACTGTAAAAGACTTTGATTTTAGTCAATATGATATAAGGTGAGAACTCAAAATAAAAATTTGCATCTGGACCTTCTCTCTTCAGAGTTCCCTTTTGGAAAGATCCAGGTTCGAATATCTTCAGCAACATCGGGGATATTAATCAATTATTAATTAATATCCCTTCGCACTCCATGCTCCAGGTTAAAAAAATTCAGAAATAAGAAAAAGATGTGCCAAGGAAGGTAAGGTCTTGAAGCGTCAAAATACTCTCCCGCCTAAACATTTGGAATCACGTTTAACTTTTCTTAATTTTCAAATTGTTTTTTTTTAAATAGAAACAACTTGTTTACCAATTTTTATTAAAATATTTAATTATGTATAAAAATCGAAAAAACTTAAAAAAACATTTCTATAATATTCCAATAAGGTGCAGAAGATTCTTAAAAGTGACAGAACGTTGTAGATGATTCTAGAATAATCTAGGAAGTGGGAGAATTGTTTGTGTTATAGAAGATTGTAGATGATTCTGGTGTTTTGCAATAATATAAACTGAGGAATAAGCTCTTATTTTTAACTACGATTCAAGGAGACCAGCAGTTTATTGGACAAACCACGATCAACACCTAAAACTTCGTCTTAAACAAGCAACACTTCATGGTTGTGTAGCGGTCTGAAAACCCTTATTAAAACCAGACAATCGAAAGAAACAGTTAGCTAAGAACCATCAACATTGGACAATTGAAGAGGGGAAAAACGTACTGTGGACGGATCGGATGAATCCAAATTTGAAATTTTTGAATCCAAGCGTTGAGTTTGTGAGACGGTAAACTGAAGAAAAAATGGTGCCACATTGGTTAATCCGTTAGTCCAAAGAATGGTGGTTGTTCCATCATGATCTGGAGTTGCTTCTGTTTATCTTCAGTGGGTGACATCGTCAGAATTGAAGGAATTTTAAAAGAAGGCTATAAAAATGTTGTTGAACATAATGCAGTGTCCTCTGGACTTCGACTTTGTGGAAGAAATTTTATATTACAAGACGATGACCCGAAGCACATCTCTAAGTTGTGCGGGGACTTTCCAGCATCTAAGCAACAGGAAGGGGGTATTGCGAATTACGGTGCGACCATCCCAATCGCCAGACTTCAACCCAATGGAGCTTTCTGATAATCTGGACCGTGAAGTCTGCACATCTTCACAAAATTTATGGGAAACCTTGAGATCTCTTGGAATAATGTGAGTTGAGACCCTATTAAAAAATTTATCGCCAGAATGCCACGTCTTAAAATATATTAAGATACTCTGTAGTGTTTCTTTTTACATTAAGTTTTTATTATCATAACTAATTTCAAAAAAAAATTAACGAAGACTTTTTACTCATTCCTATGTATACTTCAACTTCTTTGCTGGATGAAAAACCCAAGAAATAGCGTGAACTCATCCATTACCCGCTCAGTCAATTCAATGTAGAAGAGTGGGGTGGGGGTTTCCCATCCCAAGGGTGTTTAATCGAATATTTCAAATTCGCGTGCTTTAAATAAATCAGTTTAAAAAGCATTGCATATTCGACTGTGAGAAGGACATCACGTGGTATTAAGGAATTATTGTTAAAAAGAAACTAATAAATCACTTTCACGTTTTCTGGACTGAAAAATTAGGCTACCGAAACTCCAATTATATGTATTCCTTGTTTACCCAACATGAGCATGAAACAACGCGATGTCTTCGAGAAATTATATAAACCTCTGTTAGTTGTAAACACGTTAAATCCATCCGACAACCAACTCCTCGGTCCATGAGTATTGCGCGTGTCCTCTGGTCGATTTTCGTGGATGAACAATCAGTGACTCTGGGAGGAAAATCTTGCTATCCACACCTAAGACCGGCTAACTCAGCCCTGGATGAAAAAAACCCATAAGTTCCTCTCGTCATTGAGGAGATTCGAACCAGATCCTTTTCCACACACTCTGGAGAGCACGATGATTATAACTGCCGTGCTATCCTCTCACTCAATCCAATGTAGAAGAGTGGAGGGCCCATCCCAAATGTGTTTAATCGGATTCAGGCCTAGAATCGGCCAGCCAGAAATGTTTTTGGACTTTGTTTGCAAATGAGCATTATCTCGCTACTAGGCCCATTTCCATAGAACTTCCAGGGCGTGGGCACCACGAAATTATGTAGCAATGACAGTGTACCATTCGGTATACATGGTTTCTGGCAGTACAATTAAAGGTTCAGGTCCCTTATATAAGAGGTATGGCAATATAAAGAACACAAAGTGAAGAAGATCAAAAATGGTTTTATTTTTATTCAAAATCACCATCTGATTGAATGCACTTATTAGACCATTCTAAAAGTTTCTGAAGATTCAGCGAAGGTATCCAAAGAGATAATGTTCAGTTCAGTGATTATGGTTTTCTTTATGTCCTCAACGTCCTGAAATCGCTTTCCTTTGAGATTATTTTTCACCGTGGAAAAGAGGAAAATGTCCGTTGGTGCTAGATCGGGAGAGTAGGTTTGATAGTTGATCTGTACAATGCTTTATTTCGTAAGAAATATCTTCAAACAAATGTAGAATTGGGCGAGGGCATTGAGGGGAAACAAGAACACTCAGCTGCCTTGTCTTTCTCTCGAAACTGCGGTCTCACCAACGAAATGCGCTTCAATAGTCAGCACCTGTACATAGACCCCAGCATTGAGTCTCTCCCGTTCAGGTAAAAATTTCTTTTGAATGTTTGTCGAAAAACATCATCAGCATCATCTTGATCGTGGACTTCTCTAAACATTTTGAGCCTCTGTGATTATTTTGAAGTCCATTGCATGCTTTGGTATTTGGTCTCTGAGTCTTACTGAAACACACAACACTTATCTCCAGTGTAAATTCGTTCGAGGAAATTAAGATTGTCGTGAGAAGTCTGGATGAAAGCTATGCGTGGTGACACTCTTCATTCTTGTGCTCAACAGTGAGTGTGCGCGGCACAAATTTTACACAGACCTTCCTTTGGTCCTAAATCTTCATACAGAATTTGACAAATCATCTGTTTATTCATATCCAACGGATCAGCCATCAAACCACGAACTCTTGCCATTTCCGATTTGTAACTTTGTCTACATTTCAAGAGGTTGATGGACGCCCAGTTCTGGGTCATCGCGAACATCCTCACTTCCGTCTTTGAACCGCTTCAACTGCAATGCCTTCATTTATTTGCAAGCTAACAGCACCAGTCCGGGAACTTTAATGCCATATCTCGTGTATATATGGGAGACCGAGAGTTGCAGTGAATCCAGTCTCTTCTGATAAAATTGGTATTTGGCTATGCAGAACAGAAAAATATCCTATTTAGTGTCTCTACTAGTTAGAAAGGGAATGTTCTGTTGAAACATAACGAGGTATTTAGAGTTGAATCCCCTGAGAAGACCGAAATACCTGCAGCCCAATAAATCTAAATGAAGTAAATCCTGAGGAATTATTTGAAAGATCTGTGGATTCGATATGGTTAATAATTTCAATGTTACCATCTGAATAATTTGTTCCATGAATTTTCAATGATTTTTAAGCTTGGGAAACCAAAAATATCACATAGTGGACTGGAGACCACTGATGGAGTGTTTTGCAGGAAACTCTTGAATGGAAAGCACCTGTAGGGATGTTGGCATGATGTACGTGCCAATCCCCAGAAATCCACTCTTCGGGTAATTTTTTTTTTGAAAACCATCGCACAGACGGATTAAGGAATGGGCTAGCAGGGCTGTTGCCCCTGGCGCCATTCTTTAGGGCGTCAAAAACAGAACAATGAGAAGATAAAATTATATCATTAGCAAAGGGCGCCAAAAAATCTTCCTGCCCAGGGTGCAGAATACCTTGGTCCGGCCCTGTATAATATTAATACCGAGCGATATTTACTGCCCCTCAATTGTAGTTTAAACAAACAATTTTTGTCTGTGCAGGAACAGGTTTTTGTTTAAATATTCGGAGAACAGATATCGAAAACAACAGATTGCGAGTGCTGCCATCTGTTATTAAAATTCGGAATTATTCCATGTATACTCAGAAATTTTCTGATCTTTTGCCAAGTACACCCGAATTAATGATTATCTTCTTTCCATCGCAAAATCCCTAAATATTTGGCAAAAGTACGAATGAAAATTGTTGAAATACGTGTACGGATAATTAATTACTTAATACAGATTTATTATTAGATATTTTGAGAGACAAAAACGTGGGAAGTTAAAATTAACATCGAGTTTATCTTTTGCATAAAACGTGGCGCCATCTTGCGGCCAGAATACGATTCTCCATTTACACTCTCGAATTTAGCGATGAGATTTATTCTTCGCTTAATAAAACCCCGCTGCAACTACAACAACAGCTGTCTACTGAAGTAATGTAACTACACTATATATCCAAAAGTATTGGACAACTTCCACCGAATGTTACGTAGCTTTCCAGAAGCCCCTTCCACCCTACCCATGGCTATCTGCCCAGACATACAAATATAAATCTTGCGGGTCTGCCCGTGCAGGTTAGAAGCCAATATTGACTGTAGATCGGAATTCCTCAATCACATCATCGACGGGCCTCGAACTCAGGTCTTTTTCACCCGTTGTGGGAGGATGGCGATTCTCCCAGCTGTGCTATCCACGAGGGCAATGGAATGCAATGTGGCTCCATGGTTCCCATTGCCCCAATGACACCTGTCATTTGTTGATATTCCCAACTCATACAGGTCTGAAGAAATAGATCCTTGTCCAATCAACAAGATTAGCATTGGCAGTTTTGGTTGAAACCATCTCTTTATATGGTATTCCATCTACTCTAGGCAGAAATTTTGTTATTCTCCCTTTTTCACTGTTCATCCAGTGTTCTTGTTTACTAACTCATTCCAAATTCTGTTCTTTTCCTCTCTTTGATCAACAGCCAATCATAAGCATGTTCATTTGTATGGTGTATAACTTTCTGATATTCCTTTTTTTTTTAAAACCAATCCATCCTGGAATTCCACTCGACATTGGTATCGAATGGAACACTGAAATCCTGGACAACGGAACCACATGTAGCACTGCTGTCTATTGCTACTTGTGGTCCCTTCCACGTTCCAATACGGCAATGCTCCATCACATAACAGAGCTCCATTTATTTTCTAGAAAAGAAGTCCAACAGCTTTTCTGGCTGTCCCAGAGTCCAGATCTCAATCCGATCGAATGTCTTTGTGATGAACTGCAATGCCGGATTAGAACAAAGCCAATACCTTCCTTCCATCTAGAGCTGAACTGGTGATTGTAGTGAAGTATGAGTTGACACAGATAGCGGATCGACGCTGTTAATAAGGCCGAAGGTGTATCCCCAATGACACATCTTTGGCCTCAAATTATTCGGATACTCCTCTACAAATATTGTGTACCACCCGAGGTCCTTCCAATTGACCACTCGGCTCAGATATATTAATACAAATCTCGTGGGTTTGCTTATGCAGCTGGAATACATTAGAAATGGTTATGGAGGGTTGGATTGAATTTACAGATTTTCAACGTGGGATGGCGGCTGTGCCATATTACTAATCTTTCTGATCATGCAACTGGCACTCGTTTGAACCTTTCAAAATTCATTGTGGAAACACTGTGAGTGATACGTCAAAAGTAAAAAATAAATCATATGAATTCCAGATGACAGTTACCACAAGTTGGTAGAGTGTATGGATGGAGGTTGTCAAGTACGACAAAGTTCAAAGTCTGTTTTTTGAGCCTGTCTGCATGTCCAGATACTTTTGGACAAATAGAATACTATTTAGCAGCCATGCGCTAGGACAATAATAAACTGAAATGCGTGTACTACTGTACCTTCTTAATTGACCACTCGGCTCCGATACGACGTTATTTGCTTGTTGGAGAGTGGGATTTATAACCACCTGGTATGACCATGAGTCCTATAAACTGATGACATATCATTGTGAGAGTTTTTTGGATATCTGGGCCGATGATACTTGATAGATGCTTGAATTCACGAATTGCCTGGTTCATGGAAAGAGAAGCGTATTTATTTTTAAAAACAATATAATATAGTCTTAGAATTCCCTTCCATTAAGTAGACATTTTTCTTGATATGTCGGATTTATGGTTGCACGGAACCAAATAGATCCTTGAGATGTTCTGCTCTTGTATATTCAAGAGTGGTTAGTTGTTGGTTTGAAATAAAAATGCCGATTTGTCCGAGGACACTTTAGCAATATCTGAGGAGATCATAGGGCACGCAATCCAAATCTTTGGTCAACTAAGACCTAACGGTCATCGAACTATAAAAATCTTTCAAAAAGCCGGAAGAAACAACAATATCTTACCATCAGAACTCTCAAGACTACACCAAGAATTTAAAAATACTAAGAAACTATAGGTTCAAACCATTAAAAAAATAAGTTGGAATCCTAGCAAAATTTGGTAAAAACTGTGGTAACGAGGATCCATGGGGTTTGGTTTACATAATCTGCAGAAACAAAATAAATCCAGGAGATATCCTTAATACAGTAATAACAAACACTGAAGACTCTTTAAACTGGACCAATACTATCAATAAAATATTAGACAGGCTTTTTCTTCCCGCAGGACAATCCAACTCTTGACTCCCCCGTGCAGGCTGAAATCAGAAATTTAAATGAATCGGATTTCTCCCCCACTTCAATGCTGCCTTCCTCATTGGATGAATGATAATCTGCAGTTAATTCAACGAAAAAGGACAAATGTCCTGGACTAGATGTACTGGAATGCATTTTTATTAAACGCTTCTATCAGCTACAACCAAATCACATGCTTTGCCTTACTCGAGGATGCCCCCAAGGATCTATTCTTGGACCCCTAGTGTGGAACTTAGTACTGAATTATTGGCTTCTCCTCAATGACGATCTGACAAATATGAATACAATAGCTGAAGCCGATGACTTCTACATTCTTGTCCACGGAAATTCCAGAAGGGACCTAGAAACTTCTGCAAACAATATTCTGTCCAGACTATCTGACTGGGCCCTCAAAACAAGCTCACCGTTTCAGTGACAAAAATAAAAATGATCTTTTTAGGGAAGACTAAATTATGGTAGGGCTCCAGTAATAAAATATCAAGGAAATTCGCATCCTCTAGTGTCCACACACAAAGACCTTGGTATTCTCACCTCTCATCTTCTCACCCAACTGTTGGCAATCCAGGTGGTCCTTGTCTACTAAAGGTATTGTAACCAAGTCGTTTATATCTGACATCTCATTTACCTCTTCCAACACTGTACAGAAATGGTTCTTCCCCAGTCTCTGCACATCATACTTAATAACAGGTCATGGATCATTGAATGCGAAGCTCTTACAGTTTAATCTGACCACTACAGATTCTTGCTTCTGCAGTGGCATCGAGGACTGGCAACACAATTTATTCCTGCTCAATTTACCAAGACCTTTGGCAACGGATCTCAACTACATCTTTTCTCCTGGAAACGAACATTATTTAATTACAAATAAGGAAACTTTTGAAATCTTCCCAGAATTTCCACAAGAAATCTTTAACAGATGGTGCCAGCTAATCGGCTTCCCTACTATCAGGATATTATGTATTCAGAAGACGTAACATCATGGACAACCTGTTCGCCCATGAGGTCGCATCCAAGCGACTTCTATATATGTTTCCAAAATTAAAGAAATACCTTGGGGACAGGTATTAGACGATGCCTGCTGAACACAAGTGTGTAAAGGATTTTCAATGAAGTCATCATCAGCATGAAATTTTTATCTTTCAACTTTTAGCTTATTTCAACGGCCGAAAGGTATGGTAATATTACAGAGGTGGAGCCGTTTTTCGTACTGTTGTATCCATTGTTTCTGTAGACGGTACCTTGTTGAACATCAACATTTTGGTATCCTACATAGGGCCGTTTCTTAATAATGGCTGAAAACATAGTTTTCAGTAGGACAATGTTTCCGTTAGGAATTCCATTGCGGGTATAACATGAAGCTGAAGACTGGTCTCCTCATAACGTACAATTTAGACTAACAGATCTATTGTAGGCCGACTGGAATGATATGTGAGGATTCGTCCACGGAGACCATCTACGGAATGTCCATTCAAAAACTGTTTCCTGGAGGAATGGAGAAAATTTTCTTTCATCAATTGCTAATCCACGAAAACTAAATCATTTATCAATGGTCAAAGAAGGCCCAACACAGTATTACGTTCTGATCTATGGATATGTTTGTCTTTCCATGTAGTGTTGCGCTACTTTTGGAAATGCAGTATATATTTTGTCTATAATAGTAAACGCATTTGACTAAGTTCATGAATGAAAACTAGTTTTAAGGACAAAAACTACCCGGCAACAGATACCAGCTAACTTGAAAACAGATCCATTAACTTCCTGTCATCACAATGGGAGGTTTTTTTTTTTGGTTTTTTTTTTTATGAAAACCCCAAACAGGAGAGGTATTAGAACCTATAGTACTTAGTACCGTGCTTGGGTTGCAGGTTGAGAAGACGAAAGAAGATATTTGTTGACATTGGACTTGAACTTCTGTAGATTGTAATTTTCAGGAAATACGTATGAAGGATGGTTGTTCCAGAAAACGACAGTTGAATGAATAAACGAGGAAGATGAAAGATGAAAGATGTTGGCAGGTGGCGGCACGCGTTCGGACTGTTTTGAAAGAGAGAGAGAGCGGGAATTATAGAAGCCAATTCAGAAGAACAGTGCCCATGGAAGTATCTGTAGAAGAGGATGCAGCAGAAACAGTACGTCTATGAGACAGAGAGTGGAGAGACTCTTAGAGAGGAGTCATTAATTAACCTAACTGCCCTCTTCTGAATGGAATCAAGAAGCCTGAGAGAGGTTTTGGGGGCACCACCCCAGATGTGGGAACAATATTCCATGGCAGGGTGGATTTGCGATTTATACAGGGTGAACAGCTGTTTGGAAGAAAAGTAACGCCGAGAGCGAAAGAGAAAACCAAGTTTTTTAGATGCAGAGGAAGCAATATTTGTAATGTGCTTGTGCCAAGAGAGATTAGAAGTCAGGGTAATCCCCAAAAGAGATATATCATTTTGCCCAGAAATCGGAGTGTCACCAAAGATAAGCATAAGAGCAGAAGAATCCTTTTTGCGAGATATAAGACAAGACTGAGTTTTAGAAGGGTTGAAATCAACTAAGTTGTCTTTGCCCGAATGGAGAATTACCTGAAGATTGGCATTTAAGGAATTGGTAGCAGATTTTCGAGAAGTTGAAGCTGATTGAGCAGGCAAGGTTTGTCAAAATGGAAAGTGGAATGCAATGTGCTATCATCATCAAAACTATGAACAGGATTTCCAGTCAATGGAAGAAGGTCATTAATATACAAGGGGAAAATGGTGGGGGAAAGAACTGAACCCTGGGGGGACACCGGCATTAGTGGAGAAGTTAGAAGACATCTTCCATCACCCTTAGTGAGCGATCAGAGAGAAAACTGGATAGCCAATTACTAAAAACAGTTGGCAAACCATAAGATGGAAGCTTGTTTAGAAGACCTTTATGCCAAACACGATCGAAAGCCTTTGAGTTGTCAAGAGCAACTACTTGTGTTTCACCGAACCTTTCCATTGAATTAGTCCATAAATGGGTAACATAAGCCAGAATATCACCAGTGGATCGACACTGACGGAATCCATACAGGCGATTGTTGATCAGACGGAAGGTTTCAAGGTAGTTTAAGAGTTGGCGGTTAATCGATTTCTCCATTACTTTATATAATATCGGTATAGATACACCATAGACAACTCTTAAGAAACTACGAAGTAGTCTTCTCTATTAGTGAAGCGTTACTTATTCGAGGTAGTGCAATATCTTACCAGGTATGCCGATGATATAAAGTTCTTTGTTACAAAACGGCATTAGTCTCTCCAGTCTGCCACAGTGATCTCCAGACGACAGTTACAAGAACTTGAAAATTACCTTCACGCGATTGGGCTCTCCATAAACAAAGAAAAAACTGCTCATCGTGAAGGAAGAGCACAATATGAGAAACAGAGCAAATGATGCCTACTACAACAACTACTTCGTAGTTTCTTAAGAGTTGTCTATGGTGTATCTACACCGATATTAAACTCTTAACATATTATGGCTTGTATATTTAGTTATTTTTAAATATTATTCATTACTTTAGAAAGAGTAGAAGTAATTGCAACGGAACGATAATTGGATGGGAGGGATTTGTCACCCTTTTTAGGAACTGGCTGGATATGAGCAAATTTCCAAGCAGAAGGAAAATCACCTTTGGAATAAGAAAGTGAAAAAAGGCGGCAAAGAATAGGAGTAAGTTCAGGAGCACAGGTTTTGAGAGCAAGTGGAGAAATACCATCAGGACCTGGAGCTTTCTTAGCATCAAGATTCGTCAAAATCCTTCTGATATCCTTTTGACGGAAGACCACAGGAGGCATTGAATGGAGCGTGTTAGGAATGGTGGGAGGTGTTTTACCAAGATCATTAATACATGAGCTGGAAGAAAAATGGGATGCTAGCAGGGCAGCTTTATCCTTGGCTGAAGTGAAAACAGAACCATCTCGTTTGGACAGAGGTGGGAGCAGAGATGGGCAAAAGTTGCGGCCAATAGCTTTGGCAAGAGACCAGAATGCTCGGCTACCATTAGGGCAAGAAGCAAGTTTTCTACTCTTAGCCTGTTCAAACTCTAGTTTGGACTGATTAATAACTGCTTTACAATTGTTGCGAGCTTTGGTGTAGGCAGAAAATGAAACTGAAGAATTAGAAACAAGCCAATTACGATATGCAACATTCTTCTCTTGAACAGCCTTAGCACATTTATTGGAAAACCAAGGTTTAGATAAAGGACGAGATTTTAAAGTGGAGTGTGGGATAAAGGATTCCATTCCTGCAAGAATAATTTCACTGACACGATCTGAGCAAACGTTGACATCAGAAGTTTTGAAACAGTAATCCAACCAAGGAAAAGAAGAAAAGAAGTCTCGCAGGTCATTCCATTTTGCATTCTTGTAATGCTAAACAACACGAGGTTGGGAATAACCATGAGATAAAGGCTCAATTGGAAAAGAGACAATCACCAAGTTGTGATCTTGAAGTGCCAAAAGGACCTCTCACTTCGACCGTGTACTTAGAAGGGTTGTTTGTGAGAAAAAGATCAAGCGTATTGGCTGTATGATTATGATTGTCAGGTATTCTTGTAGGTAAATGAACAATCTGTGCTAGGTCATTAATAATTGCAAAAGCCTCAGCATCTCGACCTGCTGGGTCCGTGTGACTAGAAAACGGAAGCCAGCTGGAGTTGTGAACATTAAAATCACCAAGGAAAATTACCTCACTGTTAGGAAAGTTGGACTGGAGGAAGTCAATTTGCAAAGAGAGGAAGTCAAAGAGCTCCAAGTGATTAGTGGAGTTGGGAGAACGGTAGAGACAACAGATGAATTTTACACAATGAGGTAGAGAGATTTTAAGCCAGAGAAGATCAAAGAGAGGAGATTCCAAATTGCCAAGTCTCTGACAGGGAATATCGGAACGGACATATGCACAAGTACCACCTTTGAGGAGAAAGGAATCATACAGCGAATAATTTGGGCATCTGAGATGAGCAGTGGTTGAATCAACCGATAACTGAAATTCTGTCAGAAAAAGTACATGGGGTTTGGCAGACTGCAAGTGGAAATGGACATCGTTGAGATTAGAATTGAGACCACGTATATTTGTGAAATGAATTAGGAAATGCTTGGGAGGTTTAGATCTTTTTGCAGATAAGCTTACTCTATTAGTTTGACAATTCATGGTGTATTCAATAGTAAAAAAAGTGGGTGGGACATGCTGTATGAAGTAATGAAATTTTTGGATATGGCGTACACGTGGTAAGAATATAACCAGATCCTTGACATAACGTGGCCTCGACAATGCTCCCGCATACACACTACTCGGACTCCCTTCAGTCACTATCTGGCAGAGTAGAGGTAGCAAGATTATACACTAGCTGATCCGGAAGCCTCCTAGAGAGTTACCAATAGGTTTGGTCCGGTGTACTATCTAGCGGCCGGCCTGCGAACACCGTTTTAGAGCTGTACCCTCGAAATGTAAGGAATATTGGATCTCACCGAGATGTTCATCATAATCTCAAAAGTCATCAACCATACTGAACGATGCAAGAGTTTTTGGAACAGGCACAATATGGCCTTAGCAGCCCTTGTGCCATTAAACAAAAAACCAACAACAACAACAGTTTTTGGGGAAAAAAATCAAGCAGGACGTGAGCGATCAAGTACAAAGCATAAAGAATGTGGTCTATACGGAATTAGAGGAGGAAGACGAATGAATTCAGTTTAGAGTTTAAAACAACGTCATGTTGTAACTTGTCACGGTTATATATTTTAAGAATATGTAAGTGTACAGGCCATGGGCCATAAGCGTAGGTGGCAGGAAAAATGGACTAATCAGGATAGTGTGACAGAGAAACCAAGGTTCAATGCATTTTGAGAAAACAATAGAGCCATCAGCTATACAGTATTGTTTCCCAAAAGGTACAGATTCGTCCCTTTGAAAAGTTTTCAAGAGATATTGAAAGTGACTTTTCAATATCTCTTATTTGTGAATTACTAACTGGGGTAACGTTAATAAGAGTCTTAAGATGTTCCCATAAGAAAAAATCCAGTGTATTTTAAATTGAAAAAACTGACCATGCAATTAGTTCAACTTTTGAATCAAAAGTTGGACTAATTGCATGGCCTGCATCAAACGTCCAGGATAGTTATTATAGAAAAATCCTTCAGTAGTGATGGTAAAATGTGCTGGAACCACATCATGCATAAACCACATTTGACGGCGTGTTTCCAATGGAACTTCTTCCAGCAATGCAAGTGATTCCTTCTTCTCCCTCCAGGAAATGCTTATAATTTTGGCCAATAAGCGTAGATGGCAGGAAAATGGACCAGTCAAGGAGGAGAAACTAAGATTCAATGTACTACTGCAGAAGTCATTGGCAAAAACGACTCGCCCATGTAAGGCATCGTGTGAGAAGACCCACACTCGTTGAGCGTGATATGGAAAGAGTTGCTACTCATGAAGAATTTTCTATGTAGTTGAATGTGCAACACTACTGCTAATGCATTCCAGGATCCTCCTCCACCGTGTCCTTCACCAGTTCGTCTAAAGCAGTGACCGGACAATTCTGGTTCTCCCACAATCAATGGTAACAGATGAAAACGATTCCGTCTCTCGAAAAATGCTGATGAATGATTACGAGAGTGTTCTTGGCTGTAAATCTTCCGGTGGAAACGTATGGCTGTACTGGTGTTCCCATTCCTCCCTAAATAAAATAAACGCCTGCCATTTCAATGTTAAAATGCCAAAACGCGGATTAAAAATAACAACAGGAACTTTGATTCATTTAGAGGTGACTTGAGGACAACCGGTAAACAGGACGCCCAAGCCTTACTTTATGAGCAGTTGCTTCACCAGAATCTACAGTCCCATATCTTGGAAAGCGTTATGACACCAAAGAGGATTTCTTAATGCAATCGGTGTTCTTCCTGTTTTGTTCCTCACTGGAAATTGCTTCGCAATGTGTACTTTCAATGAAAAAGGGATTGGCGTTCCCAGTTCTGTTGCGGTCATTGATATTACCTGCCATAAAATTTATGCGTACAGAATTCCAGCTCCCTGAGGGGGTAATGATCGCCTTTATTGTCTTCACTGATCGTTTCGGATAATTTCCGGTCTACTTTTGCCTCTTTCGCTTGATCCGATGTTTAGTGAGTGTGTACCAATGCAGGGTTGGGTAGCATCAGGGGACGATCGCCTGCCCTCAGCTCTATTGTTTTCCCTTATTGCTCGAGCTGAAGGCTTTGCTACCCCTTTCGTTTCAGCCACTTAAACTAGGTGGAAAACAATTAACTTCTCGTGTAGGATTATCTCCCCACCATACCCCACCCACCAAGTATATTTCTCACCCTTACCCCGACATAACAACAGTTTTGTCTAATTCAAATAATATTAAATTTTTATTAATTACAATTTACAAATTCTACTGCTTTTCTGAATTATTTGTAATAAATAACAATATATTTTAAATATTTATGCATTTTTTAATTCAAGAGTATACTACACTTAACAACATTATATTTTGTTAACATATAACAACATTATATGTTGTTATCTTAACAACATTATATGTTGTTAACAACATATAACTTAACAACACTTAACAACATTACAATCTGGGTTAAGAATTAATTTGTTTAGGATAACAATTATTTGTCGTTATCCTAAACAAATTAGATTAACAACAATTGGCTGTTATAATAGTATGGGACAACAATTAAATGGGATAACATCTGGGATAACATAACGATTAATTTATTTGGTATAACAATGACATCGTTTGGGATAAAAATGTTGGATAACAATTAATTTGTTTGGGATAATAATTATCCGATATCACAATGTGGGATAAAAATTTTTATTTTAGCAGTCTGAGATAACAATTAGCTTGGGATAACAATTAATTTCTTCCGGGTAACAATCTGGGATAAAAATCTGAGATAAAAATTAATTTATTTGGTATAACAATGAATTTGTTTGTGATAATAATTAATTTGGATAATAATTAATTATAATTCTTATAAGTCTGGGATAATAATTAATTTGTGATAACAATGTGGGATAATAATTAATTTGTTTGGAATAATAATTATTTGGTATTACAATGTGAGACAACAACTGTTTGTTATAACAGTCTGAGATATCAATTGATTTCTTTCGGTGTAACAATCTGTGATAAAAATTGATTTCTTTTGGATAACGATTTATGATAACAATCTGGGATAAAATTTAATTTATTTAGTATAACAATGAAATTGTTTGTGAAAAAATCTGGGATAATAATTAAATTGCTTGAAATAACAATTATTTGGTATTACAATGTGGGACAACAATTGTTTGGTATTACAATGTTGACCAATAATCCTTTGTTATAAAATCCTGGAATAGCAATTAATTTGGGATTAAAATCTCCTTATTATCTGTAATTAATGGTTTCTCTTTGATTTCTCATTGAAGTGGCACTTGAAGGTTAAAATAACAAACCATGTCTGTTATTTTAACCTTTTGAGACTTTTCTTTTCAATTTATTTTTCTGATCAACGACCGATTTCTCAGCTTTTAGTTTCGCCCTGAGGATTTCTTGCAAATATTTCTGGAGTACTGGGGAATTCTGCACGTTTTTTCGTATTTATTTTATCTGTACCGGGGCCATTCAGAACAAATTAATTTCATGGAATTTTAGATATAAATCTACTAGTTGAAAATTGGGCATTGGGATGACTCCCAGAAATTAAACGATCCATCTGCGAGAAGCGATTACAATAAGTGGGAGCCGAGTAGAATCAGAATGACAAACACCTTTATTTGAACACTAAACAACTGACAGTGGCCTATTCACCTGGCAGAGACCTTGCCCGTGGCCCTGTACCGCTTGCTCACGTCAGTAGCTAGACCACCTACGGGTTCGTGAGGCTCAACAGTAAATGTCAATTGTGGTTTTCTCAACCCGTGGACCAATCAGAGCCCTGTAAAACAGGACTTGTCTAAAGGTAACCAGACCTGCTTGCGTTTGGCTACACCTTCGTGCCGAGCTTTTTTCTTTGTTTAGTTCGGTAGTGAACGCCATTTTTGTTGTTGCTTAGCAACAGCGGGTCACGCACATCGTAAGACTGCGCTCATTCCTGCTAAGCGGGTAAAATTAAGAATATTGAGGGGGAGACCCTTGTCCTACTGTGCTCTTTCATCCCCCGCGGTGAAGTTTACCATGGGTCATTCACTTTTCCGTGGGTCAGGTCATGGTTACGGATGATCCAAGGAATTCCGAGAACCCGTACAGGCAGATGCGTTGACAGTATCGAGAGCGATTTATAAATGACGACATTTCTTCACTCTTTACTTTGTACAAAGTTGCATTTTGATCGTTTATTTCAAGACCAGTAGTGGTATTAGTGTAGAGGAATTGTGTGTGATGTTGGCCAAGACCGGTATCATAGCGGTACCAATGGGGAGGAGAGTATGGGGGGTCATTAACGAGGCGTCTTTGTCATAGCAGGTTTTATGCGTAGTGATTAAGTCCGGGCTAAATGGATAGGGCCGGTTTTTGTGTTATACCCGAAAGACTGAGAGAGTTCAGTTGTATTGGAACTTGCCCCAGGTACCCACCACGGGTGGTTTTTCAGAACGAGGGCCGTAGAAGGACGGGTTACAAGCGCTGTCCTTACTAAAAGAGCATTTGGCATCTGGGTCCGCTAACTTGTACTGTCACTAGTGCGAGGATTAACAGCTGACAACAGACAAACACACACCTCTTCAGCCACTCCCGGGGCTGTATCTGACCATCCGACCGGAAAGGCCAGGCATATACACACACACACGTACACACACACACACAAACACACACGCACACACACACACACACACACACACACAAACACCACACACACATACTGAGGTGAACTCTTACAAGTGGTGAAAGTGATTTATTCGCCAAGAGCAGAAGTCGATGTACCTGGGTTCCGCTACTATTGGTAACACCGCCCACCCGATCTTTGCTAATGAGCGGAAGAGTGTCCGACTAACGGTACGATCTAGCTGAGTGCCTACTCTCTCTCCTTTTTCCCATTCCCTCAAGGGGTCCCTTAGCGCAAGGCAGGTCCCGAGGAGACAACGTACAGACATGATTTGCATGTTGCCAGTTAACAGAATGCCAACTATTATTGAAGTGCTCGTCTTGCTAACAGCTTTGCGGATAGGAAGGAGCGCTGTGGGCCAAAGATCAGGTAATGTATTTTATACTTTTACTTGTTCTTTATGTTTTAAGTCATTGCTGAAGATGGAAAGATCAGTGGATGAAAATTAATTAATTCGATTATTGTTTTGTAGAATTCAAATAAGTTTTGAAACTATCTTTAAGAAATAAACGTGGTTTGTAATTTTTAGAATAATATTCTTATTATTTTTCAAATTCTCGGGTTTTATTCTTTAAACGGTGCTTAGAACTGTTACTTTCTACACGTCTGTGTCTAGTTATGAGAAATCTTAAGGATGAATGTACTCCGGGTACCTATTGAGAGCGGTTCTAAAGAGTAATTTTAAAACCACTACTAATTCAGTTGGAGTAGATAAACAAGGAAAAATTGGACCACTTTTTCATTGAATTTTTAAATTCGGGAATTAAGTCAATTAGGAAACTTGTAGGGGAGAAAGATGGCGGAGTAAAATTATAAAGAAATTGAGGAAGTTTTCAGTTTCTTGACCTCTTATTCATTGTGGGCAATGCTTTTTAATTATATCTTTCCGTTTCTTCTTCTTCTCCTGGAGTGGCATGACCAACTTGTTAGATGTGCCTTTTATGTTCAGCTTTTCAGTGTAGTCCGCGGACACCTGAAGGGCTCGTTGAGCTACTTCAGGGGGTCTGCGATTAAGGCTGTTATCGATAAAGGTGAATTTGGATCGTAGAAAGTGGGAGTTAGGTCCCCCGCGAAAATATTTTTGAGCTGAAAAGGGTTCTTATGTTTCTATTGATTGATTTATTCTGAATAAAAAGAGTTCCTTATATCACCAAAGTTTGAGAATCTCTTTCAGTTTATTTTAAAAGTGTTTATCTTCGAAATAGATAATCAGAATTCGTATTTCAATTTCCAACTCTCCCTTAAATAACCCGATAAGTTTTAAATGAAACTTAACTTCGAGTAAACTGTAATAAACTTCGAGTAAACCGTAAATCGATAGACATGAATTTATTTATGGGCGAAATCTTTATTTTGAAACATGTACTAAGTTTTTATACACTTGGAGAATGGATAATATCGATCCAAAGTTTTAAAATTAATAATCTGTCTTGGATTATGTAAATAAATGTACATTTATTTACAACTGGCGTTGGTATATATTCTAAAATTAAATCTAAAATTATTGAATATATAAATTGACTTACAAAGAACTTACAATGTTACGTAAATTTTCATCCCGAAACTAATAAAGCCTTATAAATCACTATCAGTTTGTTTCGTGTTGGATTTTGAGTTTAACCAGTGGTCTAACTAATTCGCCTTCATCAACTCATACTCTGTTAACCCTACACATGCTAGAAACCCCTTTAGATATCCCGTACTTCTAGGATGATTTGGTCTTCTACGCACCACTCTTAGATATAAAATAATAATCTATCGTTTATTTGCCAGAAAACCGGCGTTGTTGGCTAGAATGGTTAGAAGTGAAGACTGGTAGAAAGAGGACAGTAGAACCTGCGCTAACTCATCAGCGCCACCTTGAAACACGAAGCACTGTGTCTGACTTCCTTAGGTGTGTGTCAAACAGCTACCTTATCCGCTATCGGGTGAATGACCGGGCCAAGTTAGGCTGAAGGACAGCATTTTTGGGGTCGAAGAGGGAGTAAGATTTCCGCGTGCCAACAGCAATAAATGCCGCTACACGCTCCAGGCCATTGAGCATCGGAACACTGATAGGATCTGGTGACGCCGTGCCAGTGTCTGAGTTTCTCTGATTGGTGATAATTATAGGAAGTGAACGAGAAATTGGATATTTTTTATAAAGAGGATGACAGTATCGTTTTCTCCGAATCGCATAGAAACCAAATACCACCTTCCTAGGTTTTTCCCCTTATGAATCATCATGCAGGTCGGTCACCTTCCGATGGAACGAATAACGGTTTTAAGCAAGTTTGGGGGGAAGAGAGAGAGAGATTCATTCATTTTTATTACTATTCAAAAGATACTATTGGTAAATTTAATATTTTTATTATTTAAAATACTGGCAGGAGGGTGAAGTCACGGCAATGAACCTTAATGTAATTGGCACTTTGGATATATATTTTTTGGACCTCAGTGTACATCGATATTTCTTAATCAGTGTTTTCAAATAATGGTTTGAATACTGTATAATTCCATAAAAACTGTATTTATAACAACTATTGTAATTAAAAACTAAATGTTTTTATTAATTATACATTTATTAGATTATTTTAAAACTTAAATATTGGTGACTTTGGTCTAAGAGTCCAATTTTTAGTTTCAGGTCGAGTAATTAGGCCTAATCCGTGTCAAAACAGTTATACAAAAGAAGAAGGAATTTGTATGTTTGCTTGGAATTGTAATAGGGCAAATGGAACTCACTTAACCTTCTGTATTGATAGGTTTTACTTCGGTAGTTGCTGTAAACTACAGCCGGGTGCCACTATTGACTCCTTAGAAATCAGCAGTAATGACATTAGTGAAGAAAATGACCATTTTCATTTTCCATCTCCGACGTCCACCACTTACCAGCCTCCAACTACCTCGAAAATTTCCTCTTCGGCCACAAATCAGAGACCAATTACAAGTCCTTTGTTCCCTCCTGGACTTTCCACTTGGAGACCATTGGAAAACACGCTTAATGATGTAGAATCGACTACGCCCACGTGGACTATTGTTGTTCACGAGAGAGAAACCACAGGATGGACGAGTCCCGAAGATGCTTCAACAACCGTGGAATTTTCCTCAAAATATCCACAGACTGGAACACCTACTGCATTCGAGTCTTTTAGGGAAGGTGTAAGCACTGGAACAGCTTCCACCAGTGAAGTGCCGTTTTCAGTCTTCCATAGGACAACTCCTATGGATACCGGAAACCTTGAATCCAATGACTCTGAAACTACAGCAGCCACAGAATACAGCAGCACTTCCCCTGGCCATGTACCATCTACAATAACTGTACAGCACATTGATCAAGAACTGTCTACCGAATCACAAATGACAATAAAACCTCGACCCGAGACAGTACCCACAAGAACAAGTACTACGGAATCTCAACTCACCACGAGGATTTCAACCACAGAGTACAGAACTGAGACACCTAGTTCTCCTCTTACGACAATCCAAGAAGAAACTACAATCAGTGATCTGCCTATAACAACCGATCGCCAAACGGACCCTCCAGAAACTACATTTCCAGACACCACCACCACCATCATCACTACTACCACTACAAGAATACCAACCACTTCACCACCATCTTCAACAGAGACTTCTTCTGCAGCACCCGTATACTCCACTGTGACTGACATCTCTGACTACAGAAAAGGTAAGAGACATTTCATGAGTTATTAAATTTTTTTCCATGATTTTATGTATTGTCATTTGTCAGGGTAGATAAGATACGATTGAGTCTTTTTGTCAGTTCAGTAGTATTTAGGAAAGTTTTATAACTATTTTTTCACACTGTTGTCAAGGTGAGGTCTAGGGAAAGAGGAGTTTCATGGTTTTTCATCCATCAATACCAAAAAAGCTGCCCACAAAAAATTCTTGCAGTTCGCAGGAGGTGATCTGCGCACGTAGCACAATGGCATTGTCACCGTTCTTCCCAACTGGATGGGAAGGATGGTGCAATTCTTTTTGTCTACCATACCACAAACAATAATACTTGGTTAATTGACTCTGATCCATTCAATCCTTACTACATAACTTCTCTCAAATCATGCCAATATAATGCTGCTACAATACTCTCCAAATCATGCACCTCAACCAATAGAATTCTCTCTCTAAATCATGATTTCTAACACACAGCATGCTCTATAAATCGTACTCTCTGATCCATAGCCAATGCTGTCTGATCAATAGAATGTCTTCTAAACTAATTGAAAGTACATACTTATAATTACCAAAAAGGATCCAACCAACCGATAAATGATAGTGGTCCAACAGTTCTGTTGAACCACTTACATTTTTTCCATGGCGTCTTCTATACCTATCGTCGGGACCAGCCCTCGTGGGTAAGTGGCACAGTTGGTATAATCACCGTCCTCCCCACACCGCGTGAAAAACACTTGACAAAGGTTGTACAAGGCAATGATCAGGCCACATCTTGAGTGCTGAATACAGGTCTGGAGGCCTCATTATAGGAAACGATGTCGATCTGCTGGAACGGATGCAGAGAAGGGCAACGACTTTGGCAAATGGAGCAAAAGGGTGGTCTTACCAAGAAAGGCTTCGGTTGTGTAAATTGCAGTGTCTGGAGACTACACACCTGCAAGGTGATCTGATTGAGATGTTTAAGGCTTTGAATGGATGAAGCAAGCTTGCCCACTTGGCTACGTCAGGTCTAAATCTCACATTCTTCAGCTAGGTGCGGTTGTTTGCTAATCTCTGAAATGTAAATTGAATCTTCCATGGTCCTCTTCCTTTTCGGGAATGTGAGCTCTTTCCAAGAGTTAGTCGATCTCAGTCGGGAGTTGTTGGTTTTTCTCTGATAAACCGAACAGTAACTGGATTAAAAAAAAAAAAAAAACGTACTCAATTACAGACAAAATATACTGACGCCTCATAGCCTTAGTTGATAGCGAGTATCAGAAAACAAAGAAAAAAAAACAACCGGCCTCAAATCCGCATAAGAAATATCTAACGATTTATAACAAGTTATAACATGAACAAACCTGTAATAATAAGTTATGACATCAAATGGATTACTCTTCCAGTACTTGGAAGTTGGAGAATTAGATTGAAATTAAAAGAATACTCCGTTTTTTGTTACAGTATGTGGAAGACCTGCACTCGGACCACGAGGAAGAATTGTAGGTGGGACGGACTCTCATTTTGGTGAATGGCCTTGGATGGTAAGTACAAAGTCGCTTATTAAAAAATATTTTATTCAATTTTATAAATTTTAATTTATGTACACCCATCACATTATTGCATTATAGAGAACTGTTTCTCTCTCTTTTTGAAATTTATAAATGAAATTATGATCACCAAAAGTATTTCAAATGTGAAATCTCCCAACTGAGAAAGATGGACGGACTTCTCCAAAAATTTGAATGCATAATTGTGAAGTATATGTGGACGTTGTTGTTGTAGTAGGGTTCTAGGAGCATCAGCAACTAAGGGACATTGTTCCGTGTATATTGTCTATAAATTGCATGTGTTCTGAGGTCGATTTTCTGTTTGCTGGAGGAAAAACCCGAGTTTCCTGGAGAGAAAACCATGCTACCCTCGCGTGAAATCGACCAACTCAGCCACGTTGTGAGAAAGACCCATAAAAATTCCTTCCGTCATCGAAAGCACTCAAACTCCAGTTTTTTCCACTCGTCGTGGGATAGGCAGCGACCCTACCAACTGTGCTACCCACGATATGGACTTAATCGATTAGCAAGTCCAGCTGATCTGGTAATAGAACGCCAGCCATCTTTGGTTGCCCAGATGGTATAATCCATTACATAGGCGCAATATGGCCTAAGTTGCTGTTCGAAAGTAGAAGGTTATCGGTTTCCTCATCCATATTGACCTGCAAACAATCAATTGGCGGTGGTAAATATGCACTCAACCCTCTCCCAAGAAGACACAAACTTGGTGTTCTGAACATAAAGTTTTATTGACAAATTTTGAGAATTATCTAGTTACTATAACTGTTGTTTTATGGTAATCTGGGAAATGAATTTCAGCCTAGTAGTAGAAAAAGAGAGAAATTAGAAGAAAGTAAAGAAGTTTCAGAGCAGTGTCATGATGCTAGGGTACAGACCTCCAGTAAAACTATTGACACCATCGATCTGTTTTCTAAGAACTTCCCATTACATCGAAAAAGAATAAATTTCGTCACAATAAAAGAGTGATGAGAGCGGTGTTATTTAGTTGTTTATAATTTCCGCCTAGGCAACGAAGTCCACAAGGCACCAGAATATCATTTGCACGAGAATGCACCTTTAGTGAGATTTCCAAGTCTTCTTGATTCTATTAAACCTCATAATTTAATTACTATATTAGCAGCACTGTCTGTTTATTGTTTCTCCCTTTGGAAGATAATCTACCATTATTATCCATTTTGAATCAAAAAAGACAGATGCTATGACCTTATTTATCGATGTATTAGTATTAGTATTAGTAACGGCCGCATGGTGCAAGAAAGCCTATGGCTTATGCTGCACCAGCCAAAAAAAAAAAAAAAAAAAAAATCCGAACAAAACAATGATAAAAACAAAAAAAAAAAAAATAAATAACTAAATAATAATAATTAATAAATAAAAAAAATAATAATAAAATAAAAAATAAATAAAAAGGAAATTAAACCTGTCATCCTATGCGCTTCCCTTACCCGAAAGTACTATCCAGATGACCTTTGAATTTCCCCAAACTGTCGGCCTCTACCACCTATGAAGGCAACTTATTCCAGTAATTTATAACTCGCTGGCTAAAATAAAACTTCCTGCAATCCAATCTAAACATTTCCCCCCGTAACTTGAATTTATGTCCCCTAGTTCTAGCATCATTTATAATCTTGAAAATTTCGTCCTCATTCATTTTACTGATGCCTTTCAGAGCCTTAAACACCTCAATCAAATCTCCTCTAAGGTGTCTAGTTTCCAAACTCTGCAACCCACATATTCGAAGTCTTTCTTCATAAGGACGCCCTTTTGCCGATCTCACCAGGCGAGTTACCCTTCTTTGCACCCTTTCAAGAAGCTCGATGTCTTTCTTCAGGTGCGGTCTCCATACTTGAACACAGTATTCCAAGTGTGGTCTAACATAAGCCTTATATAATGGGATTATCACGTCCCTATCTCTACTTGCAAAAGTTCGATAGATCATCGATAGGACACCATGGGCCTTCCTTGCAACCTGTTTACAATGCTCAGAGAATTTCATGTCTGACCGTATCGTAACACCCAAGTCCCTTTCCTCCAATACTGGGTTTAGTTGAACTCCACCAAGTGAATAAGTTATTTTGGGATTACTGTTTCCCAGGTGTAATACCTTACACTTTGTTGGATTAAAGCACAGCTGCCATTTTTCTGACCATTCCTGAAGTCTATCTAGGTCTCTCTGAAGAAGCTCAGCTTGACAGTGATCATTAACTACTCTTCCAATTTTAACATCATCTGCAAATTTAGACATCACGCCCTCTATCCCTTCATCAATGTCGTTTATGAAAATTAAAAACAACAGTGGTCCTAATACTGATCCTTGGGGAACCCCACTTCTTACCTCAACCCAATCTGAGGAATAGCCATTTATCACAACCCTCTGCCTCCTGCCCTGAAGCCATCCTTCTATCCATCTAAGGATTTTCCCAGTGATTCCAACCTGTTCCAGCTTATAAAGCAACCGCTCATGTGGGACTGAGTCAAAAGCTTTGCTGAAATCTAAATAAACAATGTCGAAATTATTCCCTAAATCCAGCTCGTGAGTGACCTTTTCGAAATAGCGAACCAGATTTGTTAAACATGATTTTCCCTTTACAAAACCATGCTGAGTATCCTTGAGAATTTCAATTCGATCCAAATGATCCTGAATTCCACCCTTGATCATTGCCTCCATGATTTTCCCTACTACTGAAGTCAGACTGACAGGTCGATAATTTCCAACTTCACTTTTAGAGCCACCCTTATGTATGGGAGATACATTGGCACTTTTCCAATCCAAGGGAATCTCCCCAGAGTCTAATGATGCTCGCATAATTAGCCTCAATGGTTCAATGCACTCGCTTGCCGCCTCTCTTAAGATTATAGGGTATATTCCATCAACTCCAGGAGCCTTACTGGCCTGTAGGCTCGAAAGTTTTTTCATTAAATAATCTTGCGAAATTTCAATATCATTAATTACATATTTTTTAACTTCGCTCCCACAATTTCCCATTGCCACAAAAGGCTTTTCATTTGTAAATATCGATGCAAAATAACTGTTGAGTTCATCTGCAACGGCAGCTGGTGTATTTATTACTATCCCCTTTCCCTTACATAAAGGTCCGATCTGGTTTGTCCTGCTCTTCTTGGCATTTATATATGTGAAGAATTCTTTATCCCCCCTCTTTGCTCTGTTTGCTAGTGATTTCTCATAAACTGCCTTTGCCTGTCGAACCTTTTCTGTGGCTCTATTACACATCACCTTGTAGCTGTTATAGGCTTCAGTACTTTTTATTGTTCTGTAACCTTTCCATGCCACCTTTTTCTGCTCAAGTAATGCGGCAACTTCACTAGTCATCCAACTTGGAACCCTCCTGTGGCCTACGTGATCTTCTTTGAAGGTGAGCTTTCATTGTATTGATTGCAGGTTTCCCTCTTTTTTGGTAGCGAAGAAGCGATGTGTCTTTCATAGTTTTATATCTGTCCAGGGATTTATCAGGATCTGTCTTGTTAAGTAGTAAAAAGGTTGCTCTGGTGTTTTGAATCGAAGTCGTTTCCGATCCTGTTTAAAAAGGCAAGGTAACCATCCAATCATTGTCATGTCTAATTTATTTGACAGAATGTCTTCATGGTTCATTTGAGATGAACCATAAAGGGTCAAATTATTGAAAAATTTGGTGTATGAAGGGTCAAATTATTGACCCTTCACACACCAAAAAAGTCTTCCTTCTATGAGAGACTCGAATCTTTTCAAAAAGCCTTCGTACAATAAACTACCAAAAGTAATCGGATCCATCACTCTTGGACAACAACCGCGTTTTAATAAGCAAATTAATAAGATTTAGGCTTCCATTTGGTCCCAGATTATGTATCAGTACCCCGTGGAACATTCTCAGCAAGTTTCTTGTAGCACGCACCAGGAATTTATGTCCATTCCTTCTGAAGGAGGACGATGGAAGTAGCCAAAGACTTAACACTGAAAGAAGGGGTCCGAATACTTTTGGTAAGCTACAGTATGCGTGCATTGAATTGAAAAATTCTTTCTAAAAACATGTTTTAGTTATGCTAAGTTATTCCTTTATGAAATCCTTAAGGTATTATTCATTTCTCTCTCTCTCTTTCTCTCTTTTGTGACTTTCAGGTATCCTTGAGACAATGGAAGAAGAATACGTTCTTGCACAAATGTGGAGCTGCACTGTTAAATGAATTCTGGGCCATAACAGCTGCTCATTGCGTAGAAGGGTGATTTTTTATACATATGCATTATTTAATTTTTTTTAAATATAAACTGGGTTATAATTAAAAGAATTCATCTATACTATTAATAATGGAGACAGATCTATTAATATTTGATTTTATTACGATTATTTAATGTTATTATAAACAAAAATAGAATAAAAATTATTTTCTACAATCAGTAATCACAAGACTTCAAAATCTGTTGGCGATACAGGCGCCATCTGGTTTCAAATATAAGAATTGTTTTTAAAATAATATATAATTATTTAAAACTAACCAAAAAATGTTCTTTAGACGAAATAATGTTGTATATTCAACCAGTTTTCATCAACTTGTTTTCCTTTTTATTGTGCATTTTAATTATTTTTAAATGAATGGAAAATAATTGTCTTTTAAATGTTTTTAATCTACTGCGATACTGATTGGACTCTTTTGTTTTTCATCCAGAGTTTTGACTAATGACATTCTTCTAAGACTTGGAGAGTACGATATCACCCATGAGAACGAGCCATTTCCTTTCACAGAACGAAGAGTACAGATCATCGCATCCCATCCAAAATTTGACAGACGCACCTTCGAGTACGACTTGGCTCTCTTGCGTTTCTACGAACCAGTCCTCTTCCAGATGAACATAATTCCAGTGTGTGTGCCCACTGGAAATGATACGTATGTGGGGAAAACTGCAGTGGTTACCGGTTGGGGAAGACTTTATGAAGGTATGTGTTTCTGTTGGCAACCAGCAATTATTTTTATATTCTATTTGTTTGTTAAAGAGACCCAACCGACCTTAGAACATACAAAATAAACTCTGTTACTTCAGACAATTGCCAAAGTATCACAACGAAGAGTTCTTGGCTCTTTGTGACAGCTTTGGAACCCATTCTTTTCTCATCTGTAAACTCCTTGACTCATGGAGATGATGCTGAGTTCTTGACTTCAAAGGCAGGGAACAACGTCCCGAGTTGATTCTTCACAGTACCAGCCAAATTCAAAGTCTTGAGAAATGTCTGCAATTGATTGGCCTGGAACTATATTATTCAAAATTGCTCATCTACCAATTACAAAAAATTAGCATCTTAGTCGGATGTGGGATGGAGAACTGATCTTCCATTATAATTTTAAACACAGTGCGTTAGGTTTTCGGGTGTGCCCCAAAGCAACTAAGACTATGAGGCTTCAACAGAGTATGTTTGTAAATGCGTGTGTTCTTCGGTAAGTTTTCAGTTTGTTGGAACAAAAAAACGAGTTTCCGGATGAAAAAACTCTTCAGGATAAAAACTACCACTCTTCACATCCAGTGGAAGAGTCCCAGGTTTGAATCCCGTCGGTGACTCAAAGAACTTTTATGGGCTTTATTCCACTCTGTGGCTGAGTTAGTTGTCTGTTTATCCCCACGGAAACTCGGGTTTTTCATCCAACAAAACGGAAAAACCGACCAAGACACACACACACGCAACTAATTGGAAAAGTTATGAGGAGTGAGAGAGGATAAGACCTCTGGACAGACAGCATATATCCAATTATACTAAAAATGTAGCATTTGAATGAATCACTGATGTTGATGAGATCATAATTAGACTCTGCGATGATATCCTTGGGTTGTAGAAGAGGTACTATTTTTTCAGTCCATAAGAAAGGACCTAAAGAGTTGATTGGAAAATACAGATCGATGAGTCTAACTTCCCTGGTCGACAAGATCATGGAGTCTATGAAGAACCCCGATAATATATCAATTTGATGAGAATGGAGTCGTGAAAGTATCATGTCATATGAAGGGGAAACTATCTGAAACTGGTTGGTATTATAGGGAAAATGCTTAGTTGGAACAGGGGCTGGGTGAAAGACAGGAGATACATGGAAGTTATAGTCGTAAATGTTCGTTTTTAGAGTGCGCTAGTGTAGCTAGTGGAGTCCCTCAGGGACACCGCTGATGGACTCTTCTTCTACAATTCTCCCCCATTATTTAATAACGGATAATTGGAGAATTCGTCGAAGTTTTTGATGATTTTAAGTATTGCAGGATGGTAACGACCAGGACATGGCTGTGTATGTTTTTCGAAATTATTTGGAGAGATTATAAATGTATTTGAAAAATGACACTTGCAATGTACACAGGGGGGGGGGGTGGACAAAATAATGGAAAGACTTATGATAAGAGGTATGCGCTAATATGGTTTTTGGGCACCCTTTGCTTTAAAACAGTTTGTATTGTACGTGGAAGAGATTCAACTAATTCTTGAAGTACCTTAAGAGGAATTCTGGACCATTCTTAATGGACGATGATTTCAAGCTCCTTGAATGATCAAGGTGGAGGAAATCTGTTTCTCACTGTCCTCTCAAAATATACCCAATAGCTCAATAACGTTTAAGTCCGATGATTGTGCAACTTATGGAAGATGCTTAGACTCCTTTTCATGCTCCTCAACCCAAGGTTGGGCATATCTGGCTGTGTGTATTGGAAACTTATCATCGGGAAACATGGCGTCATTTGTGGGAAAGATTGTTTGCAACATGGGACGAACCTGGTCACTCAGAATATCAAAATAATCAGTGGCAGTAATTCGCCCGCTCAGGGTGATGATAGGACCTAAAGAATAACAAGAAATTGCTGTTCGAACCATTGTTGATCCTCCTCCTCCATGTTTGATGGTTGGCGCAAGACAATCCAGATGATGCGCTTCCATTGGCATTTACCAAACGAAAATTCTCGCTGATGTCCAAAAGAGTATGAGTGATGATTCGTCTGAAAATATGACATGAAAAATACTGGACTGCTGACTCCCATTAAGTTCTACAGTAATTTTCAAGGCAGTATTTTTGTTTTCGGGCTACAATCATTTTCAGCTTGGGCCGGTCTCTTTCAGTCATTCGTCCATTCAGATTTTTTTGTCCACAGTTGGTGAATACAGACTTCACTTTCCAGTCCCGGCTGAAAAGTGGGTCCTTCTTCGGACCATTCCTGCCACTACGGCAGCCATCGACTGCCCAACAATGCCTGTGGTTGCTAAGATTCTGGCCCCTCCTGCCAAGCGTCGCAAATCATTCCCGTTCAAACTCCATCAGGTTTTCCACTTTCCTCATTGCATGGGTTTTGCACTGACGAATGGACAGACAATCGCCGGTTAGTGACGTCACTCCTGTGTGCTGTGGGATGCGTGCGATTGTGGAGATAGGGAAAGTCATAATGTTTTGGCTGACGTGTTTATGTTCTCACTGGTAGGAGAGACAAGAGCAAGGAACAATCTGTTACCAGAAGCAATAGAAGGTTGGATCTCAAGCAATTTGGAACTCCTTATACATCTGTCGTGCAATGTGGCTAACTTCCATTTTATTAACCCTGTAGAGAAAACTGCAAGTATTTTAATCAAATTTCAGATAACACCAAAAAGTCTATCCGAAGACATACATTTCTCTTTGTGGTCTTTCGCATTATTTATAAGTTTCTTTTGTGTTTTCAGATGGTGAACTTCCAGACGTTTTACAAGAAGTTAAAATCCCCATACTACCAAACAAGCAATGTGAAAACATGTACAAAAAAGCCGGCTTCAACGAGCATATTCCCGATATTTTTATCTGCGGAGGTCATTCAGAAGGAGGACGGGATTCATGTGAGGTGAGCATTAAAGATTTTTATTTCCAATTAAGAATTTAACAGCGTTGTTTCTTTAAGAAAACTGATATTCCAGACAGGGGAGGTCATAATATTTTGGCTCATGAGTGTATGTTCTCACTGGTAGGAGAGACAAGAGCAAGGACACCTTCTACAATGACAATCATAGTAGAGGGTTGTTCATATAATCTGGAAATCAATTTCATATCTGTACTACGTTATTAATGTTGATATTACAATTACCTGATAATACACTGAGTGATCACTGAATTAGAACCACCTACATAATACTTCGTATGTCCTCCTTTTGCCCTCCAAAGACATCGCCTATCAAGAACTTTACAACGAAAGAACAAATGAACAAAGTAGAGTCATTGAAGTTTTTTTGTGTTTTTTTACACCAACTCAATGATGCAACCACAATAGATGCAAATAAAATGTGACTTGGGGGTCATGTCGCGTTGCCTCGTTGAGTAAAAAGACTGCACAGACTGTTCGACTGCATTAATCTGAAGCCAGAATGAGGAAGACACGTGATCTATCAGATTCTGAAGAAGGACTTATCGTGGGTGCACATTTAGCAGGAGCCACGATCCAAGAAACGAAAGACAAAACTGGTTTCCCAAAAGCATCCATCTGTAAAGTTTTTAATGACTGGAAAGTAAGCGGTTCTTCCACATCCCAAAGGCGTAAATGGCAGAGAAATGATATTTCAAGAGTGAAGCCATCGTATTCTAAGGATGCCTGTTCAAATAATATCTGAACTGCCATTTCAACTGTACCATGCGCAGGGAATTGAAGAAATTGGGTATTGTCGGAAGAAATTTCGGTTGCAATGGTGCCGAGAACGTCGTGATTGAACAGTGGAACAATGGAAGAGGGCCATGGGATCGGGCGAATCACGACATACTTTTTTTTTAACTGATGGTAGGCAGAGAGTGTGGCGAGAATCTCACGAAGAAATGGACCCTGCTGGCCTTGTTAAGACAACCTAAGCATCTGGAGGTGGTATCATGGTATAGAGAATTCTTTGTTGGCGCGGACTGGTTCCGTTGCTACCCGTGGAGGGTCGAATGTCATCCAGGGAGTTTTGAATTTTGTATCAGATCTACTGGACCCTTCAATTTTACACTTTTATCCCGAAATTGATGGCCACTTTATGGATGACAATGCAACAGGGGCATCGTGCCAGAATTATGCACGAATGGTTCGGAGAACATGACAAGGATTTCAACCATCTTCCGTGGCCCACGTTCACCTGATCTCAATTCTATTGAGACTGTGTAGGATATGCTGGAGAGCTATTCAGCAACGAACTCTTCTTTCAATTTTGTGGCAGCTACCGATATTTTGCTGGAAGAATGATTACAATTAGACTAAAACGTACACCTTATAGAATCCATGCTGCGTGGACCCTTGCTGTTATTAGCAACACGCACAGACCGATTCGATGCTGAGAAGAAATTTTCGCAATCTTGAGGCTTTGTATGCACTTAAAACGAAATCTATCAAGGATAAATTTGAGTTCTCTCTCAGCCTCCTCCTTACTTGGTTTAAGTGCCAAATTCATCATTCTTCTCCAACTCTCCTCATGGGAACACTTTTATCTATCGATTGTGTATGTCACAACCAAAGAGATGTAACCAATCCCACTGGTTAAAAAAAGACAAAATAATCGCTACAAGTATCCTCAGTACCGCACTATAAATGCACAGCACTTCTTAAAGAAAAGTTTATATGTAAATGGCAGCTCCCAGAGAAGTCTCGGTCAGATTTCGCCCCAAATAACCCTTGTTTAAATCTAATTTGAATCTGCACTGGTATTTAAAAAATAATAATAATAATAAAATAGAAACAGTTTATTCCTTAGATGATATTTTTTCTCAACTATATCAAATGATTTTATTCATTTTTAGGGCGATTCTGGAGGTCCACTTGTAATTCAAGAGAAGAATGGTAGATGGGTACTAGCAGGTATCATATCGTGGGGAATTGGATGTGCTCTTCCAAACCAACCAGGAGTTTATACAAGAATCAGTAAATTCGCAGAATGGATCAATCAGATTATTGTGTTTTAATTGCACAATCCTGTAAGCAAGGAAACCATCGAAGTGTCATATCAGTCATACGGTGTCCTGGAGTTGGATCCTGAACAAGGATACACTTTAGACAAGGACTTCATCTAAAAACCGCGATTTTTGAAGTTTATTTAATGCATTTTCCTTTTTGTACATACAACTGCGAGATTTTCAGTAAATTCATCTTGATACAGCTGCTCCATGATCTACGATAGTTCGTCCAGCAGGCTCTTTGTGGACTTGTTTCTTTATTGAATACTATAACCAGAGCTGACTAAATTAGAAAATGGAACAGCAAATTTGTGGCCGTTTTGCATTACTCTTCGCACTCATTCTAACCATGAAAGTGGCTACCAAACAGCTTCCTGGAGATGGTATGAAAGCAATCTTCTTTTATGCCATGTCCAGGTATCATGTGATCCTTCCTTGTTGTTGAATTAATTTTAAGCTCATGAAGTATGGTGTTTTGTACTTTCGTATTAGTATGTTATTTATATTGTATTTATTAAAATTTGCAATAAAATAAGCCAATCTTCATTTGATGAATATCAGTTGTAAGTACTGAGCATCTCAGAAGTCATGGTTTTATCCAAAACCATCCTACAGTCCCAGGCCAAACCATGAAAACAGTCACAGACCACACTGCCTTCACCAGAGCTCATTTTCGGGACATTACAGTCCGGCAGGTAGCTTTCTCTGGGTATCTGCCACAAAGGAACCAGATGCAAAAAATCATTTTGATATCATACACTTGGATTTCACGAAAGCCTTTGATACTGCCGTACATAAGAGACTGCTGTACAAACTGGAGCTGTATGGAATTAAGACAAACTTGACATCTGACTGCACAATTACCCGTAGGTCTTTTCATTCTCTCTACCCTGAACGTAGTACCGCACACTTGGTACTTTTCTCTGGGGTTACTGCTACCCATATGCAGTACTTTGCATTTGTCAATGTCTCTCTGAAGTTGATCTCTGAGATCCTCGTACAAATCACAATCAAAAAGAAGGTGGTACCAGTTTTCCTTTGCTCCTCAAAAGCATAGGTCGGTAGCGAGAAGCCCCAGTTGGTACAGCTTTTCATTCAGGGAGCCGTGGCCGGTCACCAAGGAGGATGTCTCAAGGCTGAGAGAGAACCAGGATCTTGCCGTTTTCGTCATTGCAAATTTTAACTTGGGGAGGAATCTTTTGGTTACTCTGCCTTGTGGCGACGTATTCCACCTGATTTGCCATATGTTGACCAGTTCATTGTAACAGCGTGTTTTTTCACGCTTATCTTCTGCAGTGAGATTATTTGTAAAGGTTAAACTTCAGTTGCCACCACTCAGCTCATCTGCCCAACTTTTTTTTAGATCCTGTTACAGTAGCATACTGTCGTTAACAATCCTGCAAACTTCAACATTAAACCTGATATATCTTCATCAATATCATTTATAAATACAGAAAACAACAATGGGCCCAATACTGAACCCTGGGGACTCCATTAATAAAATTAGTCCATGAAGAGCAGTGTCCATTGATTACCACTCCTGTCGTTTCCCACTCAATCACCCTTTTATCCATTGTAGCAACTTACCCTTAACGCCACGCTGTCCCAATTTGTACAGTAGTCTTCCATGAGAAACAGTGTCAAAAGCTTTCCTGAAATCCAAGTACCTTGCTTTCCAGGCTGCTGCTTATTCCCATAGAAGCAGTGCAAGAATACCTTTCTGTAGCTACTGCTAATCTATCAGTCTGCGTATCTCCTCCTCAGCTAGCAGTTTTCCGACCCATCTAACACTGCCTCGATAGCATCAGCAAATATTCTTGCATTCTTTCTATTTAAGACTATCCCATCCCGGTAGACGCAGTCTCTCCTGTTAACAAGCACAGACCAGGCTGAGAAAAATATTACCCCAAGGTTGAAGACAGAAGGTGACAAATTCAAATTGAGAAAGGATGGTTCCAGAATAGACGCAGAAGTTTCCTATTAGCCAGCTGGTGTTTGATTGCTCGAAAAGACCTCCATCTGTTGTTTTGTCTTTCTTGCATCATTGCAACTACTACTCTGCTGGACGAAAAAACAGAACACGTAGAAAGAGTGGTCTCATTGGTGCAGTTTGCGATGAAGCGAGACAAAATTTAGTGTGGTGGTGTACCATAGCATAAGGATGAAATGAGGAGACAGTGAGAAACTTTGGAGAGTTATAAGATACATTTATAGGGGTTGTATAAGAATTACTAAAAAGGTCGGATTACAGAAGTCGATACAAGATTCTCGAAATTATGGTCAGATGACATCAGTACTGTATATGATCCCCTCCAACGGCTAAACAGGGCTGACGGTAGTGAATATTGCTCGATATAAGGGTGTCTATGCAATTCTGTGGCAACAAATCCAATTCTTCCACCAGCGCAGACGTTTTCTTACCAAGTGACAGAGTTTGTTGGTTGTTGGGTTTTAGGAGCATCGGTGACTAAGGCTACGTTGCTCAGTGTACATTGTCTCTAAATTGCGTATGATCTGAGGTCAATTTTCTGTTTGCTGGACAAAAAATCTGCGTTCCGGGAGACAAAACCATGCTACCCTCGTTTGAGACCGATTAACTCAGCCACGTTGTGAAAAATTCCTGCTGCCATCGACGGGATTCGAACTGAAGTCTTTTCCACCCTGTGTGGGGAGGACGGCGATTCTACCAACTGTGCTACCCACGAAGGCAGTGATCAAGGAGCTGGCGTCCTACACATGTTCGATCGGGTTTAACTTGGCCACGACAATCGTTGGATATCTTCAGTTTCAAGACATGCTCCACCACTTGAGCTCCACGTGCAGTGTTGTTCTGCATGAAAAGAAAATCTGGGCCAACCGTATCCCTAAAAAGTCGCAGATAGAATTCGAGGATCTGTTCTCCGTACATCTTTGCAGTTACGATACCCCTATCAAAAACATGAGGAGGGGTGCTTCCGTTGATCATTATTTCGCCCCACACGAAAAAGTCACTGCCTCGACCGTAAGTGTCCCTTTCTCTGATGTTGGAGGGATGGTACCGTGTTCCTCGTTATCTCCCGATGAAATAACGTCTGGAATCTGTGTGCAGTCTAAAACGGGACTCATGACAGAACAGGACTGTACCCCATTTAACAGGGCTTCAAGCCACGTGTTCATGGCACCAGTACTTGGTGCCATTAACACGTGTCTTCAACTACGCTCTCCTTTGTGCAGGGTCTGTTTGAATTCAGTCTTCTTAACACAGTCCAGATGAAATGTTTCCATCTATGGATGCAGCAAACTGAAGAGATAGTTGATGATAGGACATCGTAGGATTCCGTCTTTCTGGTAGAGCCAGATAGCGGTCTGTTCTGGTTGATGTAGCCCTCGGGTGACCTTGGCCAGCTTTTCTTGTAATGGTTCCTGTCTCCCGAAACTGCTGCCATTGTGCCGAGATGAAACATTAAACCAACGTTTCACCTCAACGGGCCGCTATCTCAAAGAATCATCTAAACGACGATGACTTGCCATCGTGAGTACTGGAGATGTGACTGTCCCACTGAGCAAGCCAAAAAAATGGAAATGAAGTAATGTGGTTGCAATGCATGTTTTTATTGCAATGATTAATTTGGATAATGTGCCGCTCTTTAAGGTGGTAGATCGATATCTACTGGACACTCGTAATTTGCATGCCAGGACGCCTATTATATCAAATATTCACCTTCAGCGACACTGTTCACCATAAAATATTCATGAAAAACGTTTTGTTGAGTAGTGTAGTACTACTACTAATAATAATAACCAGGCAATACTGTCAGACTGTTGATCAAGTACCATGACTCGTCACTCCAAACCATTCTATTCGGCTACGCTCCAACCACGACGGACCTTATACCAAGCCAGGCGGCTCCTCCCATTAGTCGTTGTGATTTAATGGCTTGTTGGCGGATGGAGGGCCTTCGTAATCTATATTATGCACTGTCATGCGCACAGTATTGGTGCTGATATGTGTCCAAATCGTCTCACTGGAGTGTGCTGCGACAACGCCGACTAGCATTTTGAGCAGGCGATTCTTTTCAGGGCTTTCCTGTTATGTTTCGTCACCCTCGAATGTTGTCGGGACATTTTGTGACAGTTTCATTCCTCGCTGGAAGTCTGTTAACTCCATCTATTAGGCCTTCTTGCATTTACAATCGTACCACTGTCTTAAACTTAAACAACGTTAAAGAAATAACAGTCCTGGATATCTTTATCTTTGAAAGTCTGAATGGTTGCATATTGTAATATTCTTCAAAGAGAGATAGAGAGATCAGGCCATTAAATTCCACATCAGTCATCTAGACGGTGTGACCTCCCTACATGTCTTCAGTAGATACAAAACATACAAATAATACAGCTGAAGATCCATTACGTTACAAAGAAAACCATCAACCATGGGGAAGATATTTCATCAAAATGTGAGAAGCATAAAGAACACATTGGCATATTAGAACAAACGCTCCTGAATCAGCCTGCTGGCATCATCTGTCTGATGGAGACTGGGTCCAACCACATCACGAGTCCCTTGTTGCTGTTGATACAACGCCCATTTCAAATCGACAACTGCTATGAGTTAGCCCTGTTTTTGTCTTTCCTGAACTGATTAAGAAATTCATGAAGTAGTCATTCCATTAAAAAGCCTGCAGTGCTCTTTTACAATAGTCTTCTACATTCCTCTTGTGCCTAATTCAATAAAGCAAACTGGTTTCTCAACAAATGCTTGCCAGATTTTAAACTTCAACCACAGCTCAATAACCCGCTTGACACCATGTTAAATACGCTTCATGGCTTAAATAGTCCATGAACATTTCTCTTCAGCAACCAATCCAAAAGAGGTGAAGAACTTAACCTAATTCATCTTCTGGTAAGTATCTAATTGATGTACAGCCCAAAATATGTTTTCCATCTGATTACAGTCCAATTGCAATCCTCATAATGCTACCTGATATTGACTTCAATGTCAAAGATAAATGTAAGAGTCCTCGTGGGTACCACAGTTGGTACAATCGCAGTCCTCCCCACATCGGGTGAAAAAGACCTGAGTTCGAATCCCGTCAATGAAGAGAGGAGTTTTTATGAGTCTTTTTCACAAAGTGGCCGAGTTAGTCAGTCTCAGACGAGGGTAGCATGACTTTTGCCAGAAAGGTTTTTCGTCGAACAAACAACAAATCGACCACAGAACCCACGCAAGTTGCAGACATAATATACGGAGAAATACGGTCCAAAAGTTACTGATGCTCTTAAAACCCTACAAGGACCTGCTAGCTTATAACTTCACCAGTCTTTCTGGGTTCTAATAAATGCATAATACGCTGCTAACTGTGTTTCATCGCAAAGTCTCCTGGATGGATTATATCGCAACAACTCTCCAAACCAGTTGGTTCAAGTCTTTGCAGAAATTTTCGCCTTCCAAAAGTAGTAAGAATGTCATCAAAATCGAATGTCTGGTTGAATCCCGCGTTGCTTAAAATAAAACAAACTCTACTCGACAATTGGAAACTTTCAAATGATATACCGGACAGAATTAAATTCTCAAGGGCCAGGGCAACGCTAAGGGAAAATCCAAAACAATAAAAAAGACACTTCATACGGAAAAGCTACCTCGAAACAGACAAAACATCAGCACTTTATAAGGGATTCGACGAAGAAGTTCAGGTGGATCATATCAAAAGATTGTCCGACATTCATCATGAATCCCAAATACAGGTTGATTGGTTTCCCTTGTTGATAATGAGATGCATTCACTCATTATCACTAAAACAGCGTCAATAATAACTCCAAGATGGCCACTACGACAGGCTGGATTAGATCGGGTTGCACATTTCATGGTAAAGTGCCTGAGTCATCTAATTGGACTACTCCAAGAGATTTATAACTACAGAGTTTCTCCTAAAATCTGGAATAGTTGTACTATAACTCCAATCACAAAATATTACAAAATGTAACGTTGTAGAGCACTATGGGTCCATTTGCCTCCTGACATTTAGAACAGGCTTACACGAATAGCGCGTTGGTCAAGCCGATAAATCATACGTTTCTGGAGCTGTTTACATACTTAGAAAATTTTGGATTGGTTCTAAACCCACTGAAGACTAATGATGATGAACTCCTTGAGAAATTCCCCAGTGGTCTTACCACCGAATCTAAATGGCATGCCTGTCTCAATGGTTAAAACTCATCAAGGCCTGGGAATGGCATTCGACAACAAAAGTTACGTTTAAATCGCATATTGACATGTTTGTAAAAAAGAAACTATTTAAAGAAACCATAGCAACCACTAGATGTAAAATAACTCAACTGTGTCTAGGAACTAAGTATAAAACAGGCAGACACCTGAAGACGAAAAATTAGGTTTAAAGAAAGGACATTTTAATATGTTTGATGTAATGTATTGAGGTCTCGGGACAAAGAGTACCAAGGGCCTACAAACACCAAACGAACTTATACCAGAAGAAGGCCCTAAATATATTCAGCTATACTGATGGTGTAAAATTATCAGCATCGACTATTTCAACTGTTTGCCCGAGACCGGCTAACTGGGTCACAAAGTGAAAAGAACAACTCCAAAAAAAGTTCCTCACATCTCCAAACGGAAGTAACCTCAACTGACTGAGAATCGAACCCAGACCTTTCCCTACGCGGTATGAGAAAGCGGTGACGTTAACCATAGTGCCACCTGTGGCGACAACAGGAAGGCTTACCGATAAAATTAACAAGAATGGCCACATTGTGTACAGCATGAACGCAAGTGAAACGCCTATTAAACAATTTATTTTAAATCTGTTTAACCCATCGCTTTGGGTGCACTCCTATGAACATGGCAGGACATCCCACACACCCGGTGCAATGGCAGGACCCACCTCGAAGTCAGTTTTCCAGGAAGATGGATAAGGCCAATAGGAAATGTGGAATCAATCTTCCCTGGGGTTTCCCAATTTAACGCCACTTGACTTTTTATCTGTGGGGTCATTTGAGGTATGATAGCGTGCTGTAAGATGCCAGCTACACTCCAATAATTCGGACACGAAATCAAAGATTTTGTGTATTGCTTTCTCAACAGAAATCCTAGCAACAAAATACTTATCTTCACCTTTTGATCCCTTTTATTCATGATAAGTCCTTGTTGGGCAGCGCAGTTGGAATAATTGTCATCCTCCTCACACTGGGTGGAAGAGACTTGAATTCGAGTCTTTTCGATGAGGAATTTTTATGGGCATTTTTCAACGTGGCCAAGTTAGTCGGTCTCAGGCAGGATAGAATGGTCATCTCTCCCGGAAACAGTAAATCGTTCACAGAATGCATACAATTTACAGACAATGTCCATGCTGCATTATGGGATCAACTCGATTCCACAAAACTGTGAAAAATAAAAGTAAATGAACATTGACTTTAGTAATTCAACTTTTCAGAAAATTAACCAAGCAAAAGACTGAACCTCTTTGTATAATTGCAAATCTTCGGTCTGTATATTAATTAGGTTATCGCCTTACCAACAGACTTCTCCCTTCTGTCTATTCTATTCCCAACAACTCTCTTCTGCGAATTATCACAAAGGAACCATTTAGTATTTTAGTGAAATCCTGGTCAAAGGCCTTCTTTATATTCAAAGAAACGCGTTTCAGGAGAAGGAGGGCTTTTTATATTTTTATTCTTCCATTACACGAACTGTAAGTGTTTAT